>NW_026645882.1:0-369042 GCF_949987535.1 Balaenoptera acutorostrata | reverse complement strand
ACCCATACCCTACGCCCTACCCGAACCCGTACCCTAAGCCGTACCCTAACCCTCACCCTAACCCTAAATCTAACCCTAAGCTACCCTTGACTGCTACTGCCACCAATAGATTTCCTAAGCACTAGTGTTTTAAGGTACAGGTTAAAAAGAGAATCCTAATGTGATTTCTTGATAATGGGTGTGTTCCTTATCTTCTCCTAGTGTCTAAACTCTTCTCCATGGCTGGACCCCCAAATAATATTCCTTTACGTGCTAAGGGGTATCTAGAGAGTGGGATAGGTTTAATAACTAACCTCACCCTAAAGCGTAACCTTACCCTAACCCCTACCCTAACACTAACGCGTACCCTAATCCTAACCCGTACCCTAAACCGAGCCCGAACCCTAACACTAACCCTAACCCTAACCCATACCCTACGCCCTACCCGAACCCCTCCCCGAAAACCGTACCCTAAGCCATAACCTAACCCTCACCCTAACCCTAACCCTAACCCTAAGCTACCCTTGACTGCTTCTGCCTCCAATAGATTTCCTAAGCACTAGTGTTTTAAGGAACAGGTTAAAAAGAAGATCCTAATGTGATTTCGTGATAATGGGTGTGTTCCTAATCTTCTCCTAGTGTCTAAACACTTCTCCATGGCTGGACCCCCAAATAATATTCCTTTACGTGCTAGGGGGTATCTAGAGAGTGGGATAGGTTTAATAACTACCCTCACCCTAGTGTGTACCATAACCCTAACCCCTACCCTAACACTAATGCGTACCCTAATCCTAACCCGTACCCTAAACCGAGCCCTAACCCTAACACTAGCCCTAACCCTAACCCTAACCCATACCCTACGCCCTACCAGAACCCCTCCCGGAATCCGTACCCTAAGCCGTACCGTAACCCTCACCCTAACCCTAACCCTAACCCTAAGCTACCCTTGACTGCTTCTGCCTCCAATAGATTTCCTAAGCACTAGTGTTTTAAGGAACAGGTTAAAAAGAGAATCCTAATGTGATTTCTTGATAATGGGTGTGTTCCTTATCTTCTCCTAGTGTCTAAACTCTTCTCCATGGCTGGACCCCCAAATAATATTCCTTTACGTGCTAAGGGGTATCTAGAGAGCGGGATAGGTTTAATAACTACCCTCACCCTAACGCGTACCCTAACCCTAACCCCTACCCTAACCCTAACGCGTACCCTAATCCTAACCCGTACCCTAAACCGAGCCCTAACCCTAACACTAACCCTAACCCTAACCCTAACACATACCCTACGCCCTACCCGAACCCCTCCCTGAACCCGTACCCTAAGCTGTACCCTAACCCTCACCCTTACCCTAACCCTAAACCTAAGCTACCCTTGACGGCTTCTGCCTCCAATAGATTTCCTAAGCATTAGTGTTTTAAGGAACAGGTTAAAAAGAAGATCCTAATGTGATTTCTTGATAATGGGTGTGTTCCTTATCTTCTCCTCGTGTCTAAACTCTTCTCCATGGCTGGACCCCCAAATAATATTCCTTTACGTGCTAAGGGGTATCTAGAGAGTGGGATAGGTTTAATAACTAACTTCACCCTATCGCGTAACCTAACCCTAAACCCTACCCTAACACTAACGCGTACCCTAATACTAACCCGTACCCTAAACCGAGCCCTAACCCTAACACTAACCCTAAACCTAACCCTAACCCATACCCTACGCCCTACCCGAACTCCTCCCCGAACCCGTACCCTAAGCCGTACCCTAACCCTCACCCTAACCCTAACCCTAACACTAAGCTACCCTTGACTGCTTCTGCCTCCAATAGATTTCCTAAGCACTAGTGTTTTAAGGAACAGGTTAAAAAGAGAATCCTAATGTGATTTCTTGATAATGGGTGTGTTCCTTATCTTCTCCTAGTGTCTAAACTCTTCTCCATGGCTGGACCCCCAAATAATATTCCTTTACGTGCTAAGGGGTATCTAGAGAGTGGGATAGGTTTAATAACTACCCTCACCCTAACGCGTACCCTAACCCTAACACCTACCCTAACCCTAACGCGTACCCTAATCCTAACCCGTACCCTAAACCGAGCCCTAACCCTAACACTAACCCTAACCCTAACCCTAACCCATACCCTACGCCCTACCCGAACCCCTCCCCGAACCCATACCCTAAGCCGTACCCTAACCCTCACCCTCCCCCTAACCCTAACCCTAAGCTACCCTTGACTGCTTCTGCCTTCAATAGATTTCCTAAGCACTAGTGTTTTAAGGAACAGGTTAAAAAGAGAATCCTAATGTGATTTCTTGATAATGGGTGTGTTCCTTATCTTCTCCTAGTGTCTAAACTCTTCTCCATGGCTGGACCCCCAAATAATATTCCTTTACGTGCTAAGGGGTATCTATAGAGTGGGATAGGTTTAATAACTACCCTCACCCTAACGTGTAACCTAACCCTAACCCCTACCCTAAGCCTAACGCGTACCCTAATCCTAACCCGTACCCTAAACCGAGCCCTAACACTAACACTAGCGCTAACCCTAACCCTAACCCATACCCTACGCCCTACCCGAACCCCTGCCCGAACCCGTACCCTAAGCCGTACCCTAACCCTCACCCTAAACCTAACACTAACCCTAAGCTACCCTTGACTGCTTCTGCCTCCAATAGATTTCCTAAGCACTAGTGTTTTAAGGAACAGGTTAAAAAGAGATTCCTAATGTGATTTCTTGATAATGGGTGTGTTCCTTATCTTCTCCTAGTGTCTAAGCTCTTCTCCATGGCTTGACCCCCAAATAATATTCCTTTACGTGCTAAGGGGTATCTAGAGAGTGGGATAGGTTTAATAACTACTCTCACCCTAAAGCGTACCCTAACCCTAACCGCTACCCTAACCCTAACGCGTACCCTAATCCTAACCCGTACCCTAAACCGAGCCCTAACACTAACACTAACCCTAACCCTAACCCATACCCTACGCCCTACCCAAACCCCTCCCCGAACCCGTACCCTAAGCCGTACCCTAACCCTCACCCTAACTCTAACCCTAAACCTAAGCTACCCTTGATTGCTTCTGCCTCCAATAGATTTCCTAAGCACTACTGTTTTAAGGAACAGGTTAAAAAGAGAATCCTAATGTGATTTCTTGATAATGGGTGTATTCCTTATCTTCTCCTAGTGTCTAAACTCTTCTCCATGGCTGGACCCCCAAATAATATTCCTTTACGTGCTAAGGGGTATCTAGAGAGTGTGATAGGTTTAATAACTAACCTCACCCTATCGCGTACCCTAAACCTAACCCCTCCCCTAAGACTAACGCGTACGCTAATCCTAACCCGTACCCATAAACCGAGGCCTAACCCTAACACTAACCCTAACCGTAACCCTATCCCATACCCTACGCCCTACCCGAACCCGTACCCTAAGCCGTACCCTAACCCTCACCCTAACCCTAAATCTAACCCTAAGCTACCCTTGACTGCTACTGCCACCAATAGATTTCCTAAGCACTAGTGTTTTAAGGTACAGGTTAAAAAGAGAATCCTAATGTGATTTCTTGATAATGGGTGTGTTCCTTATCTTCTCCTAGTGTCTAAACTCTTCTCCATGGCTGGACCCCCAAATAATATTCCTTTACGTGCTAAGGGGTATCTAGAGAGTGGGATAGGTTTAATAACTAACCTCACCCTAAAGCGTAACCTTACCCTAACCCCTACCCTAACACTAACGCGTACCCTAATCCTAACCCGTACCCTAAACCGAGCCCGAACCCTAACACTAACCCTAACCCTAACCCATACCCTACGCCCTACCCGAACCCCTCCCCGAAACCCGTAACCTAAGCCATACCCTAACCCTCACCCTAACCCTAACACTAACCCTAAGCTACCCTTGACTGCTTCTGCCTCCAATACATTTCCTAAGCACTAGTGTTTTAAGGAACAGGTTAAAAAGAGGATCCTAATGTGATTTCGTGATAATGGGTGTGTTCCTTATCTTCTCCTAGTGTCTAAACACTTCTCCATGGCTGGACCCCCAAATAATATTCCTTTACGTGCTAGGGGGTATCTAGAGAGTGGGATAGGTTTAATAACTACCCTCACCCTAACGCGTACCCTAACCCTAACACCTACCCTAACCCTAACGCGTACCCTACTCCTAACCCGTACCCTAAACCGAGCCCTAACCCTAACACTAACCCTAACCCTAACCCTAACACATACCCTACGCCCTACCCGAACCCCTCCCTGAACCCGTACCCTAAGCTGTACCCTAACCCTCACCCTTACCCTAACCCTAAACCTAAGCTACCCTTGACGGCTTCTGCCTCCAATAGATTTCCTAAGCATTAGTGTTTTAAGGAACAGGTTAAAAAGAAGATCCTAATGTGATTTCTTGATAATGGGTGTGTTCCTTATCTTCTCCTCGTGTCTAAACTCTTCTCCATGGCTGGACCCCCAAATAATATTCCTTTACGTGCTAAGGGGTATCTAGAGAGTGGGATAGGTTTAATAACTAACTTCACCCTATCGCGTAACCTAACCCTAAACCCTACCCTAACACTAACGCGTACCCTAATACTAACCCGTACCCTAAACCGAGCCCTAACCCTAACACTAACCCTAAACCTAACCCTAACCCATACCCTACGCCCTACCCGAACTCCTCCCCGAACCCGTACCCTAAGCCGTACCCTAACCCTCACCCTAACCCTAACCCTAACACTAAGCTACCCTTGACTGCTTCTGCCTCCAATAGATTTCCTAAGCACTAGTGTTTTAAGGAACAGGTTAAAAAGAGAATCCTAATGTGATTTCTTGATAATGGGTGTGTTCCTTATCTTCTCCTAGTGTCTAAACTCTTCTCCATGGCTGGACCCCCAAATAATATTCCTTTACGTGCTAAGGGGTATCTAGAGAGTGGGATAGGTTTAATAACTACCCTCACCCTAACGCGTACCCTAACCCTAACACCTACCCTAACCCTAACGCGTACCCTAATCCTAACCCGTACCCTAAACCGAGCCCTAACCCTAACACTAACCCTAACCCTAACCCTAACCCTAACCCATACCCTACGCCCTACCCGAACCCCTCCCCGAACCCATACCCTAAGCCGTACCCTAACCCTCACCCTCCCCCTAACCCTAACCCTAAGCTACCCTTGACTGCTTCTGCCTTCAATAGATTTCCTAAGCACTAGTGTTTTAAGGAACAGGTTAAAAAGAGAATCCTAATGTGATTTCTTGATAATGGGTGTGTTCCTTATCTTCTCCTAGTGTCTAAACTCTTCTCCATGGCTGGACCCCCAAATAATATTCCTTTACGTGCTAAGGGGTATCTATAGAGTGGGATAGGTTTAATAACTACCCTCACCCTAACGTGTAACCTAACCCTAACCCCTACCCTAAGCCTAACGCGTACCCTAATCCTAACCCGTACCCTAAACCGAGCCCTAACACTAACACTAGCGCTAACCCTAACCCTAACCCATACCCTACGCCCTACCCGAACCCCTGCCCGAACCCGTACCCTAAGCCGTACCCTAACCCTCACCCTAAACCTAACACTAACCCTAAGCTACCCTTGACTGCTTCTGCCTCCAATAGATTTCCTAAGCACTAGTGTTTTAAGGAACAGGTTAAAAAGAGATTCCTAATGTGATTTCTTGATAATGGGTGTGTTCCTTATCTTCTCCTAGTGTCTAAGCTCTTCTCCATGGCTTGACCCCCAAATAATATTCCTTTACGTGCTAAGGGGTATCTAGAGAGTGGGATAGGTTTAATAACTACTCTCACCCTAAAGCGTACCCTAACCCTAACCGCTACCCTAACCCTAACGCGTACCCTAATCCTAACCCGTACCCTAAACCGAGCCCTAACACTAACACTAACCCTAACCCTAACCCATACCCTACGCCCTACCCAAACCCCTCCCCGAACCCGTACCCTAAGCCGTACCCTAACCCTCACCCTAACTCTAACCCTAAACCTAAGCTACCCTTGATTGCTTCTGCCTCCAATAGATTTCCTAAGCACTACTGTTTTAAGGAACAGGTTAAAAAGAGAATCCTAATGTGATTTCTTGATAATGGGTGTATTCCTTATCTTCTCCTAGTGTCTAAACTCTTCTCCATGGCTGGACCCCCAAATAATATTCCTTTACGTGCTAAGGGGTATCTAGAGAGTGTGATAGGTTTAATAACTAACCTCACCCTATCGCGTACCCTAAACCTAACCCCTCCCCTAAGACTAACGCGTACGCTAATCCTAACCCGTACCCATAAACCGAGGCCTAACCCTAACACTAACCCTAACCGTAACCCTATCCCATACCCTACGCCCTACCCGAACCCGTACCCTAAGCCGTACCCTAACCCTCACCCTAACCCTAAATCTAACCCTAAGCTACCCTTGACTGCTACTGCCACCAATAGATTTCCTAAGCACTAGTGTTTTAAGGTACAGGTTAAAAAGAGAATCCTAATGTGATTTCTTGATAATGGGTGTGTTCCTTATCTTCTCCTAGTGTCTAAACTCTTCTCCATGGCTGGACCCCCAAATAATATTCCTTTACGTGCTAAGGGGTATCTAGAGAGTGGGATAGGTTTAATAACTAACCTCACCCTAAAGCGTAACCTTACCCTAACCCCTACCCTAACACTAACGCGTACCCTAATCCTAACCCGTACCCTAAACCGAGCCCGAACCCTAACACTAACCCTAACCCTAACCCATACCCTACGCCCTACCCGAACCCCTCCCCGAAAACCGTACCCTAAGCCATAACCTAACCCTCACCCTAACCCTAACCCTAACCCTAAGCTACCCTTGACTGCTTCTGCCTCCAATAGATTTCCTAAGCACTAGTGTTTTAAGGAACAGGTTAAAAAGAAGATCCTAATGTGATTTCGTGATAATGGGTGTGTTCCTAATCTTCTCCTAGTGTCTAAACACTTCTCCATGGCTGGACCCCCAAATAATATTCCTTTACGTGCTAGGGGGTATCTAGAGAGTGGGATAGGTTTAATAACTACCCTCACCCTAGTGTGTACCATAACCCTAACCCCTACCCTAACACTAATGCGTACCCTAATCCTAACCCGTACCCTAAACCGAGCCCTAACCCTAACACTAGCCCTAACCCTAACCCTAACCCATACCCTACGCCCTACCAGAACCCCTCCCGGAATCCGTACCCTAAGCCGTACCGTAACCCTCACCCTAACCCTAACCCTAACCCTAAGCTACCCTTGACTGCTTCTGCCTCCAATAGATTTCCTAAGCACTAGTGTTTTAAGGAACAGGTTAAAAAGAGAATCCTAATGTGATTTCTTGATAATGGGTGTGTTCCTTATCTTCTCCTAGTGTCTAAACTCTTCTCCATGGCTGGACCCCCAAATAATATTCCTTTACGTGCTAAGGGGTATCTAGAGAGCGGGATAGGTTTAATAACTACCCTCACCCTAACGCGTACCCTAACCCTAACCCCTACCCTAACCCTAACGCGTACCCTAATCCTAACCCGTACCCTAAACCGAGCCCTAACCCTAACACTAACCCTAACCCTAACCCTAACACATACCCTACGCCCTACCCGAACCCCTCCCTGAACCCGTACCCTAAGCTGTACCCTAACCCTCACCCTTACCCTAACCCTAAACCTAAGCTACCCTTGACGGCTTCTGCCTCCAATAGATTTCCTAAGCATTAGTGTTTTAAGGAACAGGTTAAAAAGAAGATCCTAATGTGATTTCTTGATAATGGGTGTGTTCCTTATCTTCTCCTCGTGTCTAAACTCTTCTCCATGGCTGGACCCCCAAATAATATTCCTTTACGTGCTAAGGGGTATCTAGAGAGTGGGATAGGTTTAATAACTAACTTCACCCTATCGCGTAACCTAACCCTAAACCCTACCCTAACACTAACGCGTACCCTAATACTAACCCGTACCCTAAACCGAGCCCTAACCCTAACACTAACCCTAAACCTAACCCTAACCCATACCCTACGCCCTACCCGAACTCCTCCCCGAACCCGTACCCTAAGCCGTACCCTAACCCTCACCCTAACCCTAACCCTAACACTAAGCTACCCTTGACTGCTTCTGCCTCCAATAGATTTCCTAAGCACTAGTGTTTTAAGGAACAGGTTAAAAAGAGAATCCTAATGTGATTTCTTGATAATGGGTGTGTTCCTTATCTTCTCCTAGTGTCTAAACTCTTCTCCATGGCTGGACCCCCAAATAATATTCCTTTACGTGCTAAGGGGTATCTAGAGAGTGGGATAGGTTTAATAACTACCCTCACCCTAACGCGTACCCTAACCCTAACACCTACCCTAACCCTAACGCGTACCCTAATCCTAACCCGTACCCTAAACCGAGCCCTAACCCTAACACTAACCCTAACCCTAACCCTAACCCATACCCTACGCCCTACCCGAACCCCTCCCCGAACCCATACCCTAAGCCGTACCCTAACCCTCACCCTCCCCCTAACCCTAACCCTAAGCTACCCTTGACTGCTTCTGCCTTCAATAGATTTCCTAAGCACTAGTGTTTTAAGGAACAGGTTAAAAAGAGAATCCTAATGTGATTTCTTGATAATGGGTGTGTTCCTTATCTTCTCCTAGTGTCTAAACTCTTCTCCATGGCTGGACCCCCAAATAATATTCCTTTACGTGCTAAGGGGTATCTATAGAGTGGGATAGGTTTAATAACTACCCTCACCCTAACGTGTAACCTAACCCTAACCCCTACCCTAAGCCTAACGCGTACCCTAATCCTAACCCGTACCCTAAACCGAGCCCTAACACTAACACTAGCGCTAACCCTAACCCTAACCCATACCCTACGCCCTACCCGAACCCCTGCCCGAACCCGTACCCTAAGCCGTACCCTAACCCTCACCCTAAACCTAACACTAACCCTAAGCTACCCTTGACTGCTTCTGCCTCCAATAGATTTCCTAAGCACTAGTGTTTTAAGGAACAGGTTAAAAAGAGATTCCTAATGTGATTTCTTGATAATGGGTGTGTTCCTTATCTTCTCCTAGTGTCTAAGCTCTTCTCCATGGCTTGACCCCCAAATAATATTCCTTTACGTGCTAAGGGGTATCTAGAGAGTGGGATAGGTTTAATAACTACTCTCACCCTAAAGCGTACCCTAACCCTAACCGCTACCCTAACCCTAACGCGTACCCTAATCCTAACCCGTACCCTAAACCGAGCCCTAACACTAACACTAACCCTAACCCTAACCCATACCCTACGCCCTACCCAAACCCCTCCCCGAACCCGTACCCTAAGCCGTACCCTAACCCTCACCCTAACTCTAACCCTAAACCTAAGCTACCCTTGATTGCTTCTGCCTCCAATAGATTTCCTAAGCACTACTGTTTTAAGGAACAGGTTAAAAAGAGAATCCTAATGTGATTTCTTGATAATGGGTGTATTCCTTATCTTCTCCTAGTGTCTAAACTCTTCTCCATGGCTGGACCCCCAAATAATATTCCTTTACGTGCTAAGGGGTATCTAGAGAGTGTGATAGGTTTAATAACTAACCTCACCCTATCGCGTACCCTAAACCTAACCCCTCCCCTAAGACTAACGCGTACGCTAATCCTAACCCGTACCCATAAACCGAGGCCTAACCCTAACACTAACCCTAACCGTAACCCTATCCCATACCCTACGCCCTACCCGAACCCGTACCCTAAGCCGTACCCTAACCCTCACCCTAACCCTAAATCTAACCCTAAGCTACCCTTGACTGCTACTGCCACCAATAGATTTCCTAAGCACTAGTGTTTTAAGGTACAGGTTAAAAAGAGAATCCTAATGTGATTTCTTGATAATGGGTGTGTTCCTTATCTTCTCCTAGTGTCTAAACTCTTCTCCATGGCTGGACCCCCAAATAATATTCCTTTACGTGCTAAGGGGTATCTAGAGAGTGGGATAGGTTTAATAACTAACCTCACCCTAAAGCGTAACCTTACCCTAACCCCTACCCTAACACTAACGCGTACCCTAATCCTAACCCGTACCCTAAACCGAGCCCGAACCCTAACACTAACCCTAACCCTAACCCATACCCTACGCCCTACCCGAACCCCTCCCCGAAAACCGTACCCTAAGCCATAACCTAACCCTCACCCTAACCCTAACCCTAACCCTAAGCTACCCTTGACTGCTTCTGCCTCCAATAGATTTCCTAAGCACTAGTGTTTTAAGGAACAGGTTAAAAAGAAGATCCTAATGTGATTTCGTGATAATGGGTGTGTTCCTAATCTTCTCCTAGTGTCTAAACACTTCTCCATGGCTGGACCCCCAAATAATATTCCTTTACGTGCTAGGGGGTATCTAGAGAGTGGGATAGGTTTAATAACTACCCTCACCCTAGTGTGTACCATAACCCTAACCCCTACCCTAACACTAATGCGTACCCTAATCCTAACCCGTACCCTAAACCGAGCCCTAACCCTAACACTAGCCCTAACCCTAACCCTAACCCATACCCTACGCCCTACCAGAACCCCTCCCGGAATCCGTACCCTAAGCCGTACCGTAACCCTCACCCTAACCCTAACCCTAACCCTAAGCTACCCTTGACTGCTTCTGCCTCCAATAGATTTCCTAAGCACTAGTGTTTTAAGGAACAGGTTAAAAAGAGAATCCTAATGTGATTTCTTGATAATGGGTGTGTTCCTTATCTTCTCCTAGTGTCTAAACTCTTCTCCATGGCTGGACCCCCAAATAATATTCCTTTACGTGCTAAGGGGTATCTAGAGAGCGGGATAGGTTTAATAACTACCCTCACCCTAACGCGTACCCTAACCCTAACCCCTACCCTAACCCTAACGCGTACCCTAATCCTAACCCGTACCCTAAACCGAGCCCTAACCCTAACACTAGCGCTAACCCTAAACCTAACGCATACCCTACGCCCTACCCGAACCCCTCCCCGAACCCGTACCCTAAGCCGTACCCTAACCCTCACCCTAACCCTAACCCTAACCCTAAGCTACCCTTGACTGCTTCTGCCTCCAATAGATTTCCTAAGCACTAGTGTTTTAAGGAACAGGTTAAAAAGAGAATCCTAATGTGATTTCGTGATAATGGGTGTGTTCCTTATCTTCTCCTAGTGTCTAAACTCTTCTCCATGGCTGGACCCCCAAATAATATTCCTTTACGTGCTAAGGGGTATCTAGAGAGTGTGATAGGTTTAATAACTACCCTCACCCTATCGCGTACCCTAACCCTAACCCCTACCCTAACACTAACGCGTACCCTAATCCTAACCCGTACCCTAAACCGAGCCCTAACCCTAACACTAACCCTAACCCTAACCCTAAACCATACCCTACGCCCTACCCGAACCCCTCCCCGAACCCGTACCCTAAGCCGGACCCTAACCCTCACCCTCACCCTAACCCTAACCCTAAGCTACCCTTGACTGCTTCTGCCTCCAATAGATTTCCTAAGCACTAGTGTTTTAAGGAACAGGATAAAAAGAGAATCCTAATGTGATTTCGTGATAATGGGTGTGTTCCTTATCTTCTCCTCGTGTCTAAACTCTTCTCCATGGCTGGACCCCCAAATAATATTCCTTTACGTGCTAAGGGGTATCTAGAGAGTGGGATAGTTTTAATAACTACCCTCAACCTAACGCGTACCCTAACCCTAATCCCTACCCTAACCCTAATGCGTACCCTAATCCTAACCCGTACCCTAAACCGAGCCCTAACCCTAACACTAACCCTAACCCTAACCCTAACCCATACCCTACGCCCTACCCGAACCCCTCCCCGAACCCGTAACCTAAGCCATACCCTAACCCTCACCCTAACCCTAACCCTAACCCTAAGCTACCCTTGACTGCTTCTGCCTCCAATAGATTCCCGAAGCACTAGTGTTTTAAGGAACAGGTTAAAAAGAGAATCCTAATGTGATTTCTTGATAATGGGTGTGTTCCTTATTTTCTCCTCGTGTCTAAACTCTTCTCCATGGCTGGACCCCCAAATAATATTCCTTTAAGGGCTAAGGGGTATCTAGAGAGTGGGATAGGTTTAATAACTAACCTCACCCTATCGCGTACCCTAACCCTAACCCCTACCCTAACACTAACGCGTACCCTAATCCTAATCCGTACCCTAAACCGAGCCCTTACCCTAACACTAACCCTAACCCTAACCCTAACCCATACCCTACGCCCTACCCGAACCCCTCCCCGAACCCGTACCCTAAGCCGTACCCTAACCCTCACACTAACCCTAACCCTAACACTAAGCTACCCTTGACTGCTTCTGCCTCCAATAGATTTCCTAAGCAATAGTGTTTTAAGGAACAGGTTAAAAAGAGAATCCTAATGTGATTTCGTGATAATGGGTGTGTTCCTTATCTTCTCCTAGTGTCTAAACTCTTCTCCATGGCTGGACCCCCAAATAATATTCCTTTACGTGCTAAGGGGTATCTAAAGAGTGTGATAGGTTTAAAAACTAACCTCACCCTATCGCGTACCCTAACCCTAACCCCTACCCTAACCCTAACGCGTACCCTAATCCTAACCCGTACCCTAAACCGAGCCCTAACCCTAACACTAGCGCTAACCCTAAACCTAACCCATACCCTACGCCCTACCCGAACCCCTCCCCGAACCCGTACCCTAAGCCGTACCCTAACCCTCACCCTAACCCTAACCCTAACCCTAAGCTACCCTTGACTGCTTCTGCCTCCAATAGATTTCCTAAGCACTAGTGTTTTAAGGAACAGGTTAAAAAGAGAATCCTAATGTGATTTCTTGATAATGGTGTGTTCCTTATCTTCTCCTAGTGTCTAAACTCTTCTCCATGGCGGGACCCCCAAATAATATTCCTTTACGTGCTAAGGGGTATCTAGAGAATGGGATAGGTTTAATAACTAACCTCACCCTATCGCGTACCCTAACCCTAACCCCTACCCTAACCCTAACGCGTACCCTAATCCTAACCCGTACCCTAAACCGAGCCCTAACCCTAACACTAACCCTAACCCTAACCCTAACCCATACCCTACGCCCTACCCGAACCCCTCCCCGAACCCGTACCCTAAGCCGTACCCTAACCCTCACCCTAACCCTAACCCTAACCCTAAGCTACCCTTGACTGCTTCTGCCTCCAATAGATTTCCTAAGCACTAGTGTTTTAAGGAACAGGTTAAAAAGAGAATCCTAATGTGATTTCGTGATAATGGGTGTGTTCCTTATCTTCTCCTAGTGTCTAAACTCTTCTCCATGGCTGGACCCCCAAATAATATTCTTTTACGTGCTAAGGGGTATCTAGAGAGTGTGATAGGTTTAATAACTACCCTCACCCTATCGCGTACCCTAACCCTAACCCCTACCCTAACACTAACGCGTACCCTAATCCTAACCCGTACCCTAAACCGAGCCCTAACCCTAACACTAACCCTAACCCTAACCCTAAACCATACCCTACGCTCTACCCGAACCCCTCCCGGAACCCGTACCCTAAGCCGGACCCTAACCCTCACCCTCACCCTAACCCTAACCCTAAGCTACCCTTGACTGCTTCTGCCTCCAATAGATTTCCTAAGCACTAGTGTTTTAAGGAAAAGTTTAAAAAGAGAATCCTAATGTGATTTCTTGATAATGGGTGTGTTCCTTATCTTCTCCTAGTGTCTAAGCTCTTCTCCATGGCTGGATCCCCAAATAATATTCCTTTACGTGCTAAGGGGTATCTAGAGAGTGGGATAGGTTTAATAACTACTCTCACCCTAAAACGTACCCTAACCCTAACCGCTACCCTAACCCTAACGCGTACCCTAATCCTAACCCGTACCCTAAACCGAGCCCTAACACTAACACTAACCCTAACCCTAACCCTAACCCATACCCTAAGCCCTACCCAAACCCCTCCCCGAACCCGTACCCTAAGCCGTACCCTAACTCTCACCCTAACTCTAACCCTAACCCTAAGCTAACCTTGATTGCTTCTTCCTCCAATAGATTTCCTAAGCACTAGTGTTTTAAGGAACAGGTTAAAAAGAGAATCCTAATGTGATTTCTTGATAATGGGTGTGTTCCTTATCTTCTCCTAGTGTCTAAACTCTTCTCCATGGCTGGACCCCCAAATAATATTCCTTTACGTGCTAAGGGGTATCTAGAGAGTGGGATAGGTTTAATAACTACCCTCACCCTAGTGCGTACCATAACCCTAACCCCTACCCTAATACTAACGCGTACCCTAATCCTAACCCGTAACCTAAACCGAGCCCTAACCCTAACACTAGCCCTAACCCTAACCCTAAACCATACCCTACGCCCTACCCGAACCCCTCCCCGAACCCGTACCCTAAGCCGTATCCTAACTGTAACCCTAACCCTAAGCTACCCTTAACTGCTTCTGCCTCCAATAGATTTCCTAAGCACTAGTGTTTTAAGGAACAGGTTAAAAAGAGAATCCTAATGTGATTTCTTGATAATGGGTGTGTTCCTTATCTTCTCCTCGTGTCTAATCTCTTCTCCATGGCTGGACCCCCAAATAATATTCCTTTACGTGCTAGGGGGCATCTAGAGAGTGGGATAGGTTTAATAACTAACCTCACCCTATCGCGTACCCTAACACTAACCCCTACCCTAACACTAACGCGTACCCTAATCCTAACCCGTACCCTAACCCTCACCCTAACCCTAACCCTAACACTAAGCTACCCTTGACTGCTTCTGCCTCCAATAGATTTCCTAAGCACTAGTGTTTTAAGGAACAGGTTAAAAAGAGAATCCTAATGTGATATCTTGATAATGGGTGTGTTCCTTATCTTCTCCTAGTGTCTAAACTCTTCTCCATGGCTGGACACCCAAATAATATTCCTTTACGTGCTAAGGGGTATCTAGAGAGTGTGATAGGTTTAATAACTAACCTCACCCTATCGCGTACCCTAACCCTAACCCCTCCCCTAAGACTAACGCGTACCCTAATCCTAACCCGTACCCTAAACCGAGCCCTAACCCTAACACTAACCCTAACCCTAACCCTAACCCATACCCTACGCCCTACCCGAACCCCTCCCCGAACGCGTACCCTAAGCCATACCCTAACCCTCACCCTAACCTTAACCCTAACCCTAAGGTACCCTTGTCGGCTTCTGCCTCCAATAGATTTCCTAAGCACTAGTGTTTTAAGGAACAGGATAAAAAGAGAATCCTAATGTGATTTCGTGATAATGGGTGTGTTCCTTATCTTCTCCTCGTGTCTAAACTCTTCTCCATGGCTGGACCCCCAAATAATATTCCTTTACGTGCTAAGGGGTATCTAGAGAGTGGGATAGTTTTAATAACTACCCTCAACCTAACGCGTACCCTAACCCTAATCCCTACCCTAACCATAATGCGTACCCTAATCCTAACCCGTACCCTAAACCGAGCCCTAACCCTAACACTAACCCTAACCCTAACCCTAACCCATACCCTACGCCCTACCCGAACCCCTCCCCGAACCCGTAACCTAAGCCATACCCTAACCCTCACCCTAACCCTAACCCTAACCCTAAGCTACCCTTGACTGCTTCTGCCTCCAATAGATTCCCGAAGCACTAGTGTTTTAAGGAACAGGTTAAAAAGAGAATCCTAATGTGATTTCTTGATAATGGGTGTGTTCCTTATCTTCTCCTCGTGTCTAAACTCTTCTCCATGGCTGGACCCCCAAATAATATTCCTTTAAGGGCTAAGGGGTATCTAGAGAGTGGGATAGGTTTAATAACTAACCTCACCCTATCGCGTACCCTAACCCTAACCCCTACCCTAACACTAACGTGTACCCTAATCCTAATCCGTACCCTAAACCGAGCCCTAACCCTAACACTAACCCTAACCCTAACCCTAACCCATACCCTACGCCCTACCCGAACCCCTCCCCGAACCCGTACCCTAAGCCGTATCCTAACTCTAACCCTAACCCTAAGCTACCCTTAACTGCTTCTGCCTCCAATAGATTTCCTAAGCACTAGTGTTTTAAGGAACAGGTTAAAAAGAGAATCCTAATGTGATTTCTTGATAATGGGTGTGTTCCTTATCTTCTCCTCGTGTCTAATCTCTTCTCCATGGCTGGACCCCCAAATAATATTCCTTTACGTGCTAGGGGGCATCTAGAGAGTGGGATAGGTTTAATAACTAACCTCACCCTATCGCGTACCCTAACACTAACCCCTACCCTAACACTAACGCGTACCCTAATCCTAACCCGTACCCTAACGCTCACCCTAACCCTAACCCTAACACTAAGCTACCCTTGACTGCTTCTGCCTCCAATAGATTTCCTAAGCACTAGTGTTTTAAGGAACAGGTTAAAAAGAGAATCCTAATGTGATATCTTGATAATGGGTGTGTTCCTTATCTTCTCCTAGTGTCTAAACTCTTCTCCATGGCTGGACACCCAAATAATATTCCTTTACGTGCTAAGGGGTATCTAGAGAGTGTGATAGGTTTAATAACTAACCTCACCCTATCGCGTACCCTAACCCTAACCCCTCCCCTAAGACTAACGCGTACCCTAATCCTAACCCGTACCCTAAACCGAGCCCTAACCCTAACACTAACCCTAACCCTAACCCTAACCCATACCCTACGCCCTACCCGAACCCCTCCCCGAACGCGTACCCTAAGCCATACCCTAACCCTCACCCTAACCTTAACCCTAACCCTAAGCTACCCTTGTCGGCTTCTGCCTCCAATAGATTTCCTAAGCACTAGTGTTTTAAGGAACAGGATAAAAAGAGAATCCTAATGTGATTTCGTGATAATGGGTGTGTTCCTTATCTTCTCCTCGTGTCTAAACTCTTCTCCATGGCTGGACCCCCAAATAATATTCCTTTACGTGCTAAGGGGTATCTAGAGAGTGGGATAGTTTTAATAACTACCCTCAACCTAACGCGTACCCTAACCCTAATCCCTACCCTAACCCTAATGCGTACCCTAATCCTAACCCGTACCCTAAACCGAGCCCTAACCCTAACCCTAACCCTAACCCTAACCCGTACCCTAAACCGAGCCCTAACCCTAACACTAGCGCTAACCCTAAACCTAACCCATACCCTACGCCCTACCCGAACCCCTCCCCGAACCCGTACCCTAAGCCGTACCCTAACCCTCACCCTAACCCTAACCCTAACCCTAAGCTACCCTTGACTGCTTCTGCCTCCAATAGATTTCCTAAGCACTAGTGTTTTAAGGAACAGGTTAAAAAGAGAATCCTAATGTGATTTCTTGATAATGGTGTGTTCCTTATCTTCTCCTAGTGTCTAAACTCTTCTCCATGGCGGGACCCCCAAATAATATTCCTTTACGTGCTAAGGGGTATCTAGAGAGTGGGATAGGTTTAATAACTAACCTCACCCTATCGCGTACCCTAACCCTAACCCCTACCCTAACCCTAATGCGTACCCTAATCCTAACCCGTACCCTAAACCGAGCCCTAACCCTAACACTAACCCTAACCCTAACCCTAACCCATACCCTACGCCCTACCCGAACCCCTCCCCGAACCCGTACCCTAAGCCGTACCCTAACCCTCACCCTAACCCTAACCCTAACCCTAAGCTACCCTTGACTGCTTCTGCCTCCAATAGATTTCCTAAGCACTAGTGTTTTAAGGAACAGGTTAAAAAGAGAATCCTAATGTGATTTCTTGATAATGGGTGTGTTCCTTATCTTCTCCTAGTGTCTAAACTCTTCTCCATGGCTGGACCCCCAAATAATATTCTTTTACGTGCTAAGGGGTATCTAGAGAGTGTGATAGGTTTAATAACTACCCTCACCCTATCGCGTACCCTAACCCTAACCCCTACCCTAACACTAACGCGTACCCTAATCCTAACCCGTACCCTAAACCGAGCCCTAACCCTAACACTAACCCTAACCCTAACCCTAAACCATACCCTACGCTCTACCCGAACCCCTCCCGGAACCCGTACCCTAAGCCGGACCCTAACCCTCACCCTCACCCTAACCCTAACCCTAAGCTACCCTTGACTGCTTCTGCCTCCAATAGATTTCCTAAGCACTAGTGTTTTAAGGAAAAGTTTAAAAAGAGAATCCTAATGTGATTTCTTGATAATGGGTGTGTTCCTTATCTTCTCCTAGTGTCTAAGCTCTTCTCCATGGCTGGATCCCCAAATAATATTCCTTTACGTGCTAAGGGGTATCTAGAGAGTGGGATAGGTTTAATAACTACTCTCACCCTAAAGCGTACCCTAACCCTAACCGCTACCCTAACCCTAACGCGTACCCTAATCCTAACCCGTACCCTAAACCGAGCCCTAACACTAACACTAACCCTAACCCTAACCCTAACCCATACCCTAAGCCCTACCCAAACCCCTCCCCGAACCCGTACCCTAAGCCGTACCCTAACTCTCACCCTAACTCTAACCCTAACCCTAAGCTAACCTTGATTGCTTCTTCCTCCAATAGATTTCCTAAGCACTAGTGTTTTAAGGAACAGGTTAAAAAGAGAATCCTAATGTGATTTCTTGATAATGGGTGTGTTCCTTATCTTCTCCTAGTGTCTAAACTCTTCTCCATGGCTGGACCCCCAAATAATATTCCTTTACGTGCTAAGGGGTATCTAGAGAGTGGGATAGGTTTAATAACTACCCTCACCCTAGTGCGTACCATAACCCTAACCCCTACCCTAATACTAACGCGTACCCTAATCCTAACCCGTAACCTAAACCGAGCCCTAACCCTAACACTAGCCCTAACCCTAACCCTAAACCATACCCTACGCCCTACCCGAACCCCTCCCCGAACCCGTACCCTAAGCCGTATCCTAACTCTAACCCTAACCCTAAGCTACCCTTAACTGCTTCTGCCTCCAATAGATTTCCTAAGCACTAGTGTTTTAAGGAACAGGTTAAAAAGAGAATCCTAATGTGATTTCTTGATAATGGGTGTGTTCCTTATCTTCTCCTCGTGTCTAATCTCTTCTCCATGGCTGGACCCCCAAATAATATTCCTTTACGTGCTAGGGGGCATCTAGAGAGTGGGATAGGTTTAATAACTAACCTCACCCTATCGCGTACCCTAACACTATCCCCTACCCTAACACTAACGCGTACCCTAATCCTAACCCGTACCCTAACCCTCACCCTAACCCTAACCCTAACACTAAGCTACCCTTGACTGCTTCTGCCTCCAATAGATTTCCTAAGCACTAGTGTTTTAAGGAACAGGTTAAAAAGAGAATCCTAATGTGATATCTTGATAATGGGTGTGTTCCTTATCTTCTCCTAGTGTCTAAACTCTTCTCCATGGCTGGACACCCAAATAATATTCCTTTACGTGCTAAGGGGTATCTAGAGAGTGTGATAGGTTTAATAACTAACCTCACCCTATCGCGTACCCTAACCCTAACCCCTCCCCTAAGACTAACGCGTACCCTAATCCTAACCCGTACCCTAAACCGAGCCCTAACCCTAACACTAACCCTAACCCTAACCCTAACCCATACCCTACGCCCTACCCGAACCCCTCCCCGAACGCGTACCCTAAGCCATACCCTAACCCTCACCCTAACCTTAACCCTAACCCTAAGGTACCCTTGTCGGCTTCTGCCTCCAATAGATTTCCTAAGCACTAGTGTTTTAAGGAACAGGATAAAAAGAGAATCCTAATGTGATTTCGTGATAATGGGTGTGTTCCTTATCTTCTCCTCGTGTCTAAACTCTTCTCCATGGCTGGACCCCCAAATAATATTCCTTTACGTGCTAAGGGGTATCTAGAGAGTGGGATAGTTTTAATAACTACCCTCAACCTAACGCGTACCCTAACCCTAATCCCTACCCTAACCATAATGCGTACCCTAATCCTAACCCGTACCCTAAACCGAGCCCTAACCCTAACACTAACCCTAACCCTAACCCTAACCCATACCCTACGCCCTACCCGAACCCCTCCCCGAACCCGTAACCTAAGCCATACCCTAACCCTCACCCTAACCCTAACCCTAACCCTAAGCTACCCTTGACTGCTTCTGCCTCCAATAGATTCCCGAAGCACTAGTGTTTTAAGGAACAGGTTAAAAAGAGAATCCTAATGTGATTTCTTGATAATGGGTGTGTTCCTTATCTTCTCCTCGTGTCTAAACTCTTCTCCATGGCTGGACCCCCAAATAATATTCCTTTAAGGGCTAAGGGGTATCTAGAGAGTGGGATAGGTTTAATAACTAACCTCACCCTATCGCGTACCCTAACCCTAACCCCTACCCTAACACTAACGTGTACCCTAATCCTAATCCGTACCCTAAACCGAGCCCTAACCCTAACACTAACCCTAACCCTAACCCTAACCCATACCCTACGCCCTACCCGAACCCCTCCCCGAACCCGTACCCTAAGCCGTACCCTAACCCTCACACTAACCCTAACCCTAACACTAAGCTACCCTTGACTGCTGCTGCCTCCAATAGATTTCCTAAGCAATAGTGTTTTAAGGAACAGGTTAAAAAGAGAATCCTAATGTGATTTCGTGATAATGGGTGTGTTCCTTATCTTCTCCTAGTGTCTAAACTCTTCTCCATGGCTGGACCCCCAAATAATATTACTTTACGTGCTAAGGGGTATCTAAAGAGTGTGATAGGTTTAAAAACTAACCTCACCCTATCGCGTACCCTAACCCTAACCCCTACCCTAACACTAACGCGTAACCTAATCCTAACCCGTACCCTAAACCGAGCCCTAACCCTAACACTAACCCTAACCCTAACCCTAACCCATACCCTACGCCCTACCCGAACCCCTCCCCGAACCCGTACCCTAAGCCTTACCCTAACCCTCACCCTAACCCTAACCCTTAACCTAAGCTACCCTTGAAGGCTTCTGCCTCCAATAGATTTCCTAAGCACTAGTGTTTTAAGGAACAGGTTAAAAAGAGAATCCTAATGTGATTTCTTGATAATGGGTGTGTTCCTTATTTTCTCCTCGTGTCTAAACTCTTCTCCATGGCTGGACCCCCAATAATATTCCTTTATGTGCTAAGGGGTATCTAGAGAGTGTGATAGGTTTAATAACTACCCTCACCCTAACGCGTACCCTAACCCTAACCCCTACCCTAACCCTAACGTGTACCCTAATCCTAACCCGTACCCTAAACCGAGCCCTAACCCTAACACTAACCCTAACCCTAACCCTAACCCATACCCTGCGCCCTATCAGAACCCCTCGCCGAACCCGTACCCTAAGCCGTACCCTAACCCTAACCCTAACCCTAAGCTACCCTTGACTGCTTCTGCCTCCAATAGATTTCGTAAGCACTAGTGTTTTAAGGAACAGGTTAAAAAGAGAATCCTAATGTGATTTCTTGATAATGGGTGTGTTCCTTATCTTCTCCTCGTGTCTAATCTCTTCTCCATGGCTGGACCCCCAAATAATATTCCTTTACGTGCTAAGGGGTATCTAGAGAGTGGGATAGGTTTAATAACTAACCTCACCCTATCGCGTACCCTAACCCTAACCCCTCCCCTAAGATTAACGCGTACCCTAATCCTAACCCGTACCCTAAACCGAGCCCTAACCCTAACACTAACCCTAACCCTAACCCTAACCCATACCCTACGCCCTACCCGAACCCCTCCCCGAACCCGTACCCTAAGCCATACCCTAACCCTCACCCTAACCCTAACCCTAACCCTAAGCTACCCTTGACTGCTTCTGCCTCCAATAGATTTCCTAAGCACTAGTGTTTTAAGGAACAGGTTAAAAAGAGAATCCTAATGTGATTTCGTGATAATGGGTGTGTTCCTTATCTTCTCGTGTCTAAACTCTTCTCCATGGCTGGACCCCCAAATAATATTCCTTTACGTGCTAAGTGGTATCTAGAGAGTGGGATAGGTTTAATAACTACCCTCACCCTAACGCGTACCCTAACCCTAACCCCTACCCTAACCCTAACGCGTACCCTAATCCTAACCCGTACCCTAAACCGAGCCCTAACTCTAACACTAACCCTAACCCTAACCCTAACCCATACACTACGCCCTACCAGAACCCCTCCCCGAACCCGTACCCTAAGCCATACCCTAACCCTCACCCTAACCCTAACCCTAACCCTAAGCTACCCTTGACTGCTTCTGCCTCCAATAGATTCCCTAAGCACTAGTGTTTTAAGGAACAAGTTAAAAATAGAATCCTAATGTGATTTCTTGATAATGGGTGTGTTCCTTATCTTCTCCTCGTGTCTAATCTCTTCTCCATGGCTGGACCCCCAAATAATATTCCTTTACGTGCTAAGGGGTATCTAGAGAGTGGGATAGGTTTAATAACTAACCTCACCCTATTGCGTACCCTAACCCTAACCCCTACCCTAACACTAACGCGTACCCTAATCCTAACCCGTACCCTAAACCGAGCCCTAACCCTAACCCTAACCCATACCCTACGCCCTACCTGAACCCCTCCCTGAACCCGTACCCTAAGCCGTACCCTAACCCTCACCCTAACCCTAACCCTAACCCTAAGGTACCCTTGACTGATTCTGCCTCCAATAGATTTCCTAAGCACTAGTGTTTTAAGGAACAGGATAAAAAGAGAATCCTAATGTGATTTCGTGATAATGGGTGTGTTCCTTATCTTCTCCTCGTGTCTAAACTCTTCTCCATGGCTGGACCCCCAAATAATATTCCTTTACGTGCTAAGGGGTATCTAGAGAGTGGGATAGTTTTAATAACTACCCTCAACCTAACGCGTACCCTAACCCTAATCCCTACCCTAACCATAATGCGTACCCTAATCCTAACCCGTACCCTAAACCGAGCCCTAACCCTAACACTAACCCTAACCCTAACCCTAACCCATACCCTACGCCCTACCCGAACCCCTCCCCGAACCCGTAACCTAAGCCATACCCTAACCCTCACCCTAACCCTAACCCTAACCCTAAGCTACCCTTGACTGCTTCTGCCTCCAATAGATTCCCGAAGCACTAGTGTTTTAAGGAACAGGTTAAAAAGAGAATCCTAATGTGATTTCTTGATAATGGGTGTGTTCCTTATCTTCTCCTCGTGTCTAAACTCTTCTCCATGGCTGGACCCCCAAATAATATTCCTTTAAGGGCTAAGGGGTATCTAGAGAGTGGGATAGGTTTAATAACTAACCTCACCCTATCGCGTACCCTAACCCTAACCCCTACCCTAACACTAACGTGTACCCTAATCCTAATCCGTACCCTAAACCGAGCCCTAACCCTAACACTAACCCTAACCCTAACCCTAACCCATACCCTACGCCCTACCCGAACCCCTCCCCGAACCCGTACCCTAAGCCGTACCCTAACCCTCACACTAACCCTAACCCTAACACTAAGCTACCCTTGACTGCTGCTGCCTCCAATAGATTTCCTAAGCAATAGTGTTTTAAGGAACAGGTTAAAAAGAGAATCCTAATGTGATTTCGTGATAATGGGTGTGTTCCTTATCTTCTCCTAGTGTCTAAACTCTTCTCCATGGCTGGACCCCCAAATAATATTACTTTACGTGCTAAGGGGTATCTAAAGAGTGTGATAGGTTTAAAAACTAACCTCACCCTATCGCGTACCCTAACCCTAACCCCTACCCTAACACTAACGCGTAACCTAATCCTAACCCGTACCCTAAACCGAGCCCTAACCCTAACACTAACCCTAACCCTAACCCTAACCCATACCCTACGCCCTACCCGAACCCCTCCCCGAACCCGTACCCTAAGCCTTACCCTAACCCTCACCCTAACCCTAACCCTAAACCTAAGCTACCCTTGAAGGCTTCTGCCTCCAATAGATTTCCTAAGCACTAGTGTTTTAAGGAACAGGTTAAAAAGAGAATCCTAATGTGATTTCTTGATAATGGGTGTGTTCCTTATTTTCTCCTCGTGTCTAAACTCTTCTCCATGGCTGGACCCCCAATAATATTCCTTTACGTGCTAAGGGGTATCTAGAGAGTGTGATAGGTTTAATAACTACCCTCACCCTAACGCGTACCCTAACCCTAACCCCTACCCTAACCCTAACGTGTACCCTAATCCTAACCCGTACCCTAAACCGAGCCCTAACCCTAACACTAACCCTAACCCTAACCCTAACCCATACCCTGCGCCCTATCAGAACCCCTCGCCGAACCCGTACCCTAAGCCGTACCCTAACCCTAACCCTAACCCTAAGCTACCCTTGACTGCTTCTGCCTCCAATAGATTTCGTAAGCACTAGTGTTTTAAGGAACAGGTTAAAAAGAGAATCCTAATGTGATTTCTTGATAATGGGTGTGTTCCTTATCTTCTCCTCGTGTCTAATCTCTTCTCCATGGCTGGACCCCCAAATAATATTCCTTTACGTGCTAAGGGGTATCTAGAGAGTGGGATAGGTTTAATAACTAACCTCACCCTATCGCGTACCCTAACCCTAACCCCTCCCCTAAGATTAACGCGTACCCTAATCCTAACCCGTACCCTAAACCGAGCCCTAACCCTAACACTAACCCTAACCCTAACCCTAACCCATACCCTACGCCCTACCCGAACCCCTCCCCGAACCCGTACCCTAAGCCATACCCTAACCCTCACCCTAACCCTAACCCTAACCCTAAGCTACCCTTGACTGCTTCTGCCTCCAATAGATTTCCTAAGCACTAGTGTTTTAAGGAACAGGTTAAAAAGAGAATCCTAATGTGATTTCGTGATAATGGGTGTGTTCCTTATCTTCTCGTGTCTAAACTCTTCTCCATGGCTGGACCCCCAAATAATATTCCTTTACGTGCTAAGGGGTATCTAGAGAGTGGGATAGGTTTAATAACTACCCTCACCCTAACGCGTACCCTAACCCTAACCCCTACCCTAACCCTAACGCGTACCCTAATCCTAACCCGTACCCTAAACCGAGCCCTAACTCTAACACTAACCCTAACCCTAACCCTAACCCATACACTACGCCCTACCAGAACCCCTCCCCGAACCCGTACCCTAAGCCATACCCTAACCCTCACCCTAACCCTAACCCTAACCCTAAGCTACCCTTGACTGCTTCTGCCTCCAATAGATTCCCTAAGCACTAGTGTTTTAAGGAACAAGTTAAAAATAGAATCCTAATGTGATTTCTTGATAATGGGTGTGTTCCTTATCTTCTCCTCGTGTCTAATCTCTTCTCCATGGCTGGACCCCAAATAATATTCCTTTACGTGCTAAGGGGTATCTAGAGAGTGGGATAGGTTTAATAACTAACCTCACCCTATTGCGTACCCTAACCCTAACCCCTACCCTAACACTAACGCGTACCCTAATCCTAACCCGTACCCTAAACCGAGCCCTAACCCTAACCCTAACCCATACCCTACGCCCTACCTGAACCCCTCCCTGAACCCGTACCCTAAGCCGTACCCTAACCCTCACCCTAACCCTAACCCTAACCCTAAGCTACCCTTGACTGATTCTGCCTCCAATAGATTTCCTAAGCACTAGTGTTTTAAGGAACAGGTTAAAAAGAGAATCCTAATGTGATTTCTTGATAATGGGTGTGTTCCTTATCTTCTCCTAGTGTCTAAACTCTTCCCCATGGCTTGACCCCCAAATAATATTCCTTTACGTGCTAAGGGGTATCTAGAGAGTGGGATAGGTTTAATAACTACCCTCACCCTAACGCGTACCCTAACCCTAACCCCTACCCTAACACTAACGCGTAACCTAATCCTAACCCGTACCCTAAACCGAGCCCTAACCCTAACACTAGCCCTAACCCTAACCCTAACCCATACACTACGCCCTACCCGAACCCCTCCCCGAACCCGTAACCTAAGCCGTACCCTAACCCTCACCCTAACCCTAACCCTAACCCTAAGCTACCCTTTACTGCTTCTGCCTCCAATAGATTTCCTAAGCACTAGTGTTTTAAGGAACAGTTTAAAAAGAGAATCATATTGTGATTTCTTGATAATGGGTTTGTTCCTTATTTTCTCCTAGTGTCTAAACTCTTCTCCATGGCTGGACCCCCATATAATATTCCTTTACGTGCTAAGGGGTATCTAGAGAGTGGGATAGGTTTAATAACTAACCTCACCCTATCGCGTACCCTAACCCTAACCCCTACCCTAACACTAACGCATACCCTAATCCTAATCCGTACCCTAAACCGAGCCCTAACCCTAACACTAACCCTAACCCTAACCCTAACCCATACCCTACGCCCTACCCGAACCCCTCCCCGAACCCGTACCCTAAGCCGTACCCTAACCCTCACCCTAACCCTAACCCTAAACCTAAGCTACCCTTGAAGGCTTCTGCCTCCAATAGATTTCCTAAGCACTAGTGTTTTAAGGAACAGGTTAAAAAGAGAATCCTAATGTGATTTCTTGATAATGGGTGTGTTCCTTATTTTCTCCTCGTGTCTAAACTCTTCTCCATGGCTGGACCCCCAATAATATTCCTTTACGTGCTAAGGGGTATCTAGAGAGTGTGATAGGTTTAATAACTACCCTCACCCTAACGCGTACCCTAACCCTAACCCCTACCCTAACCCTAACGCGTACCCAAATCCTAACCCGTACCCTAAACCGAGCCCTAACCCTAACACTAACCCTAACCCTAACCCTAACCCATACCCTACGCCCTATCAGAACCCCTCGCCGAACCCGTACCCTAAGCCGTACCCTAACCCTAACCCTAACCCTAAGCTACCCTTGACTGCTTCTGCCTCCAATAGATTTCGTAAGCACTAGTGTTTTAAGGAACAGGTTAAAAAGAGAATCCTAATGTGATTTCTTGATAATGGGTGTGTTCCTTATCTTCTCCTCGTGTCTAATCTCTTCTCCATGGCTGGACCCCCAAATAATATTCCTTTACGTGCTAAGGGGTATCTAGAGAGTGGGATAGGTTTAATAACTAACCTCACCCTATCGCGTACCCTAACCCTAACCCCTCCCCTAAGACTAACGCGTACCCTAATCCTAACCCGTACCCTAAACCGAGCCCTAACCCTAACACTAACCCTAACCCTAACCCAAACCCATACCCTACGCCCTACCCGAACCCCTCCCCGAACCCGTACCCTAAGCCATACCCTAACCCTCACCCTAACCCTAACCCTAACCCTAAGCTACCCTTGACTGCTTCTGCCTCCAATAGATTTCCTAATCACTAGTGTTTTAAGGAACAGGTTAAAAAGAGAATCCTAATGTGATTTCGTGATAATGGGTGTGTTCCTTATCTTCTCCTCGTGTCTAAACTCTTCTCCATGGCTGGACCCCCAAATAATATTCCTTTACGTGCTAAGGGGTATCTAGAGAGTGGGATAGGTTTAATAACTACCCTCACCCTAATGCGTACCCTAACCCTAACCCCTACCCTAACCCTAACGCGTACCCTAATCCTAACCCGTACCCTAAACCGAGCCCTAACTCTAACACTAACCCTAACCCTAACCCTAACCCATACACTACGCCCTACCAGAACCCCTCCCCGAACCCGTACCCTAAGCCATACCCTAACCCTCACCCTAACCCTAACCCTAACCCTAAGCTACCCTTGACTGCTTCTGCCTCCAATAGATTCCCTAAGCACTAGTGTTTTAAGGAACAAGTTAAAAATAGAATCCTAATGTGATTTCTTGATAATGGGTGTGTTCCTGATCTTCTCCTCGTGTCTAATCTCTTCTCCATGGCTGGACCCCCAAATAATATTCCTTTACGTGCTAAGGGGTATCTAGAGAGTGGGATAGGTTTAATAACAAACCTCACCCTATTGCGTACCCTAACCCTAACCCCTACCCTAACACTAACGCGTACCCTAATCCTAACCCGTACGCTAAACCGAGCCCTAACCCTAACCCTAACACATACCCTACGCCCTACCCGAACCCCTCCCTGAACCCGTACCCTAAGCCGTTCCCTAACCCTCACCCTAACCCTAACCCTAACCCTAAGCTACCCTTGACTGATTCTGCCTCCAATAGATTTCCTAAGCACTAGTGTTTTAAGGAACAGGTTAAAAAGAGAATCCTAATGTGATTTCTTGATAATGGGTGTGTTCCTTATCTTCTCCTAGTGTCTAAACTCTTCCCCATGGCTTGACCCCCAAATAATATTCCTTTACGTGCTAAGGGGTATCTAGAGAGTGGGATAGGTTTAATAACTACCCTCACCCTAACGCGTACCCTAACCCTAACCCCTACCCTAACACTAACGCGTACCCTAATCCTAACCCGTACCCTAAACCGAGCCCTAACCCTAACACTAGCGCTAACCCTAACCCTAACCCATACACTACGCCCTACCCGAACCCCTCCCCGAACCCGTAACCTAAGCCGTACCCTAACCCTCACCCTAACCCTAACCCTAAGCTACCCTTTACTGCTTCTGCCTCCAATAGATTTCCTAAGCACTAGTGTTTTAAGGAACAGTTTAAAAAGAGAATCATATTGTTATTTCTTGATAATGGGTGTGTTCCTTATCTTCTCCTAGGGTCTAAACTCTTCTCCATGGCTGGACCCCCAAATAATATTCCTTTATGTGCTAAGGGGTATCTAGAGAGTGTGATAGGTTTAATAACTACCCTCACCCTAACGCGTACCCTAACCCTAACCACTACCCTAAGCCTAACGCGTACCCTAATCCTAAACCGTACCCTAAACCGAGCCCTAACCCTAACACTAACCCTATCCCTAACCCATACCCTACGCCCTACCCGAACCCCTCCCTCAACCCGTACCCTAAGCCGTACCCTAACTCTCACCCTAACCCTAACCCTAACCCTAAGCTACCCTTGACGCCTTCTGCCTCCAATAGATTTCCTAAGCACTAGTGTTTTAAGGAACAGGTTAAAAAGAGAATCCTAATGTGATTTCTTGATAATGGGTGTGTTCCTTATCTTCTCCTCGTGTCTAAATTCTTCTTCATGGCTGGACCCCCAAATAATATGCCTTTACGTGCTAGGGGGTATCTAGAGAGAGGGAGAGGTTTAATAACTGCCCTCACCCTAACGCGTTCACTAACCCTAACCCCTACCCTAACCCTAACGCGTACCCTAATCCTAACCCGTACCCTAAACCGAGCCCTAACCCTAACACTAACCCTAACCCTAACCCTAACCCATACCCTACGCCCTACACGAACCCCTCCCTGAACCCGTACCCTAAGCCGTACCCTAACCCTCAATCTAACCCTAACCCTAACCCTAAGCTACCCTTGACTGCTTCTGCCTCCAATAGATTTCCGAAGCACTAGTGTTTTAAGGAACAGTTTAAAAAGAGAATCCTAATGTGATATCTTGATAATGGGTGTGTTCCTTAACTTCTCCTAGTGTCTAAACTCTTCTCCATGGCTGGATCCCCAAATAATATTCCTTTACGTGCTAAGGGGTATCTAGAGAGTGGGATAGGTTTAATAACTAACCTCACCCTATCGCGTACCCTAACCCTAACCCCTACCCTAACACTAACGCGTACCCTAATCCTAACCCGTACCCTAAACCGAGCCCTAACCCTAACACTAACCCTAACCCATACCCTACGCCCTACCCGAACCCCTCCCCGTACCCATACCCTAAGCCGTACCCTAACCCTCACCCTAACCCTAACCCTAACCCTAAGCTACCCTTGACTGCTTCTGCCTCCAATAGATTTCCTAAGCACTAGTGTTTTAAGGAACAGGTTAAAAAGAGAATCCTAATGTGATTTCGTGGTCATGGGTGTGTTCCTTATCTTCTCCTAGTGTCTAAACTCTTCTCCATGGCTGGACCCCCAAATAATATTCCTTTACGTGCTAAGGGGTATCTAGAAAGTGGGATAGGTTTAATAACTACCCTCACCCTAACGCGTACCCTAACCCTAACCCCTACCCTAAGCCTAATGCGTAACCTAAACCTAACCCGTACCCTAAATCGAGCCCTAACCCTAACACTAACCCTAACCCTAACCCATACCCTACGCCCTACCCGAACCCCTCCCTCAACCCGTACCCTAAGCCGTACCCTAACCCTCACCCTAACCCTAACCCTAAACCTAAGCTACCCTTGACGCCTTCTGCCTCCAATAGATTTCCTAAGCACTAATATTTTAAGGAACAGGTTAAAACGAGAATCTTAATGTGATTTCTTGATAATGGGTGTGTTCCTTATCTTCTCCTAGTGTCTAAACTCTTCTCTATGGCTGGACCCCCAAATAATATTCCTTTACGTGCTAAGGGATATCTAGAGAGTGGGATAGGTTTAATAACTACCCTCACCCTAACCCCTACCCTAACCCTAACGCGTACCCTAATCCTAACCCGTACATTGAACCGAGCCCTAACCCTAACCCTAACCCATACCATACGCCGTACCCGAACCCCTCCACGAACTCGTACCCTAAGCCGTACCCTAACCCTAACCCTAATCCTAAGCTACCCTTCACTGCTTCTGCCTCCAATAGATGTCCTAAGCACTAGTGTTTTAAGGAACAGGTTAAAAAGAGAATCCTAATGTGATTTTTTGATGATGGGTGTGTTCCTTATCTTCTCCTAGTGTCTAAACACTTCTCCAAGGCTGGACCCCCAAATAATATTCCGTTACGTTCTAAGCTGTATCTAGAGAGTGGGATAGGTTTAATAACTACCCTAACCCTAATGCTTACCCTAACCCTCTCCCATACCCTAACCCTAACCCGTACCCTAACCCTAAAACCTACCTTAATCCTAACCGATACTCTAAACCGAGCCCTTACCCTAAAAGTAACCATAACCCTAATCCATACCCTATGCCATAACCGATTCCGTACCCGAACCCGTAACCTAAGCCGTACCCTCACCCTCACCCTAACCCTAACCCTTACCCTAAGCTACCCTTGACTGCTTCTGCCTCCAATAGATTTCCTAAGCACTAGTGTTTTAAGGAACAGGTTAAAAAGGGAATCCTAATGTGATTTCTTTAGAATGGGTGTGTTCCTTATCTTCTCCTAGTGTCTAAACTCTTCTCCATGGCTGGACCCCCAAATAATATTCCTTTACGTGCTAAGGGGTATCTAGAGAGTGGGATAGGTTTAATAACTAACCTCACCCTATCGCGTACCCTAACCCTAACCCCTCCCCTAAGACTAACGCGTACCCTAATCCTAACCCGTACCCTAAACCGAGCCCTAACCCTAACACTAACCCTAACCCTAACCCTAACCCATACCCTAAGCCCTACCCGAACCCCTCCCCGAACCCGTACCCTAAGCCATACCCTAAACCTCACCCTAACCCTAACCCTAACCCTAAGCTACCCTTGACTGCTTCTGCCTCCAATAGATTTCCTAAGCACTAGTGTTTTAAGGAACAGGTTAAAAAGAGATTCCTAATGTGATTTCGTGATAATGGGTGTGTTCCTTATCTTCTCCTCGTGTCTAAACTCTTCTCCATGGCTGGACCCCCAAATAATATTCCTTTACGTGCTAAGGGGTATCTAGAGAGTGGGATAGGTTTAATAACTACCCTCACCCTAACGCGTACCCTAACCCTAACCCCTACCCTAACCCTAATGCGTACCCTAATCCTAACCCGTACCCTAAACCGAGGCCTAACCCTAACACTAACCCTAACCCTAACCCTAACCCATACCCTACGCCCTACCCGAACCCCTCCCCGAACCTGTACCCTAAGCCGTACCCTAACCCTCACCCTAAAACTAACCCTAAACCTAAGCTATCCTTGATGGCTTCTGCCTCCAATAGATTTCCTAAGCACTAGTGTTTTAAGGAACAGGTTAAAAAGAGAATCCTAATGTGATTTTTTGATGATGGGTGTGTTCCTTATCTTCTCCTAGTGTCTAAACTCTTCTCCAAGGCTGGACCCCCAAATAATATTCCGTTACGTTCTAAGCTGTATCTAGAGAGTGGGATAGGTTTAATAACTAACCTAAACCTAATGCTTACCCTAACCCTCTCCCATACCCTAACCCTAACCCGTACCCTAACCCTAACACCTACCTTAATCCTAACCGATACTCTAAACCGAGCCCTTACCCTAAAAGTAACCATAACCCTAATCCATACTCTATGCCATAACCGATTCCGTACCCGAACCCGTAACCTAAGCCGTACCCTCACCCTCACCCTAACCCTAACGCTTACCCTAAGCTACCCTTGACTGCTTCTGCCTCCAATAGATTTCCTAAGCACTAGTGTTTTAAGGAACAGGTTAAAAAGGGAATCCTAATGTGATTTCTTTAGAATGGGTGTGTTCCTTATCTTCTCCTAGTGTCTAAACTCTTCTCCATGGCTGGACCCCCAAATAATATTCCTTTACGTGCTAAGGGGTATCTAGAGAGTGGGATAGGTTTAATAACTAACCTCACCCTATCGCGTACCCTAACCCTAACCCCTCCCCTAAGACTAACGCATACCCTAATCCTAACCCGTACCCTAAACCGAGCCCTAACCCTAACACTAACCCTAACCCTAACCCTAACCCATACCCTACGCCCTACCCGAACCCCTCCCCGAACCCGTACCCTAAGCCATACCCTAAACCTCACCCTAACCCTAACCCTAACCCTAAGCTACCCTTGACTGCTTCTGCCTCCAATAGATTTCCTAAGCACTAGTGTTTTAAGGAACAGGTTAAAAAGAGAATCCTAATGTGATTTCGTGATAATGGGTGTGTTCCTTATCTTCTCCTCGTGTCTAAACTCTTCTCCATGGCTGGACCCCCAAATAATATTCCTTTACGTGCTAAGGGGTATCTAGAGAGTGGGATAGGTTTAATAACTACCCTCACCCTAACGCGTACCCTAACCCTAACCCCTACCCTAACCCTAATGCGTACACTAATCCTAACCCGTACCCTAAACCGAGGCCTAACCCTAACACTAACCCTAACCCTAACCCTAACCCATACCCTACGCCCTACCCGAACCCCTCCCCGAACCCGTACCCTAAGCCGTACCCTAACCCTCACCCTAAAACTAACCCTAAACCTAAGCTATCCTTGATGGCTTCTGCCTCCAATAGATTTCCTAAGCACTAGTGTTTTAAGGAACAGGTTAAAAAGAGAATCCTAATGTGATTTCTTGATAATGGGTGTGTTCCTTATTTTCTCCTCGTGTCTAAACTCTTCTCCATGGCTGGACCCCCAAATAATATTTCTTTACGTGCTAAGGGGTATCTAGAGAGTGTGATAGGCTTAATAACTACCCTCACCCTAACGCGTACCCTAACCCTAACCCCTACCCTAACCCTAACGCGTACCCTAATCCTAACCCGTACCCTAAACCGAGCCCTAACCCTAACACTAGCGCTAACCCTAAACCTAACCCATACCCTACGCCCTACCCGAACCCCTCCCCGAACCCGTACCCTAAGCCGTACCCTAACCCTAACCCTAACCCATACCCTACGCCATATCCGAACCCCTCCCCGAACCCGTACCCTAAGCCGTACCCTAACCCTAACCCTAACCCTAAGCTACCCTTGACTGCTTCTGCCTCCAATAGATTTCCTAAGCACTAGTGTTTTAAGGAACTGGTTAAAAAGAGAATCCTAATGTGATTTCTTGATAATGGGTGTGTTCCTTATCTTCTCCTCGTGTCTAAACTCTTCTCCATGGCTGGACCACTAAATAATATTCCTTTACCTGCTAAGGGGTATCTAGAGATTGGGGTAGTTTTAATAACTAACCTCACCCTATCGCGTACCCTAACCCTAACCCCTACCCTAACACTAAGGCGTACCCTAATCCTAACCCGTACCCTAAACCGAGCCCTAACCCTAACACTAACCCTAACCCTAACCCTAACCCATACCCTACGCCCTACCCGAACCCCTCCCCGAACCCGTACCCTAAGCCGTACCCTAACCCTCACCCTAACCCTAACCCTAACCCTAAGCTACCCTTGACTGCTTCTGCCTCCAGTAGATTTCCTAAGCACTAGTGTTTTAAGGAACAGGTTAAAAAGAGAATCCTAATGTGATTTCGTGATAATGGGTGTGTTCCTTATCTTCTCCTAGTGTCTAAACTCTTCTCCATGGCTGGACCCCCAAATAATATTCCTTTACGTGCTAAGGGGTATCTAGAAAGTGGGATAGGTTTAATAACTACCCTCACCCTAACGCGTACCCTAACCCTAACCCCTACCCTAAGCCTAACTCGTACCCTAATCCTAACCCGTACCCTAAACCGAGCCCTAACCCTAACACTAACCCTATCCCTAACCCATACCCTACGCCCTACCCGAACCCCTCCCTCAACCCGTACCCTAAGCCGTACACTAACCCTCACCCTAACCCTAACACTAACCCTAAGCTACCCTTGACGCCTTCTGCCTCCAATAGATTTCCTAAGCACTAGTGTTTTAAGGAACAGGTTAAAAAGAGAATCCTAATGTGATTTCTTGATAATGGGTGTGTTCCTTATCTTCTCCTCGTGTCTAAATTCTTCTTCATGGCTGGACCCCCAAATAATATGCCTTTACGTGCTAAGGGGTATCTAGAGAGAGGGAGAGGTTTAATAACTACCCTCACCCTAACGCGTTCCCTAACCCTAACCCCTACCTTAACCCTAACGCGTACCCTAATCCTAACCCGTACCCTAAACCGAGCCCTAACCCTAACACTAACCCTAACCCTAACCCTAACCCATACCCTACGCCCTACACGAACCCCTCCCTGAACCCGTACCCTAAGCTGTACCCTAACCCTCAATCTAACCCTAACCCTAACCCTAAGCTACCCTTGACTGCTTCTGCCTCCAATAGATTTCCTAAGCACTAGTGTTTTAAAGAACAGTTTAAAAAGAGAATCCTAATGTGATTTCTTGATAATGGGTGTGTTCCTTAACTTCTCCTAGTGTCTAAACTCTTCTCCATGGCTGGATCCCCAAATAATATTCCTTTACGTGCTAAGGGGTATCTAGAGAGTGGGATAGGTTTAATAACTAACCTCACCCTATCGCGTACCCTAACCCTAACCCCTACCCTAACCCGAACGCGTACCCTAATCCTAACCCGTAACCTAAACCGAGCCCTAACCCTAACACTAACCCTAACCCTAACCCTAACCCATACCCTACGCCCTACCCGAACCCCTCCCCGTACCCATACCCTAAGCCGTACCCTAACCCTCACCCTAACCCTAACCCTAACCCTAAGCTACCCTTGACTGCTTCTGCCTCCAATAGATTTCCTAAGCACTAGTGTTTTAAGGAACAGGTTAAAAAGAGAATCCTAATGTGATTTCGTGGTCATGGGTGTGTTCCTTATCTTCTCCTAGTGTCTAAACTCTTCTCCATGGCTGGACCCCCAAATAATATTCCTTTACGTGCTAAGGGGTATCTAGAGAGTGGGATAGGTTTAATAACTACCCTCACCCTAACGCGTACCCTAACCCTAACCCCTACCCTAAGCCTAATGCGTAACCTAAACCTAACCCGTACCCTAAACCGAGCCCTAACCCTAACACTAACCCTAACCCTAACCCATACCCTACGCCCTACCCGAACCCCTACCTAAACCCGTACCCTAAGCCGTACCCTAACCCTCACCCTAACCCTAACCCTAAACCTAAGCTACCCTTGACGCCTTCTGCCTCCAATAGATTTCCTAAGCACTAATATTTTAAGGAACAGGTTAAAAAGAGAATCCTAATGTGATTTCTTGATAATGGGTGTGTTCCTTATCTTCTCCTAGTGTCTAAACTCTTCTCTATGGCTGGACCCCCAAATAATATTCCTTTACGTGCTAAGGGATATCTAGAGAGTGGGATAGGTTTAATAACTACCCTCACCCTAACCCCTACCCTAACCCTAACGCGTACCCTAATCCTAACCCATACGTTGAACCGAGCCCTAACCCTAACACTAACTCATACCATACGCCGTACCCGAACCCCTCCACGAACTCGTACCCTAAGCCGTACCCTAACCCTAACCCTAATCCTAAGCTACCCTTCACTGCTTCTGCCTCCAATAGATGTCCTAAGCACTAGTGTTTTAAGGAACAGGTTAAAAAGAGAATCCTAATGTGATTTTTTGATGATGGGTGTGTTCCTTATCTTCTCCTAGTGTCTAAACTCTTCTCCAAGGCTGGACCCCCAAATAATATTCCTTTACGTGCTAAGGGGTATCTAGAAAGTGGGATAGGTTTAATAACTACCCTCACCCTAACGCGTACTCTAACCCTAACCCCTACCCTAAGCCTAACGCGTACCCTAATCCTAAATCGTACACTAAACCGAGCCCTAACCCTAACACTAACCCTAACCCTAACCCATACCCTACACCCTACCCGAACCCCTCCCTCAACCCGTACCCTAAGCCGTACCCTAACTCTCACCCTAACCCTAACCCTAACCCTAAGCTACCCTTGACGCCTTCTGCCTCCAATAGATTTCCTAAGCACTAGTGTTTTAAGGAACAGGTTAAAAAGAGAATCCTAATGTGATTTCTTGATAATGGGTGTGTTCCTTATCTTCTCCTCGTGTCTAAATTCTTCTTCATGGCTGGACCCCCAAATAATATGCCTTTACGTGCTAAGGGGTATCTAGAGAGAGGGAGAGGTTTAATAACTACCCTCACCCTAACGCGTTCCCTAACCCTAACCCCTACCCTAACCCTAACGCGTACCCTAATCCTAACCCGTACCCTAAACCGAGCCCTAACCCTAACACTAACCCTAACCCAACCCTAACCCATACCCTACGAACTACACGAACCCCTCCCTGAACCCGTACCCTAAGCCGTACCCTAACCCTCAATCTAACCCTAACCCTAACCCTAAGCTACCCTTGACTGCTTCTGCCTCCAATAGAATTCCTAAGCACTAGTGTTTTAAGGAACAGTTTAAAAAGAGAATCCTAATGTGATTTTTTGATAATGGGTGTGTTCCTTAACTTCTCCTAGTGTCTAAACTCTTCTCCATGGCTGGATCCCCAAATAATATTCCTTTACGTGCTAAGGGTTATCTAGAGAGTGGGATAGGTTTAATAACTAACCTCACCCTATCGCGTACCCTAACCCTAACCCCTACCCTAACACTAACGCGTACCCTAATCCTAACCTGTACCCTAAACCGAGCCCTAACCCTAACACTAACCCTAACCCTAACCCTAACCCATACCCTACGCCCTACCCGAACCCCTCCCCGTACCCATACCCTAAGCCGTACCCTAACCCTCACCCTAACCCTAACCCTAACCCTAAGCTACCCTTGACTGCTTCTGCCTCCAATAGATTTCCTAAGCACTAGTGTTTTAAGGAACAGGTTAAAAAGAGAATCCTAATGTGATTTCGTGGTCATGTGTGTGTTCCTTATCTTTTCCTAGTGTCTAAACTCTTCTCCATGGCTGGACCCCCAAATAATATTCCTTTACCTGCTAAGGGGTATCTAGAGAGTGGGATAGGTTTAATAACTACCGTCACCCTAACGCGTACCCTAACCCTAATCCCTACCCTAAGCCTAATGCGTACCCTAAACCTAACCCGTACCCTAAACCGAGCCCTAACCCTAACACTAACCCTAACCCTAACCCATACCCTACGCCCTACCCGAACCCCTCCCTCAACCCGTACCCTAACCCTCACCCTAACCCTAACCCTAAACCTAAGCTACCCTTGACGCCTTCTGCCTCCAATAGATTTCCTAAGCACTAATATTTTAAGGAACAGGTTAAAAAGAGAATCCTAATGTGATTTCTTGATAATGGGTGTGTTCCTTATCTTCTCCTAGTGTCTAAACTCTTCTCTATGGCTGGACCCCCAAATAATATTCCTTTACGTGCTAAGGGATATCTAGAGAGTGGGATAGGTTTAATAACTACCCTCACCCTAACCCCTACCCTAACCCTAACGCGTACCCTAATCCTAACCCGTACGTTGAACCGAGCCCTAACCCTAACCTTAACCCATACCATACGCCGTACCCGAACCCCTCCACGAACTCGTACCCTAAGCCGTACCCTAACCCTAACCCTAATCCTAAGCTACCCTTCACTGCTTCTGCCTCCAATAGATGTCCTAAGCACTAGTGTTTTAAGGAACAGGTTAAAAAGAGAATCCTAATGTGATTTTTTGATGATGGGTGTGTTCCTTATCTTCTCCTAGTGTCTAAACTCTTCTCCAAGGCTGGACCCCCAAATAATATTCCGTTACGTTCTAAGCTGTATCTAGAGAGTGGGATAGGTTTAATAACTACCCTAACCCTAATGCTTACCCTAACCCTCTCCCATACCCTAACCCTAACCCGTACCCTAACCCTAACACCTAACTTAATCCTAACCGATACTCTAAACCGAGCCCTTACCCTAAAAGTAACCATAACCCTAATCCATACCCTATGTCATAACCGATTCCGTACCCGAACCCGTAACCTAAGCCGTACCCTCACCCTCACCCTAAGCCTAACCCTTACCCTAAGCTACCCTTGACTGCTTCTGCCTCCAATAGATTTCCTAAGCACTAGTGTTTTAAGGAACACGTTAAAAAGAGAATCCTAATGTGATTTCTTGATAATGGGTTTGTTCCTTATCTTCTCCTCGTGTCTAATCTCTTCTCCATGGCTGGACCCCAAATAATATTCCTTTACGTGCTAAGGGGTATCTAGAGAGTGGGATAGGTTTAATAACTAACCTCACCCTATTGCGTACCCTAACCCTAACCCCTACCCTAACACTAACGCGTACCCTAATCCTAACCCGTACCCTAAACCGAGCCCTAACCCTAACACGAACCCTAACCCTAACCCTAACACATACCCTACGCCCTACCCGAACCCCTCCCTGAACCCGTACCCTAAGCCATACCCTAACCCTCACCTTAACCCTAACCCTAACCCTAAGCTACCCTTGACTGATTCTGCCTCCAATAGATTTCCTAAGCACTAGTGTTTTAAGGAACAGGTTAAAAAGAGAATCCTAATGTGATTTCTTGATAATGGGTGTGTTCCTTATCTTCTCCTAGTGTCTAAACTCTTCCCCATGGCTGGACCCCCAAATAATATTCCTTTACGTGCTAAGGGGTATCTAGAGAGTGGGATAGGTTTAATAACTACCCTCACCCTAACGCGTTCCCTAACCCTAACCCCTACCCTAACCCTAACGCGTACCCTAATCCTAACCCGTACCCTAAACCGAGCCCTAACCCTAACACTAACCCTAACCCTAACCCTAACCCATACCCTACGCCCTACACGAACCCCTCCCTGAACCCGTACCCTAAGCCGTACCCTAACCCTCACCCTAACCCTAACCCTAACCCTAAGCTACCCTTGACTGCTTCTGCCTCCAATAGAATTCCTAAGCACTAGTGTTTTAAGGAACAGTTTAAAAAGAGAATCCTAATGTGATTTTTTGATAATGGGTGTGTTCCTTAACTTCTCCTAGTGTCTAAACTCTTCTCCATGGCTGGATCCCCAAATAATATTCCTTTACGTGCTAAGGTTTATCTAGAGAGTGGGATAGGTTTAATAACTAACCTCACCCTATCGCGTACCCTAACCCTAACCCCTACCCTAACACTAACGCGTACCCTAATCCTAACCCGTACCCTAAACCGAGCCCTAACCCTAACACTAACCCTAACCCTAACCCTAACCCATACCCTACGCCCTACCCGAACCCCTCCCCGTACCCATACCCTAAGCCGTACCCTAACCCTCACCCTAACCCTAACCCTAACCCTAAGCTACCCTTGACTGCTTCTGCCTCCAATAGATTTCCTAAGCACTAGTGTTTTAAGGAACAGGTTAAAAAGAGAATCCTAATGTGATTTCGTGGTCATGGGTGTGTTCCTTATCTTTTCCTAGTGTCTAAACTCTTCTCCATGGCTGGACCCCCAAATAATATTCCTTTACGTGCTAAGGGGTATCTAGAGAGTGGGATAGGTTTAATAACTACCGTCACCCTAACGCGTACCCTAACCCTAACCCCTACCCTAAGCCTAATGCGTACCCTAAACCTAACCCGTACCCTAAACCGAGCCCTAACCCTAACACTAACCCTAACCCTAACCCATACCCTACGCCCTACCCGAACCCCTCCCTCAACCCGTAACCTAACCCTCACCCTAACCCTAACCCTAAACCTAAGCTACCCTTGACGCCTTCTGCCTCCAATAGATTTCCTAAGCACTAATATTTTAAGGAACAGGTTAAAAAGAGAATCCTAATGTGATTTCTTGATAATGGGTGTGTTCCTTATCTTCTCCTAGTGTCTAAACTCTTCTCTATGGCTGGACCCCCAAATAATATTCCTTTACGTGCTAAGGGATATCTAGAGAGTGGGATAGGTTTAATAACTACCCTCACCCTAACCCCTACCCTAACCCTAACGCGTACCCTAATCCTAACCCGTACGTTGAACCGAGCCCTAACCCTAACCTTAACCCATACCATACGCCGTACCCGAACCCCTCCACGAACTCGTACCCTAAGCCGTACCCTAACCCTAACACTAATCCTAAGCTACCCTTCACTGCTTCTGCCTCCAATAGATGTCCTAAGCACTAGTGTTTTAAGGAACAGGTTAAAAAGAGAATCCTAATGTGATTTTTTGATGATGGGTGTGTTCCTTATCTTCTCCTAGTGTCTAAACTCTTCTCCAAGGCTGGACCCCCAAATAATATTCCGTTACGTTCTAAGCTGTATCTAGAGAGTGGGATAGGTTTAATAACTACCCTAACCCTAATGCTTACCCTAACCCTCTCCCATACCCTAACCCTAACCCGTACCCTAACCCTAACACCTAACTTAATCCTAACCGATACTCTAAACCGAGCCCTTACCCTAAAAGTAACCATAACCCTAATCCATACCCTATGTCATAACCGATTCCGTACCCGAACCCGTAACCTAAGCCGTACCCTCACCCTCACCCTAAGCCTAACCCTTACCCTAAGCTACCCTTGACTGCTTCTGCCTCCAATAGATTTCCTAAGCACTAGTGTTTTAAGGAACACGTTAAAAAGAGAATCCTAATGTGATTTCTTGATAATGGGTTTGTTCCTTATCTTCTCCTCGTGTCTAATCTCTTCTCCATGGCTGGACCCCCAAATAATATTCCTTTACGTGCTAAGGGGTATCTAGAGAGTGGGATAGGTTTAATAACTAACCTCACCCTATTGCGTACCCTAACCCTAACCCCTACCCTAACACTAACGCGTAGGCTAATCCTAACCCGTACCCTAAACCGAGCCCTAACCCTAACACGAACCCTAACCCTAACCCTAACACATACCCTACGCCCTACCCGAACCCCTCCCTGAACCCGTACCCTAAGCCATACCCTAACCCTCACCTTAACCCTAACCCTAACCCTAAGCTACCCTTGACTGATTCTGCCTCCAATAGATTTCCTAAGCACTAGTGTTTTAAGGAACAGGTTAAAAAGAGAATCCTAATGTGATTTCTTGATAATGGGTGTGTTCCTTATCTTCTCCTAGTGTCTAAACTCTTCCCCATGGCTGGACCCCCAAATAATATTCCTTTACGTGCTAAGGGGTATCTAGAGAGTGGGATAGGTTTAATAACTAACCTCACCCTAACGCGTACCCTAACCCTAACCCCTACCCTAACACTAACGCGTACCCTAATCCTAACCCGTACCCTAAACCGAGCCCTAACCCTAACACTAACCCTAACCCTAACCCTAACCCATACCCTACTCCCTACACGAACCCCTACCCGAATCCGTACCCTAAGCCGTACCCTAACCCTCACCCTAACCCTAACACTAACCCTAAGCTACCCTTGACTTCTTCTGCCTCCAATAGATTTCCTAAGCAATAGTGTTTTAAGGACCAGGTTAAAAAGAGAATCCTAATGTGATTTCTTTATAATGGGTGTGTTCCTTATCTTCTCCTAGTGTCTAAACTCTTCTCCATGGCTAGACCCCCAAATAATATTCCTTTACGTGCTAAGGGGTATCTAGAGAGTGGGATAGGTTTAATAACTACCCTCATCCTAATGCGTACCCTAACTCTAACACCTACCCTAACCCTAACGCGTACCCTAATCCTAAAACGTACCCTAAACCGAGCCCTAACGCTAACACTAGCCCTAACCCTAACCCTAACCCATACCCTACGCCCTACCCAAACCCCTCCCCGAACCCGTACCCTAAGCCGTACCCTATCCCTCACCCTAACCCTCACCCTAACCCTAAGCTACCCTTGACTGCCTCTGCCTCCAATAGATTTCCTAAGCACTAGTGTTTTAAGGAACAGTTTAAAAAGAGAATCATATTGTTATTTCTTGATAATGGGTGTGTTCCTTATCTTCTCCTAGGGTCTAAACTCTTCTCCATGGCTGGACCCCCAAATAATATTCCTTTACGTGCTAAGGGGTATCTAGAGAGTGTGATAGGTTTAATAACTACCCTCCCCCTAACGCGTACCCTAACCCTAACCCCTACCCTAAGCCTAACTCGTACCCTAATCCTAACCCGTACCCTAAACCGAGCCCTAACCCTAACACGAACCCTAACCCTAACCCTAACCCATACCCTACGCCCTACCCGAACCCCTCGCCGAACCCGTACCCTAAGCCGTACCCTAACCCTCACCCTAACCCTAACCCTAACCCTAAGCTACCCTTGACTGCTTCTGCCTCCAATAGATTTCCTAAGCACTAGTGTTTTAAGGAACAGGTTAAAAAGAGAATCCTAATGTGATTTCTTGATAATGGGTGTGTTCCTTATCTTCTCCTCGTGTCTAAACTCTTCTCCATGGCTGGACCCCTAAATAATATTCCTTTACGTGCTAAGGGGTATCTAGAGAGTGGGGTAGTTTTAATAACTAACCTCACCCTATCGCGTACCCTAACCCTAACCCCTACCCTAACACTAAGGCGTACCCTAATCCTAACCCGTACCCTAAACCGAGCCCTAACCCTAACACTAACCCTAACCCTAACCCTAACCCATACCCTACGCCCTACCCGAACCCCTCCCTGAACCCGTACCCTAAGCCGTACCCTAACCCTCACCCTAACCCTAACCCTAACCCTAAGCTACCCTTGACTGCTTCTGCCTCCAATAGATTTCCTAAGCACTAGTGTTTTAAGGAACAGGTTAAAAAGAGAATCCTAATGTGATTTCGTGATAATGGGTGTGTTCCTTATCTTCTCCTAGTGTCTAAACTCTTCTCCATGGCTGGACCCCCAAATAATATTCCTTTACGTGCTAAGGGGTATCTAGAAAGTGGGATAGGTTTAATAACTACCCTCACCCTAACGCGTACCCTAACCCTAACACCTACCCTAAGCCTAACGCGTACCCTAATCCTAACCCGTACCCTAAACCGAGCCCTAACCCTAACACTAACCCTATCCCTAACCCATACCCTACGCCCTACCCGAACCCCTCCCTCAACCCGTACCCTAAGCCGTACACTAACCCTCACCCTAACCCTAACACTAACCCTAAGCTACCCTTGAGGCCTTATGCCTCCAATAGATTTCCTAAGCACTAGTGTTTTAAGGAACAGGTTAAAAAGAGAATCCTAATGTGATTTCTTGATAATGGGTGTGTTCCTTATCTTCTCCTCTTGTCTAAATTCTTCTTCATGGCTGGACCCCCAAATAATATGCCTTTACGTGCTAAGGGGTATCTAGAGAGAGGGAGAGGTTTAATAACTACCCTCACCCTAACGCGTTCCCTAACCCTAACCCCTACCCTAACACTAACGCGTACCCTACTCCTAACCCGTACCCTAAACCGAGCCCTAACCCTAACACTAACCCTAACCCTAACCCTAACACATACCCTACGCCCTACCCGAACCCCTCCCCGAACCCGTATCGTAAGCCGTACCCTAACCCTCACCCTAACCCTAACCCTAACCCTAAGCTACCCTTGACGCCTTCTGCCTCCAATAGATGTCCTAAGCACTAGTGTTTTAAGGAACAGGTTAAAAAGAGAATCCTAATGTGATTTTTTGATGATGGGTGTGTTCCTTATCTTCTCCTAGTGTCTAAACTCTTCTCCAAGGCTGGACCCCCAAATAATATTCCGTTACGTTCTAAGCTGTATCTAGAGAGTGGGATAGGTTTAATAACTACCCTAACCCTAATGCTTACCCTAATCCTCTCCAATACCCTAACCCTAACCCGTACCCTAACCCTAACACCTACCTTAATCCTAACCGATACTCTAAACCGAGCCCTTACCCTAAAAGTAACCATAACCCTAATCCATACCCTATGCCATAACCGATTCCATACCCGAACCCGTATCCTAAGCCGTACCCTCACCCTCACCCTAACCCTAACCCTTACCCTAAGCTACCCTTGACTGCTTCTGCCTCCAATAGATTTCCTAAGCACTAGTGTTTTAAGGAACAGGTTAAAAAGGGAATCCTAATGTGATTTCTTTAGAATTGGTGTGTTCCTTATCTTCTCCTAGTGTCTAAACTCTTCTCCATGGCGGGACCCCCAAATAATATTCCTTTACGTGCTAAGGGGTATCTAGAGAGTGGGATAGGTTTGATAACGACCCTAACCCTAACGCGTACACTAACCCTAACCCCTACCCTAACCCTAACGCGTACCCTAATCCTAGCCCGTACCCTAAACCGAGCCCTAACTCTAAGACTAACCCTAACCCTAACCCATACCCTACGCCCTACCCGAACCCCTCCCCGAACCCGTACCCTAAGCCATACCGTAACCCTCACCCTAACCCCAAACCTAAGCTACCCTTGAATGCTTCTGCCTCCAATAGATTTCCTAAGCACTAGTGTTTTAAGGAACACGTTAAAAAGAGAACCTTAATGTGATTTCTTGATGGGTCCCTAATCTCCAGGTTCAAGGGCATCTTCCTACGTCAAAAACGTGCATGGGAAACCCAGAAGATGGTACACCGTGTGATCGGGAAAGGTTTCTAAAACGCACCTCATTTCTCATCTCCTTTTGCTCGGGTTCTCCATTCCAGCCCGTTTACTAGCCATCTCCCTCCTTGGAGAATCAGCACCTTTAACCTTCTGTTCCGTACAGGTTGCAATTTGTCCTGAGGATGAACGGGAAGATGGGGAACCAATGAGAGACTAGCTCTAGTGGTTGGGACAGGCACAGGTCACTCTATTTTCCCATCAGGAAGAAGAATTAACCACAGCCTCAGCCTGCCCCCCAGAACCAGAAGAGGCCCTGAAGCAATCCTGCGCTTTTCCGGCCAGCTCCCAAAAAGCGACTTGAAAAATGGAGCTCAGGGGCACTACAATTCACAAACCTGCAGAGTTATAAATGACAACTCTCTTCCACAAATATATTGAGGGAAGGCAACGAAGAGGATGTGAAAGCAAGGCAGAATTGCAGGAAACAGATTTCAGGAGGTAGATTCGAATCGCCTTGAAAGCACATGAAAAGCGGCAAAACGTGGACAATGATGCCCTTGGCCAAAAAGGGCGTATGCGTTTTTTCCTGAATATATTCAGGAAAAAACGCATACGTCCTTTCTGGCCAACCAAGCAACCTGTAAAGGCAAATCAGCGCTCCAAAGAAGTCTGGCTTCCCAGCGGGCAAAAGGGCCATGCAGAAAAAAGTGTCAAAACCAGAAATGCAGGAGCGGCCATGGAGAAATGGGAGACTTGCTACGCTGATGGGCGGGATGTAAATTGCCAACAGCCACTCTGGAGAAGTGTACGGTGTGTCCTGAAACATCTAAAAAACACAGCTTGGAGCACATAGGGCACTTACACTCATGGGCGTATAAATTGGGAAAACTAAAAATCAGCAAGACACAGGCACCCCAAAGTTTAGGGCTGCTCTGTTGACAAGAACCCCCACTTCTTTACACCTTAAATATCCCAGGAAAGAGAAAAATGGATAATGAAGTTGGGGTCCTCATGTACAATGGAATATCACTCAGCCATGAAATCAACGTCATAAGGCTAGTAGCAGCACGATGATTGGATTAAGGTATGACGATTCTAAGTGAAATAAGTCACACAGAAAAAGACACTTATCATAAGATAGCACTTATAGAGGGAATGTAAAAACTGCTACACTTGAACTAAATTACAAAACAGAACAGAGTCACACGTTTAGAAAACACACTATGGCTGCTGAACGGGAAAGGTGAGGTGGGGTGATGCATAAAACAAGGGTTTTAAATTAGCTCTGATACCGTTCCATAAACCCAATATGTAATAGACAAGACCTACTCCTTGCTCAGTGAATTGGACTCAACACCCCCTATTCACCGCACAAGAATATATCTGACTAGTAAGAATCTTCAAAACTATGTATTGATATCTCTCTGTAAGTGAGTCAAGGGGGTGTAAAGCGGCATAAACACAGCCGTGAAAAGCAGCTAAACCCCATTATAAAAATAAATTACTTTTCAAAACCCGTGAAACAAAGACAGTGAAAGAGAGAGAAATTCTTACAAAATTCGTTCAGGGGCTGTGATGCAACCTGGATTGACCATATCTAGACCCACAGCTGATTGAGACATAAGGGTGGACACTCATGGGGCTGACAGGTTTGGTGAGGTTGGGTGAGCCAACGCACACCCTTTAAAGTAATACTGCATGGTACCCATCCCATGGGTCCCAAATCCCCAGGTTCAAGGGCATCTTCCTACGTCGAAAGCGTGCATGAGAAACCCAGAAGATGGTACACTGTGTGATCGGGAAAGGTTTCTAAAACGCACCTCATTTCTCATCTCCTTGTGCTCGGGTTCGCCATTCCAGACCCTTTACTAGCCATCTCCCTCCTTGGAGAATCAGCACCTTTAACCTCCTGTTCCGTACAGGTTGCAATTTATCCTGAGGATGAACGGGAAGAGGGTGAACCAAAGAGAGACTAGCTCTAGTTGTTGGGACAGGCACAGGTCACTCTATTTTCCCATCAGGAAGAAGAATTAAGCACAAGCTCAGCCTGCCCCCCAGAACCAGAAGAGGGCCTGAAGCAATCCTGCGCTTTTGCGGCCAGCTCCCAAAAAAGCGAGTTGAAAAATGGAGCTCAGGGGCACTGCAATTCACAAACCTGCAGAGTTTTAAATGATACCTCTCGTCCACAAATATATTAAGGGAAGGCAACGAAGAGGCTTTGAAAGCAAGGCAGAATTGCAGGAAACAGATTTCAGGAGGTAGATTCGAATCGCCTTGAAAGCACATGAAAAGCGGCAAAACGTGGACAATGATGCCCTTGGCCAAAAAGGGCGTATGCGTTTTTTCCTGAATATATTCAGGAAAAAACGCATACGCCCTTTTTGGCCAACCAAGCCACCTGGAAAGGAAAATCAACGCTACAAAGAAGTCTCGCTTCCCAGCGGGAAAAAGGGCCATGCGGAATAAAGTGTCCAAACCAGAAATGCAGGACCGGCCATGGAGAAATGGGAGCCTTGCTACGCTGATGGGCGGGATGTAAATTGACAACAGCCACTCTGGAGAAGTGTACAGTGTGTCCTGAAACATCTAAAAAACACAGCTTGGAGAGCATAGGGCACTTACACTTATGGGCCTATAAATTGGGAAAACTAAAAATCAGCAAGACACAGGCACCCCAAAGTTTAGGGCTGCTCTGTTGACAAGAACCCCCACTTCATTACACCTTCAATATCCTAGGAAAGAGAAAAATGGATAAAGAAGTTGAGGTCCTCATGTACAATGGATTATCACTCAGCCATGAAATCAACGTCATAAGGCTAGTAGCAGCACGATGAGTGGACTTAGGTACGACGATTCTAAGTGAAATAAGTCACACAGAAAAAGACACTTATCATAAGATAGCACTTATAGAGGGAATGTAGAAACCTCTACAGTTGAAGTCAATTACAAAACAGAACAGAGTCACACGTTTAGAAAACACACTATGGCTGCTTAACGGGAAAGGTGAGGTGGGGTGATGCATAAAACAAGGGTTTCAAATTAGCTCCGATACCGTTCCATAAAACCAATATGTAATAGAAAAGACCTACTCCTTGCTCAGTGAACTGGACTCAACACCCCCTATTCACCGCACAAGAATATATCTGACTAGTAAGAATCTTCAAACCTATGTATTGATATCTCTCTGTAAGTGAGTCAAGGGGCTGTAACACGGCATAAACACAGCCGTGAAAAGCAGCTAAACCCCATTATAAAAATAAATGTCTTTTCAAAACCCGTGAAACAAAGACAGTGAAAGAGAGAGAAATTCTTCCAAAATTCGTTCAGGGGCTCTGATGCAACCTGGAATGACCATATCTAGACCCACAGCTGATTGAGACATAAGGGTGGACACTCTTGGGACTGAGAGGTTTGGTGAGGTTGGGTGAGCCAACGCAGACCCTTTAAAGTAATACTGCATGGTACCCATCCCATGGGTCCCAAATCCCCAGGATCAAGGGCATCTTCCTACGTCGAAAACGTGCATGAGAAACCCAGAAGATGGTACACCGTGTGATCGGGAAAGGTTTCTAAAACGCACCTCATTTCTCATCTCCTTGTGCTCGGGTTCGCTATTCCAGCCCCTTTACTAGCCATCTCCCTCCTTGGAGAATCAGCACCTTTAACCTCCTGTTCCGTATAGGTTGCAATTTGTCCTGAGGATGAACGGGAAGAGGGGGAACCAATGAGAGACTAGCTCTAGTGGTTGGGACTGGCACAGGTCACTCTATTTTCCCATCAGGAAGAAGAATTAACCACAGCCTCAGCCTGCCCCCCAGAACCAGAAGAGGGCCTGAAGGAAACATGCGCTTTTGCGGCCAGCTCCCAAAAAGCGACTTGAAAAATGGAACTCAGGGGCACTGCAATTCACAAACCTGCAGAGTTTTAAATGATAACTCTCGTCCACAAATATATTGAGGGAAGGCAACGAAGAGGATTTGAAAGCAAGGCAGAATTGCAGGAAACAGTTTTCAGGAGGTAGATTCGAATCGCTTTGAAAGCACATGAAGAGCGGCAAAACGTGGACAATGATGCCCTTGGCCAAAAAGGGCGTATGCGTTTTTTCCTGAATATATTCAGGAAAAAACGCATACGCCCTTTTTGGCCATCCAAGCAACCTGGAAAGGGAAAACAGTGCTACAAAGTTGTCTCGCTTCCCAGCGGGCAAAAGGGCCATGCGGAAAAAAGTGTCAAATCCAAAAATTCAGGACCGGCCATGGAGAAATGGGAGCCTTGCTACGCTGATGGGCGGGATATAAATTGCCAACAGCCACTCTGGAGAAGTGTACGGTGTGTCCTGAAACATCTAAAAAACACAGCTTGGAGAGCATAGGGCACTTCCACTCATGGGCGTATAAATTGGGAAAACTAAAAATCAGCAAGACACAGGCACCCCAAAGTTTAGGGCTGCTCTGTTGACAAGAACCCCCACTTCATTACACCTTAAATATCCTAGGAAAGGGAAAAATGGATAAAGAAGTTGGGTCCTCATATACAATGGAATATCACTCAGCCATGAAATCAATGTCATAAGAGTCGTAGCAGCATGATGAGTGGATTTAGGTACGAAGATTCTAAGTGAAATAAGTCACACAGAAAAAGACACTTATCATAAGATATCACTTAGAGAGGGAATGTAAAAACCGCTACACTTGAACTGAATTACAAAACAGAACAGAGTCACACATTTAGAAAACACACTATGGCTGCTGAAGGGGAAAGGTGTGGTGGGGTGATGCATAAAACAAGGGTTTCAAATTAGCTCAGATACCGTTCCATAAACCCAATATGTAATAGACAAGACCTACTCCTTGCTCAGTGAACTGGACTCAACACCCCCTATTCACCGCACAAGACTATATCTGACTAGTAAGAATCTTAAAACCTATGTATTGATATCTCTCTGTAAGTGAGTCAAGGGGGTGTAAAGCGGCATAAACACAGCAGTGAAAAGCAGCTAAACCCCATTATAAAAATAAACTACTTTTAATTACCCATGAAACAAAGACTTTCAAAGAGAGAGAAATTCTCACACAATTCATTCAGGGGCTGTGATGCAACCTAGATTGACCATATCTAGTTCCACAGCTGGATGAGACATAAGGGTGGACACTTTTGGGGCTGAAGGCTCCTTCCCTAGTTACCAGATTGGGGAACGTGGAAAGGCTCCCGCCCTCCGGCCGTTACCTACCAAAGCAGCTTTCAAACCTGTGCTAATGGTCACTTCATATGAACAAGTACTTCAGGGCTGTAAATGAAACCTGCCTTCAAAATGTCTTGAGGGAAGTAATGGCCAAAAATTTTCAAAATGTGACACTTACTTTAAGAAAACACTTTGAAGAACTAAGCTGTAATCACAGTTTGATAAATAGAAAGGGCATGCTTTAAAGCTCAATTTCAACAGATTTTGGGACACATGCAAATTCAACCACAGAGAGGTATCAGCTCGCACCTGTTAGAATAACCATCAGCAAGAAAACTACAAACAATAAATATTGAAGGTGTTTTGGAGAAATGCATACCCTCAATTTTAAGTGGGACGTAACCTGGAAAGAGCCACTAATGAGAACTGAATGGTGGTGCCTTTAAAACGTACACACTGAGCTACCATATGATACAGCAAGCCCACTCCTTGGCCTATAACATAAGAAGATAGAACTGGAAAGACACAGGCAAGAAAATATGCATTGCAGCAGTATTACAATAGCCAAGACATGGAGGCAACCAGAAAGTCCATCAAGAGGTGCGTGGCCAAAGAAGAACTGGTACACGTACAGATGGAATATTAGCCAGGGAAAAAAATGAAACAATGCCATTTGCAGCACCATGTATGATTCTTGAGGTAATCAGGCAAATTGTACTAAGTCAGAAAGCCAAAGACACATATCCTATAATATCACTTATAGGTCTTAGCTAAAAATTCATACCAATGAAGATATTTCCACAGAGAAATGCAATCACAGATTCATTAAACAAACTTATGGTTCAGCAAATGGATAGGTGTGAGGATTGGATACATTAGGATATTGGGGTTAAGATAGATATAGAAACACATGTGAAATATGTAATCACCAAAGACCTATGTAATACCAAGACAAGACTGCTCAACATTGTGTCATAACCTACATGGGAAAATGATGCAAAGAAGAATAGATATATGTATATGTTTAAAAGAACCACATCTTGCACACCTAGAAGAAACAAAACATTTTAATCAAATTTGCTCTGACAAAAAATAAAAATTAAATTAAAAAAAGAACAAGAAGTAATGAGACATAAACTTAAGGGGCTTTTTGCTGGCACATTGCATTCTAATTTACAACCAGAACATGACTTCCATTAAGGCTCTGTCATCACTAATAAAGCAGCTTTATAAGCAATGTTGAAGGTAGCTTAAAAGAAGTCTCACTAATTATTGATAGTAACAAGGAAACAAAGAAAAGTAAAAATCTCACTGCAAAAAGTATACATAGGGTAAGGATAGTAGATCAAACACTTATTAAACTTCTGTAAAGAATAAAAGACAACAGTAGTATGTTTTTTTAAAAAGAGAGGGCCCAAATAAATCTGAAATGAAAGAGATGATGTTACAACAGACAGACACCACAGAAATACAAAGCATCCTAAGATACACACAGGGTAACTCAGGGCTCAGACTGGACAGAGCCCACTTTCCAGTCACTTGTACATGACTTACAGGAGCCTCAGGAACTGAGGAGGGGGTCCCTGAGGAGAGGCTCAAGATAGAATATGGTAGGCATTAACATGACTGCATTCATCTTAAACATGCCTGAACTACATTCACACGAGATGATTTTGTCCTGTATGTACATCGGCACCTCTAGTCGGAACTGCAGATCTTTGGCTTCAACACCTCTACTGACAACATTAGCTTCACCTGCTGTGGACCGTCTCCTATAGGATTTCTAGAACCACAAAACATCGAAGCTTCACAGGACCCAGAGTCTGTGTGACTCCACGCAGAGTCTCAGAGTCTCAACTCCACTCAGATACTCCACTCTTGGAGGGCACACACAAAGTAGTGTGCACATCAGGACCCAGGGGAAGAAGCAGTGACCCTGTAGGAGAATGACCAGAACTACCTGCTACTTTTAGAGGGTCTCCTGCAGAGGCAGGTGGTGGCTGTGGCTGTGGCTCACCGTGAGGACAACGACACTGGCAGCAGAAGTTCTGGGAAATACTCCTTGGTGTGAGCCCTCCCAGAGTCCGCCATTAGCCCCACCAAGAGCAAGGTAGGCTCCAGTGCTGGGTCGCCTCAGGCCAAACAACCAACAGGGAGGGAACCCAGCCCCATGCATCAGCAGACAAGCGGATTAAACTTTTTATTAAAGTTTTATTTAATCCACAGACAAGCGGATTAAAGCTCTGCCCACCAAAGCAACACCCAGCTCTACCCACCACCAGTCCCTCCCATCAGGAAGCTTGCACAAGCCTCTAAGATAGACTCATCCACCAGAGAGCAGACAGCAGAAGCAAGAAGAACTACAATTCTGCAGCCTGTGGAAGGAAAACCACATTCACAGAAAGATAGACAAAATGAAAAGGCAGAGGACTTTATACCAGATCAAGGAACAAGATAAAACCCCAGGAAAAAAAAAAAACGAAATGACGTGGAGATAGGGAACCTTCCAGAAAAAGAATTCAGAATAATGATAGTGAAGTTGAGCCAAGACCTTGGAAAAAGAAAGGAGGCAAAGATCGAGAAGACACAAGAAATGCTTAACAAAGACCTAGAAGAATTAAGGAACAAACACCTAGAAGAATTAAAGAACAAACAAACAGAGGTGAACAATGTAATAACTGAAATGAAAAATATACTAGAAGGAATCAGTAGCAGAATAACTGTGGCAGAAGAACGGATAAGTGACCTGGAAGACAGAAAGGTGGAAATCACTGCCATGGAACAGAATAAAGAAAAAGAATGAAAATAAATGAAGACACCCCAAGAGTCCTCTGGGACAACATTAAACACAACAACATTCGCATGATAGGGATCCCAGAAGGAGAAGAGAGAGAAAGGACCCGAGAATATATTTGAAGAGATTATGGTCAAAAACTTCCCTAGCATGGGAAAAGAAATAGCCACCCAAGTCCAGAAGCACAGAGAGTCCCAGGGAGGATAAACCAAAGGAGAAAAATGACAAGACACATAGTAATCAAATTGACAAAAATTAACGACAAAGAAAAATTATTGAAAGCAGCAAGGGAAAAATGACAAATAACATACAAGGGAACTCCCATAAGGATAACAGCTGATTTCTCAGCAGATTATCTACAAGCCAGAAGGGAGTAGCATGATCAATTTAAAGTGATGAAAGGGAAGAACCTACAACCAAGATTACTCCACCCTGCAAAGATCTCATTCATATTTGATGGAGAAATCAAAAGCCCTACAGACAAGCAAAAGTTAAGAGAATTCAGCACCATGAAAAAAGCTTTACACCAAATGCTAAAGGAACTTCTCTAAGTGGGAAACACAAGAGAAGAAAAGGACCCACCAAGACAACCCCATAACAATTAAGAAAATAGTAATAGGAACATACATATCGATAATTACCTTAAACGTGAATGCACTAAATGTTCCAACCAAAAGACACAGGCTCGCTGAATGGATACAAAAACAAGACCCATATATATGCTGTCTACAAGAGACCCATTTCAGACCTAGGGACACATACAGACTGAAAGTGAGGCGATGGAAAAATATACTCTATGCAAATGAAAATCAAAAGAAAGCTGGAGTAGCAATACTCATATCAGATAAAATAGACTTTAAAATAAAGAATGTTACAAGAGACAAGGAAAGACACTACATAATGGTCAAGGGATCAATCCAAGAAGAAGATATAACAATTATAAATATATATGTACCCAACATAGGAGCACCTCAATGTATAAGGCAACTGCTAACAGCTATAAAAGAGGAAACCAACAGTAACACAATAATAGTGGGGGACTTTAACAGCTCACTTATACCAGTGGAGATCAGCCAGACAGAAAATTAATAAGGAAACACAAGCTTTAAATGACACAATAGACCAGATAGAGTTAATTGATATTTATAGGTCATTCCATCCAAAAACAGCAGATTACACGTTCTTCTTAACTGCACACGGAACATTCTCCAGGATAGATCACATCTTGGATCACAAAGCCTCAGTAAATTTAAGAAAACTGAAATCATGTCAAGCAGCTGTTCCGACCACAATGCTATGAGATTAGAAATCAATTACACGGAAAAAAACCGTAAAAAACACAAACACATGGAGGCTAAACAATGCGTTACTAAATAACCAAGAGATCACTGAAGAAATCAAAGAGGAAATCAAAAACTACCTAGAGACAAATGACAACAAAAACACGATGATCCAAAACCTATGGGATGCGGCAAAAGCAGTTCTAAGAGGGAAGTTTATAGCAATACAAGCCTACCTCAAGAAACAAGAAAAATCTCAAATAAACAATCTAACCTTACACCTAGAGGAATTAGAGAAAGAAGAACAAAACCCAAAGTTAGTAGAAGGAAAGAAATCTTAAAGATCAGAGCAGAAATAAATGAAATAGAAACAAAGAAAACAAAAGCAAAGATCAATAAACCTAAAAGCTGGTTCTTTGAGAAGATAAGCAATAATGATCAACCTTTAGCCAGACTCAAGAAAAAGAGGGAGAGGACTCAAATCAACAAAATTAGAAGTGAAAAAGGAGAAGTTACAACAGACACCACAGGAATACAAAGCATCCTAAGAGACTACTACACGCAACTCTATGCCAATAAAATGGACAACCTGGAAGAAATGGACAAATTCTTAGAAAGGGATAACCTTCCAAGACTGAACCAGGAAGAAATAGAAAATATGAACAAACCTATCACAAGCAATGAATTTGAAACTGTGATTAAAAATCTTCCAACAAACAAAAGTCCAGAACCAGATGGCATCACAGGTGAATTCTATCAAACATTAGGGAAGAGCTAACACCCAACCTTCTCAAATTCTTCAAAACAATTGCAGGGGAAGGAACACTCCCAAACTCATTCTATCAGACCACCATCACCCTGATACCAAAATCAGACAGAGATACTACAAGGAAAGAAAATTATAGACCAATATCACTGATGAATATAGATGTAAAAATCCTCAACCAAATACTAGCAAACAGAATCAAACAACACATTAAAAGGATCATACACCATGATCAAGTGGGGTGTATCCCAGGGATGCAAGGATTCTTCAATATACACAAATCAATGTGATACACCATATTAACAAATTGTAGAATAAAACCATATGATCATCTCAATAGATGAAGGAAAAGATTTTGTGAAAATTCAACACCCATTTACGATAAAAACTCTGCAGAGTGTGGGCATAGAGGGAAACTACCTCAACATAATAAAGGCCATATATGACAAACCCGCAGCAAACACCATTCTCAATGGTGAAAAACTGCAAGCGTTTCCTCTAAGATCAGGAACAAGACGAGGATGTCCACTCTCACCACTGCTATTCAACATAGTTTTGGAAGTCCTAGCCATGGCAATCAGAGAAGAAAAAGAAATAAAAGGAATACAAAAAGGAAAAGAAGGAGTAAAATTGTCACTGTTTGCAGATGACATGATATCATAGATAGAGAATCCTAAAGATGCCACCAGAAAACCACTGGAGCTAATCAATGAATCTGGTAAAGTTGCAGGATACAAAATTAATGCACAGAAATTGCTTGCATTCCTATACACTAACAATGAAAGATCAGAAAGAGAAATTAAGGAAACAATCCCATTACCACTGCAACAAAAAGAATAAAATACCTAGGAATTAACCTACCTAAGGAAGTAAAAGACCTGTACTCAGAAAACTATAAGACGCTGATGAAAGAAATCAAAGATGATATAAACAGATGGAGACATATACCATGTTCTTGGATTAGAAGAATCAATATTGTGAAAATGACTATACTACCCAAAGCAATCTACAGATTTAATGCAATCCTGATCAAAATACTTTTGGCATTTTCTACAGAACAAGAAAAAAAAATCTTAAAATTTGTAGGGAGACACAAAAGACCCTGGATAGCCAAAGCAGTCTTGAGGGGGAAAAAAAAGAGCTGGAGGAATCAGACTTCCAGACTTCAGACTATATTACAAAGCTACAGTAATCAGATAATATGGTACTGACACAAAAACAGAAATATAGGTCAATAGAACAGGATAGAAAGCACAGAGATAAACCCACATACCTATGGTTAACTAATCTATGACAAAGGAGGCAAGGGTGTACAACGGAGAAAAGACAGTGTCTTCAGTAAGTGGTGCTGGGAAAACTGGACAGCTACATGTAAAAGAATGAAATTAGAACACTCCCTAACACCATACACAAAAATAAACTCAAAATGGATTAGAGACCTAAATATAAGACCAGCCACTATAAAACTCTTAGAGGAAAACATAAGCAGAACAGTCTATGACATAAATCACAGCAAGATCCTTTTTGACCCACCTCCTAGAGAAATGGAAATAAAAACAAAAATTAAAAAATGGGACCTAATGAAACATAAATTCTTTTGCACAGCAAAGGAAAACATAAGCAAGATGAAAAGACAACCATCAGAATGGGAGAAAATATTTTCAAATGAAGCAAATGGCAAATGATTAATCTCCAAAAAGCAGCTCATGTAGCTCAATATCACAAAACCAAACAACCCAATCCAAAAATGGGCAGAAGACCTAAATAGACATTTCTCCAAAGAAGATATACAGGTTGCCAACAAACACATGAAAGGATGCTGAACATCACTAATCATTAGAGAAATGCAAATCAAAACTACAGCGAGGTATCACCTCACACCAGTCAGAATGGCCATCATCAAAAAATCTACCAACAATAAATGCTGGAGAGGCATTAATTGGAGAAAAGGGAACCCTCTTGCACTGTTGGTGGGAATGTAAATTGATATAGCCACTAGGGAGAACGGTATGAAGGTTCCTTAAATACTAAAAATAGAACTACCATACAACCCAGCAAACCCACTCCTGGACCTTTACCCTGAGAAAACCATAATTCAAAAAGAGTCATGTACCACAATGTTCACTGTAGCTCTATTTACAATAGCCAGGACATGGAAGCAACCTAAGTGTCCATCAACAGATAAATGGATAAAGAAGATGTGGCACATATATACAATGGAACATGATTCAGCCATAAAAAGAAACGAAATTGAGTTATTTTTAGTGAGGTGGATGGATCTAGAGTCTGTCCTACAGAGTGAAGTAAGTCAGAAAGGGAAAAACAAACACTGTATGCTAACACATATATATGGAATCTAAAAAAAAAAGTTTATGTAGAACCTAGGGGCAGGAAAGGATTAAGGACACAGACGTAGAGAAAGGACTTGAGGACATGGGGAGGGGGAAGGGTAAGCTGGGACAAAGTGAGAGAGTGGTATGGACATATATACACTACCAAATGTAAAATTGATAGCTACTGGGAAGCAGCCACATAGCACAGGGAGATCAGGTCTGTGCTTTGTGACCACCTAAAAGGGTGGGATAAGGGAGTGAGAGGGAGGTGCAAGAGGGAGGGGATATGGTGTTATATGTATACGCATAGCTGATTCACTTTTTTATACAGCAGAAACTAACACACAATTGTAAAGCAATTATACTCCAATAAAGATGTAAAAGAAAAAAAAAAAAAAAGAAAGCCCAGAGATAAACCTACACACCTATGACCCACTAATCTATGACAAAGGAGGCAAGGATATACAATGGAGAAAAGACAGTCTCTTCAATAAGTGGTGCTGGGAAAAATGGACAGCTACATGTAAAAGAATGAAATTAGAACACTCCCTAACACCATACACAAAAAATAAACTCAAAATGCATTAGAGACCAAAATGTAAGACCGGACACTAGAAAACTCTTAGAGGAAAACATAGGAAGAACACTCTTTGACATAAATCACAGCAAGGTCTTTTTTGATCCACCTCCTAGAGTAATGGAATAAAAAACAATAATAAACAAATGGGAGCAAATGAAACCTAAAAGCTTTTGCAAAGCAAAGGAAACTACAAACAAGACGAAAAGACAACCCTCAGAATGGGAGAAAATATTTGCAAACGAATCAATGGACAAAGGATTAATCTCCAATGTATATAAACAGCTCATACAGCTCAACAGTAAAAAAACAAACAACCCAATCCAAAAATGGGCAGATGACGTAAATAGACATTTGTCCCAAGAAGACATACAGATGACCAAGAAGCACATGAAAAGCTGCTCAACATCACTAATTATTAGAGAAATATAAACCAAAACTACAATGAGTTATCACCTCACACGAGTTAGAATGGGCATCATCAGAAAATCTACAAACAACAAATGCTGGAGAGGGTGTGGAGAAAAGGGAACCCTCTTACACTATTTGTGGGAATGTAAGTTGATACAGTCACTATGGAGAACAGTATGGAGGTTCCTTAAAAAACTAAATATAGAATTACCATATGACCCAGCAATCCCACTACTGGCCATATACCCAGAGAAAACCATAATTCAAAAAGACATATTCAAAAAAAAAATAAAAAAGACATATTCACCACAATGTTCACTGCAGCACTATTTACAATAGCCAGGTCATGGAAGCAACCTAAGTGCCCATAGACAGACGAACGGAAAAGATGTGCTACATATATAAAATGCAATATTTCTCAGCCATAAAAAGGAATGAAATTGGGTCATTTGTAGAGACGTGGATAGATCTAGAGACTGTCATACAGAGTGAAGTTAGTCAGAAAGAGAAAAACAAATATCGTATATTAACGCATACATGTGGAACCTAGAAAAAATGGTACAGATGAACCGGTTTGCAAGGCATAAATAGAGACACAGATGTATAGAACAAATGTATGGACACCAAGGGGGGAAAGTGGCAGGGTGGTGGTGGTGGGATGAATTGCGAGCCTGGGATTGACATATATACACTTATATGTATAAAATAGATAACCAATAAGAACCTGCTGTATAAAAAAATGAATAAAATAAATTCAAAAATTAAAATATAATTAATACTTAAAAAAATAAAACAGAAAAAAAGTTCTGTCCTTCCCATAGACGTATTTGTATGAATGAATTATTTCCATGCTTATATCCATAAATACAAAAAGAGGAATAAAACTTACCTTGAACCAAAAAAGAAAAAAACAAAAACAGAACCCACTGGTCATACAGAGGAAAACCCTATCAGGGCACTTGCTCCATTGGTAAACAATTCTGAAGTTGGTCACAGGTGGGGAATCATTTCCCATGCAGCCAGCAGCCCCAACACAAGGAGCGTCCTCATTGCAAAGCTGGGGGACCGTGAGGAGGCGTCTCTGAGTAAATGTGAGCTGAGCCCCAGGCCAGTTGCTGCTGAACTTTTCCCACCCTTCCCAGGTAAAACACCTGAATGTGTGCAAAGACTTTAAAAGCTAGAGGAAGGGGCTTGGACACGCAGGCCGACTTGGTGCCTGCAGGCCAGCCAGGATGGTCCTGGCCCCGGGCACTCGTCTGGAAGCTTTCCATTTCCCTGCCTGAGGTACCCCTCCTGTCCCGGTCCCCACTGCTTTTTTCCTTCCTCACCTCTGCCCGGGGAGAAATTCCAGCAGCAAGTATGGGTGACACATCCTCTTCTTTAGCAGGTGGCAGCAGGGCAACTCCTTCAGGAAGTCCAGCAGAGCCCCAGTCACACCGGGCCACTCATAGAGCCACGGGCCCTACTCCCTCCCACCATCCCAACCCCGAGACTGCGGACGGGGCAGAGAATATGGCGTCAGGCACAGCTGCAGAGGCTTTTGCTGCCTGGAGGGGTGTTTATATTGACCTCAACCCAGGCACACCTGGGAAGGGCTGGCTGGCCGGGTCAGGCTGCCCAGGTCAGCCAATCCTCGCCCCTCAGGGGCTCAGAGTTGCAGAAAATGTGCCTTGCTGCACCGGCCAGATCCAAGGAACAGGTGTAGGGTCCCGAGAGTCAGGATAGATAAGGGGCGGCAGCCCTGGCTTGTTTTCTAATCATTTTATCTGGTTCATGAGTGGGAGACAACTTCAAGAAGACCCTCTGCTAATGAGAGGAACCCAGGAGTCAGGGAGAGGAGGGGTGGTGGGTGGAGACAGAGGCCTGGTGCCCCAGCTGCAGTGGAAGCCCCTGGAAGACCAGGCAGAGGGAGGCCACACAGAGTGAAGCCTAGGGTCACAGACCTGTTGGAGCTGCTGTTTGTTAGTTCAAGCTCTGCTCTGAGGTGCTCTGTGTCAGCTCTGAGCTACAGTTGTGCTGGGGGTGCTCTGCAATGAGGGCTATGTGCACGGTTCCTGTGTGCCCAGCCCTGCCAGGGTACCTGTCCAGGGGAGCTCCATATCCAGGGAGGGGCCTGCCCACGAGAGCCCTGTGGGCTGCTGCATACCTGCCCAGGTGAGCTCCATATCCTGGGAGGGGCATGACCATGAGGGCCCCATGGGTTGCTGGGTACATGCCCAGGTGAACTCCATATCCTGGGAGTGGCCTAACACCGAGAGTCCCATGGGCTGCTGGGTACCTGCCCAGGTGAGCTCCATATCCTGGGAGGGGCCTGACCACAAGAGCCCCGTGGGCTGCTGGGTACCTGGTAGAGGACGACAGGACAGTCAGTGAAGCCACAGAGGATATACATCTAGTAGTTCCAAATTCCTACACCCTGCTGGTCATTCTACCATCCACCAGGACATGGTATTCTGTATTAGACTTCAATGATGCCTTCTTCTGTATTCCATTAGTCCCAGAGTCACAAGAAATTTTGGCTGTGAGTGGCAGGACTCAACATACAACAAAAACAATGCTGCTGGGCCGTCCTGCCCCAGGGGTTCAAAAATCCCCACACCATCTTTTGGGAAACGTTAGCTAAAGACCTAAAAGATCTACCTCTGGAGAAGGGAACCCTCCTTCAATATGCAGATGACATTCTGATCACCAGCCCGACTAAGGAGGCCTCTGAACTACCTAGCCAATAAAAGATAGAAGGTGTCCAAGAAAAAGGCTCAAATATCACAAACTAAGGTGACCTTCCTGGGTTTCATTCACACAGAAGGTCGGAGAAGCCCACCCCAGGAAAGGGAAGAAGCCATTTGCTGCCTCACCCTTCCTAAAACTAGAAGACAGCTTAGGGGTTCCTGGGGAGACCGGGGTTTGCTGCATCTGGATCCCTAACTACAGTCCAATAACTGGGCCTCTATATGAAACACTGAAAGGAAAAGATGATGATCCTTTTGAATAGAATCCAGAAGCGGCCTTTCAAGAAGGGAAAGTGCAGTCAATTCAGACCCTTGCCCTGGACCTCCTTAAGTTAGCTAAACCCTTTGACCTTTACATTCCTGGTCCAAGGCGAATCGCCCTTGGAGTATTAGTGCAAAAACTGGGACCACTTGAAATGGAACAATGCAAGAATGCCCTCCAGGCATTGGCCAGCCACCCCATCTGACCAGGATACTGGGGGTATCTAAAAACCTGGAAATCAGCAGCCCGCAAGTCCAGCTCCCTCGTAAGGGTAAAGGATGCCACTTGGTGATCCTAACCACCCACCATGCCCTGAAGTTGCAGGGATTGCTCCGTGGGCACAATGACCTCGAGTGAGGAGGCCGTCCAACACCAACCTCCAGAGAGACAACCGGGGGCAATGGGCCCCCATGACGACTCGTGTGACCGTCACTTGACCTGGAGTTTCTCTCAGAAAACAACAAGAGTGTGCCCCAAAAGAGCAGACTACTGCTTACAGGACTTACTGCACCCAGAGCGGAGCTAATAAACTTGGCAGGGGAACCGTAAATAACGCTGCCACCATAGAAAAGCCTACAGACACCGCGGTGATGGAGGCCAATGAGACCGGCTGTACTCCTGGCTACTTCAAAAGGCCGTTGACTGAGTGGCCGTCATGGTCCTGGATCACCACCAGCCCTGGACTGTCTGGGATTTGAGCAAGCAGGGCTCTGATACCTGGTGCTGTTTGTACGTTAATTCAGTGGCCTAACTGAAGAAAGCGCAGACTACTGGTCAGAGCATCTAGGCTGGCAGAAACCGTCAGCCTAAGGGGGTCGAACCAATGTGGAGCAGGGTAAAACCGCCCACCCCCCCGCAACGTCTCTGAACATCTCTTTCCTGGACCCTTAAAGGTCATTAGAATCTATGAAACTTCCAATGCTGGTGCTCAGGCAGACGAGCAGTGAGGGAGGAGGCCTGGGGACAATCCACCTCACCTGGAGGCTGCTGGAGAGAAGTCCTGCCCCTCCCCCCAGGTATGAGGACACCCAACTCAGCATGAAGCATTTACAGAAGAGGTGTCTGCACCCTCAGTGCCCCACGAATGAGGAATGGGACAAAAGGCAGAGGAGGGCTTTGTCACTGGCAAAGCCCATTAAAAATTCCTGGGAGATAAAAATAGAATCTGGGCAATAAAATAAAGTCTAACCATTTTGTCCTTTGTACTTTGTCTAATTTCACTTGCTCCTAGGTTTCCACATGCAGAGGTCCCACACCCGGCACTTCAGACCCGATTTCCTAGTGCAAAATGGCTGGGCCGACACCTCAGCTCGTGGGGCCCTGTGCAGACTCTGCGACATAGAGCCTGAGCTCCAGCCAACCCGGCCCTCGAGAGCTCTGCCCCCTCCCTCCGGCTGATGCTGACAGGATCCCTACACAGCAGCCCGGCCCACAACCCGCAGGGGAGCACACACTCTCACCTCTCCATTCTCTGATTAAAATATAAAGTTTTCCTTTGCTTCTGAACCAAAGTCAGTCTCGATCTGTTGGCTCCAATGACACTGGGCAGGGAGACCCTTGTTGGGGCCCACTCTGCAGGATCAGTAACAGAATTTGAGAACATTGTAACTTCAATGAACAGATGTGTGAGCCAAACTGTAATTAACATAGAGCAGTGTATAAGGCTCGTGTAAAATAAGATGTTTCTAACACTTCCATTTGATATTTCCATCACTTTATTATAAGCAAGTTCAGTGGAGGGGTTTGTCTTATTTGTCAGGTCAACAGTAGTGAAATGCAGTGATTTCTTTCCAAGGATGTACATCTAATAATCTTGGTTGAAGTTTCAACCTTGTTTTGAATGATTTTCCATTGAAAATGATACCTCTCTTTCAGCTCCTAGATTTCTGAGAAGTATAAAATCTTATATTTTTTTATTACCAAAGGGGAAAGGTGGGAGGAGGGATAAATTAACAGTTTCGGATTAACATATACACACTGCTATGTATAAAATATATCATCAACAAGGATCTACTGTATAGCACAGGGAACTATACTCAATATTTTTTAATGACCCCTAAGGGGAAATAATCTGAAAAACAATAGATATCTATATCGACATCATCTATCAACTACAGATAAAATGGAAACTAAAGGAGGCCGATGGTGAGCGTTTCTGAACCTGAAGACTTCAATCATCTAAAGTTCGGACTCTGCCTACAGCCCAAGTCCCTTAATGAACACACATGTACCAGTAGCTTAAAAATTCCCCAGATTGGAGCTTGGGGAGACACTGATTTGGAAAAATCCCTGGTGTTCGCCTTACATACACGGGACCTTTCCTACAGCTAAAACATGCCTGTGACACCCAGAAGATGGAACACGGTTGGATCAGGAAGATTTTGGAAAAGGAACCAAAACTCCTAATTTCCTGGTTGTTGGATTCACCCCTCCAGCCTTTTTCCTTAAAATCTCCCCACTTAAGGATGTCAGCACCTTCAACATCCAGTTGCACAGAATTTGGAATTTGTCCTAAGGAAAAAGGGGAAGGAGGAGAAACAAGGAGAGCCAAGCCCTAGATGCTCGGACAGGCACATGTCACTCTAATTTCCAATCAGGAAGAAGAATTAAGCAAAGGCTTAGCCTGCCACTGAGAACCAGAGCAGGGCCAGAAGCAAACCAGCGGCTCTGCGGGAAGCTCCCAAAAAGCGAGTTGAAAAATGGAGCTCAGGGGCACTGCAATTCACAAACCTGCAGAGTTTTAAATTATAAATATCGCCCAAAACTATATTGAGGGAAGGCAACGAAAAGGATTGGAAAGCAAGGCAGAATTGCAGGAAACAAATTTCAGGAGTTAGATTCGAATAGCCACTAAAGCACATGAAAAGCGGCCAAACGTCGACAAGGATGCACTTGGCCAAAAAGGGCGTATGCTTTTTTTCCTGAATAAATTCAAAAAAAAACGCATAGTCCCTGATTGGCAAACCAAGCAAGCCGGAAATGCAAATCAGCACTACAAAGAGGTCTCACTTCCCATCGGTCAAAAGGAACTTCGTAAAAAAGTGTAAAACCAAGAAATCCAGGAGAGGCCAAGGAGGAAAGGGAGCCTTGTTACACTGATGGGCGGGATGTAAATTGCCAATGGCGAGTCTGGAGAAGGGTATGGTGTTTCCTAAAACATCTAAAAAACAGAGCTAGAAAGAATAGGGCACTTCCACTCATGGGCGTATAAATTGGGAAAACTAAAAATCAAAAAGACACAGGCAACCCAAAGCTTAGTGCTGCTCTGGTTACAAGAAACTCCACTTCATTACACCTTAAATATCCTAGGAAAGAGAAAAATGGATAAAGAAGTTGTGGTCCTCATGTACAATGGAATATCACTCAGGCATGAAAACAACGTCATAAGGCTAGTAGCAGCACGATGAGTGGATTTAGGTACGACGATTCTAAGTGAAATAAGTCACACAGAAAACGACACTTATCATAAGATATCACTTATAGAGGGAAGCTAAAATCCATTACACTTGAACTGAATTACAAAACAGAACAGAGTCACACATTTAGAAAACACACTATGGCTGCTAAACGGGAAAGGTGAGGTGGGGTGATGCATAAAACAAGGGTTTCAAATTAGCTCAGATACCGTTCCATAAACCCAATATGTAATAGACAAGACCTACTCCTTGCTCAGTGAACTGGACTCAACACCCCCTATTCACTGCACAAGCATATATCTGACTAGTAAGAATCTTCAAACCTATGTATTGATATCTCTCTGTAAGTGAGTAAAGGGGGTGTAAGGCGGCATAAACACAGCCATGAAAAGCAGCTAAACCCCATTATAAAAATAAATTAATTTTCAAAACCCGTGAAACAAACACAGTGAAAGAGAGAGAAATTCTTACAAAATTCGTTCAGGGGCTGTGATGCAACCTGGATTGACCATATCTAGACCCACAGCTGATTGAGACATAAGGGTGGACACTCTTGGGGCTGAGAGGTTTGCTGACGTTGGGTGAGCCAACACAGACCCTTTAAAGTAATACTGCATAGTACCCATCCCATGGGTCCCAAATCTCCAAGTTCAAGGGCATTTTCCTACATCGAAAACATGCATGAGAAACCCAGAAGATGGTAAACCGTGTGATCGGGAAAGGTTTCTAAAACGCACCTCATTTCTCATCTCCTTTTGCTCAGGTTCGCCATTCCAGCCGCATTACTAGCCATCTCTCTCCTTGGAGAATCAGCACCTTTAACCTCCTGTTCCGTACAGGTTGCAATTTGTCCTGAGGATGAACGGGAAGAGGGGGAACCAATGAGAGACTAGCTCTAGGTGTTGGGACAGGCACAGGTCACTCTATTTTGCCATCAGGAAGAAGAATTAACCACAAGCTCAGCCTGCCCCCCAGAACCAGAAGAGGGCCTGAAGCAATCCTGCACTTTTGCGGCCAGCTCCCAAAAAAGCGACTGGAAAAATGGAGCTCAGGGGCACTGCAATTCACAAACCTGCAGAGTTATAAATGATAACTCTCGTCCACAAATATATTGAGGGAAGGCAACGAAGAGGATTTGAAAGCAAGGCAGAATTGCAGGAAACAGATTTCAGGAGGTAGATTCGAATCGCCTTGAAAGCACATGAAAAGCGGCAAATCGTGAACAAAGATGCCCTTGGCCAAAAAGGGCGTATGTGTTTTTTCCTGAATATATTCAGGATAAAACGCATACGCCCTTTTTGGCCAACCAAGCAACCTAGAAAGGCCAATCAGGACTACAAAGAAGTCTGGCTTCCCAGCGGGCAAAAGGGCCATGCGGAAAAAAGTGTCCAAACCAGAAATGCAGGACCGGCCATGGAGAAATGGGAGCCTTGCTACGCTGATGGGCGGGATGTAAATTGCCAACAGCCACTCTGGAGAAGTGTACGGTGTGTCCTGAAACATCTAAAAAACACAGCTTGGAGAGCATAGGGCACTTCCACTCATGGGCGTATAAATGGGGAAAATAAAAATCAGCAAGACACAGGCACTCCAAAGTTTAGGGCTGCTCTGTTGACAAGAACCCCCACTTCATTACCCCTTCAATATCCTAGGAAAGAGAAAAATGGATAAAGAAGTTGTGGTCCTCATGTGCAATGGAATATCACTTAGCCATGAAATCAACGTCATAAGGCTAGTAGCAGCACGATGAGTGGATTTAGGTACGACGATTCTAAGTGAAATTAATCATACAGAAAACGACACTTATCATAAGATATCACTTATAGAGGGAATGTAAAAACCGCTACGCATGAACTGAATTACAAAACAGAACAGAGTCACACGTTTAGAAAACACACTATGGCTGCTGAACGGGAAAGGTGAGGTGGGGTGATGCATAAAACAAGGGTTTCAAATTAGCTCAGATACCGTTCCATAAACCCAATATGTAATAGACAAGACCTACTCCTTGCTCACTGAACTGGACTCAACACCCCCTATTCACCACACAAGAATATATCTGACTAGTAAGAATCTTCAAACCTATGTATTGATATCTCTCTGTAAGTGAGTCAATGGGGTGTAAGGCGGCATAAACACAGCTGTGAAAAGCAGCTAAACCCCATTATAAAAATAAATTACTTTTCAAAACCCGTGAAACAAAGACAGTGAAAGAGAGAGAAATTCTTACAAAATTCGTTCAGGGGCTGTGATGCAACCTGGATTGACCATATCTAGACCCACAGGTCTTTGAGACCTAAGGGTGGACACTCCTGGGGCTGAGAGGTTTGGTGTGGTTGGGTGAGCCAACGCAGACCCTTTCAAGTAATACTGCATGGTACCCATCCCATGGGTCCCAAATCTCCAGGTTCAAGGGCATCTTCCTTCATCGAAAACATGCATGAGAAACCCAGAAGATGGTACACCGTGTGATCGGGAAAGGTTTCTAAAACGCACCTCATTTCTCATCTCCTTGTGCTCGGGTTGGCCATTCCAGCCGCTTTAATAGCCATCTCCCTCCTTGGAGAATCAGCACCTTTAACCTCCGGTTCCGTACAGGTTGCAATTTGTCCTGAGGATGAACGGGAAGAGGGGGAACCAATGAGAGACTAGCTCTAGGTGTTGGGACAGGCACAGGTCACTCTATTTTGCCATCACGGAGAAGAAATAACCACAGGCTTAGCCTGCCCACCGGAACCAGAATAGGTCCTGAAGCAATCCTGCACTTTTGCAGGCAGCTCCCAAAAAAGCGACTTGAAAAATGGAGTTCAGGGGCACTGCAATTCACAAACCTGCAGAGTTATAAATGATAACTCTCTTCCACAAATATATTGAGGAAGGGCAACGAAGAGGATTTGAAAGCAAGGTAGAATTGCATGAAACAGATTTCAAGAGGTAGATTAGAATCGCCTTGAAAGCACATGAAAAGCGGCAAAACGTGGACAATGATGCCCTTGGCCAAAAAGGGCGTATGCGTTTTTTCCTGAATATATTCAGGAAAAAACGCATACGCCCTTTTTGGCCAACCAAGCAACCTGGAAAGGCCAATCAGCGCTCCAAAGAAGTCTCGCTTCCCAGCGGGCAAAAGGGCCATGCGGAAAAAAGTGTCCAAACCAGAAATGCAGGACCGGCCATGGAGAAATGGGAGCCTTGCTACGCTGATGGGTGGGATGTAAATTGCCAACAGCCACTCTGGAGAAGTGTACGGTGTGTTCTGAAACATCTAAAAAACACAGCTTGGAGAGCATAGGGCACTTCCACTCATGGGCGTATAAATTGGGAAAACTAAAAATCAGCAAGACACAGGCACCCCAAAGTTTAGGGCTGCTCTGTTGACAAGAACCCCCACTTCATTACACCTTAAATATCCTAGGAAAGCGAAAAATGGATAAAGAAGTTGTGGTCCTCATGTACAATGGAATATCACTCAGCCATGAAATCCACGTCATAAGGCTAGTAGCAGCACGATGAGTGGATTTAGGTACGACGATTCTAAGTGAAATAAGTCACACAGAAAAAGACACTTATCATAAGATATCACTTAGAGAGGGAATGTAAAAACCGCTACACTTGAACTGAATTACAAAACAGAACAGAGTCACACGTTTAGAAAACACACTATGGCTGCTGAACGGGAAAGGTGAGGTGGGGTGATGCATAAAACAAGGGTTTCAAATTAGCTCCGATACCGTTCCATAAACCCAATATGTAAGAGACAAGACCTATTCCTTTTTCAGTGAACTGGACTCAACACCCCCTATTCACCGCACAAGAATATATCTGACTAGTAAGAATCTTCAAACCTATGTATTGATATCTCTCTGTAAGTGAGTCAAGGGGGTGTAAAGCGGCATAAACACAGCCGTGAAAAGCAGCTAAACCCCATTATAAAAATAAATTACTTTTCAAAACCCGTGAAACAAAGGCAGTGAAAGAGAGAGAAATTCTTACAAAATTCGTTCAGGGGCTGTGATGCAACCTGGATTGACCATATCTAGACCCACAGCTGATTGAGACATAAGGGTGGACACTCTTGGGGCTGAGAGGTTCGGTGAGGTTGGGTGAGCCAACGCAGACCCTTTCAAGTAATACTGCATGGTACCCATCCCATGGGTCCCAAATCTCCAGGTTCAAGGGCATCTTCCTACGTCGAAAACAGGCATGAGAAACCCAGAAGATGGTACACCGTGTGATCGGGAAAGGTTTCTAAAACGCACCTCATTTCTCATCTCCTTTGCTCGGGTTCGCCATTCCAGCCGATTTACTAGCCATCTCCCTCCTTGGAGAATCAGCACCTTTAACCTCCTGTTCCGTACAGGTTGCAATTTGTCCTGAGGATGAACGGGAAGAGGGGGAACCAATGAGAGACTAGCTCTAGGGGTTGGGACAGGCACAGGTCACTCTATTTTCCCATCAGGAAGAAGAATCAAGCACAAGCTCAGCCTGCCCCCCAGAACCAGAAGAGGGCCTGAAGCAATCCTGCGCTTTTGCGGCCAGCTCCCAAAAAAGCGAGTTGAAAAATGGAGCTCAGGGGCACTGCAATTCACAAACCTGCAGAGTTTTAAATGATACCTCTCGTCCACAAATATATTAAGGGAAGGCAACGAAGAGGCTTTGAAAGCAAGGCAGAATTGCAGGAAACAGATTTCAGGAGGTAGATTCGAATCGCCTTGAAAGCACATGAAAAGCGGCGAAACGTGGACAATGATGCCCTTGGCCAAAAAGGGCGTATGCGTTTTTTCCTGAATATATTCAGGAAAAAACGCATACGCCCTTTTTGGCCAACCAAGCAACCTGGAAAGGCCAATCAGCGCTCCAAAGAAGTCTCGCTTCCCAGCGGGCAAAAGGGCCATGCGGAAAAAGTGTCCAAACCAGAAATGCAGGACCGGCCATGGAGAAATGGGAGCCTTGCTACGCTGATGGGTGGGATGTAAATTGCCAACAGCCACTCTGGAGAAGTGTACGGTGTGTTCTGAAACATCTAAAAAACACAGCTTGGAGAGCATAGGGCACTTCCACTCATGGGCGTATAAATTGGGAAAACTAAAAATCAGCAAGACACAGGCACCCCAAAGTTTAGGGCTGCTCTGTTGACAAGAACCCCCACTTCATTACACCTTAAATATCCTAGGAAAGAGAAAAATGGATAAAGAAGTGGTGGTCCTCATGTACAATGGAATATCACTCAGCCATGAAATCCACGTCATAAGGCTAGTAGCAGCACGATGAGTGGATTTAGGTACGACGATTGTAAGTGAAATAAGTCACACAGAAAAAGACACTTATCATAAGATATCACTTAGAGAGGGAATGTAAAAACCGCTACACTTGAACTGAATTACAAAACAGAACAGAGTCACACGTTCAGAAAACACACTATGGCTGCTGAACGGGAAAGGTGAGGTGGGGTGATGCATAAAACATGGGTTTCAAATTAGCTCAGATACCGTTCCATAAACCCAATATGTAAGAGACAAGACCTATTCCTTTTTCAGTGAACTGGACTCAACACCCCCTATTCACCGCACAAGAATATATCTGACTAGTAAGAATCTTCAAACCTATGTATGGATATCTCTCTGTAAGTGAGTCAAGGGGGTGTAAAGCGGCATAAACACAGCCGTGAAAAGCAGCTAAACCCCATTATAAAAATAAATTACTTTTCAAAACCCGTGAAACAAAGGCAGTGAAAGAGAGAGAAATTCTTACAAAATTCGTTCAGGGGCTGTGATGCAACCTGGATTGACCATATCTAGACCCACAGCTGATTGAGACATAAGGGTGGACACTCTTGGGGCTGAGAGGTTCGGTGAGGTTGGGTGAGCCAACGCAGACCCTTTCAAGTAATACTGCATGGTACCCATCCCATGGGTCCCAAATCTCCAGGTTCAAGGGCATCTTCCTACGTCGAAAACAGGCATGAGAAACCCAGAAGATGGTACACCGTGTGATCGGGAAAGGTTTCTAAAACGCACCTCATTTCTCATCTCCTTTGCTCGGGTTCGCCATTCCAGCCGATTTACTAGCCATCTCCCTCCTTGGAGAATCAGCACCTTTAACCTCCTGTTCCGTACAGGTTGCAATTTGTCCTGAGGATGAACGGGAAGAGGGGGAACCAATGAGAGACTAGCTCTAGGTGTTGGGACAGGCACAGGTCACTCTATTTTCCCATCAGGAAGAAGAATTAAGCACAAGCTCAGCCTGCCCCCCAGAACCAGAAGAGGGCCTGAAGCAATCCTGCGCTTTTGCGGCCAGCTCCCAAAAAAGCGAGTTGAAAAATGGAGCTCAGGGGCACTGCAATTCACAAACCTGCAGAGTTTTAAATGATACCTCTCGTCCACAAATATATTAAGGGAAGGCAACGAAGAGGCTTTGAAAGCAAGGCAGAATTGCAGGAAACAGATTTCAGGAGGTAGATTCGAATCGCCTTGAAAGCACATGAAAAGCGGCAAAACGTGGACAATGATGCCCTTGGCCAAAAAGGGCGTATGCGTTTTTTCCTGAATATATTCAGGAAAAAACGCATACGCCCTTTTTGGCCAACCAAGCAACCTGGAAAGGCCAATCAGCGCTCCAAAGAAGTCTCGCTTCCCAGCGGGCAAAAGGGCCATGCGGAAAAAAGTGTCCAAACCAGAAATGCAGGACCGGCCATGGAGAAATGGGAGCCTTGCTACGCTGATGGGTGGGATGTAACTTGCCAACAGCCACTCTGGAGAAGTGTACGGTGTGTTCTGAAACATCTAAAAAACACAGCTTGGAGAGCATAGGGCACTTCCACTCATGGGCGTATAAATTGGGAAAACTAAAAATCAGCAAGACACAGGCACCCCAAAGTTTAGGGCTGCTCTGTTGACAAGAACCCCCACTTCATTACACCTTAAATATCCTAGGAAAGAAAAAATGGATAAAGAAGTGGTGGTCCTCATGTACAATGGAATATCACTCAGCCATGAAATCCACGTCATAAGGCTAGTAGCAGCACGATGAGTGGATTTAGGTATGACGATTCTAAGTGAAATAAGTCACACAGAAAAAGACACTTATCATAAGATATCACTTAGAGAGGGAATGTAAAAACCGCTACACTTGAACTGAATTACAAAACAGAACAGAGTCACACGTTCAGAAAACACACTATGGCTGCTGAACGGGAAAGGTGAGGTGGGGTGATGCATAAAACATGGGTTTCAAATTAGCTCAGATACCGTTCCATAAACCCAATATGTAAGAGACAAGACCTATTCCTTTTTCAGTGAACTGGACTCAACACCCCCTATTCACCGCACAAGAATATATCTGACTAGTAAGAATCTTCAAACCTATATATTGATATCTCTCTGTAAGTGAGTCAAGGGGGTGTAAAGCGGCATAAACACAGCCGTGAAAAGCAGCTAAACCCCATTATAAAAATAAATTACTTTTCAAAACCCGTGAAACAAAGGCAGTGAAAGAGAGAGAAATTCTTACAAAATTCTTTCAGGGGCTGTGATGCAACCTGGATTGACCATATCTAGACCCACAGCTGATTGAGACATAAGGGTGGACACTCTTGGGGCTGAGAGGTTCGGTGAGGTTGGGTGAGCCAACGCAGACCCTTTCAAGTAATACTGCATGGTACCCATCCCATGGGTCCCAAATCTCCAGGTTCAAGGGCATCTTCCTACGTCGAAAACAGGCATGAGAAACCCAGAAGATGGTACACCGTGTGATCGGGAAAGGTTTCTAAAACGCACCTCATTTCTCATCTCCTTTGCTCGGGTTCGCCATTCCAGCCGATTTACTAGCCATCTCCCTCCTTGGAGAATCAGCACCTTTAACCTCCTGTTCCGTACAGGTTGCAATTTGTCCTGAGGATGAACGGGAAGAGGGGGAACCAATGAGAGACTAGCTCTAGGGGTTGGGACAGGCACAGGTCACTCTATTTTCCCATCAGGAAGAAGAATCAAGCACAAGCTCAGCCTGCCCCCCAGAACCAGAAGAGGGCCTGAAGCAATCCTGCGCTTTTGCGGCCAGCTCCCAAAAAAGCGAGTTGAAAAATGGAGCTCAGGGGCACTGCAATTCACAAACTTGCAGAGTTTTAAATGATACCGCTCGTCCACAAATATATTAAGGGAAGGCAACGAAGAGGCTTTGAAAGCAAGGCAGAATTGCAGGAAACAGATTTCAGGAGGTAGATTCGAATCGCCTTGAAAGCACATGAAAAGCGGCGAAACGTGGACAATGATGCCCTTGGCCAAAAAGGGCGTATGCGTTTTTTCCTGAATATATTCAGGAAAAAACGCATACGCCCTTTTTGGCCAACCAAGCAACCTGGAAAGGCCAATCAGCGCTCCAAAGAAGTCGCGCTTCCCAGCGGGCAAAAGGGCCATGCGGAAAAAAGTGTCCAAACCAGAAATGCAGGACCGGCCATGGAGAAATGGGAGCCTTGCTACGCTGATGGGTGGGATGTAACTTGCCAACAGCCACTCTGGAGAAGTGTACGGTGTGTTCTGAAACATCTAAAAAACACAGCTTGGAGAGCATAGGGCACTTCCACTCATGGGCGTATAAATTGGGAAAACTAAAAATCAGCAAGACACAGGCACCCCAAAGTTTAGGGCTGCTCTGTTGACAAGAACCCCCACTTCATTACACCTTAAATATCCTAGGAAAGCGAAAAATGGATAAAGAAGTTGTGGTCCTCATGTACAATGGAATATCACTCAGCCATGAAATCCACGTCATAAGGCTAGTAGCAGCACGATGAGTGGATTTAGGTACGACGATTCTAAGTGAAATAAGTCACACAGAAAAAGACACTTATCATAAGATATCACTTAGAGAGGGAATGTAAAAACCGCTACACTTGAACTGAATTACAAAACAGAACAGAGTCACACGTTTAGAAAACACACTATGGCTGCTGAACGGGAAAGGTGAGGTGGGGTGATGCATAAAACAAGGGTTTCAAATTAGCTCCGATACCGTTCCATAAACCCAATATGTAAGAGACAAGACCTATTCCTTTTTCAGTGAACTGGACTCAACACCCCCTATTCACCGCACAAGAATATATCTGACTAGTAAGAATCTTCAAACCTATGTATTGATATCTCTCTGTAAGTGAGTCAAGGGGGTGTAAAGCGGCATAAACACAGCCGTGAAAAGCAGCTAAACCCCATTATAAAAATAAATTACTTTTCAAAACCCGTGAAACAAAGGCAGTGAAAGAGAGAGAAATTCTTACAAAATTCGTTCAGGGGCTGTGATGCAACCTGGATTGACCATATCTAGACCCACAGCTGATTGAGACATAAGGGTGGACACTCTTGGGGCTGAGAGGTTCGGTGAGCTTGGGTGAGCCAACGCAGACCCTTTCAAGTAATACTGCATGGTACCCATCCCATGGGTCCCAAATCTCCAGGTTCAAGGGCATCTTCCTACGTCGAAAACAGGCATGAGAAACCCAGAAGATGGTACACCGTGTGATCGGGAAAGGTTTCTAAAACGCACCTCATTTCTCATCTCCTTTGCTCGGGTTCGCCATTCCAGCCGATTTACTAGCCATCTCCCTCCTTGGAGAATCAGCACCTTTAACCTCCTGTTCCGTACAGGTTGCAATTTGTCCTGAGGATGAACGGGAAGAGGGGGAACCAATGAGAGACTAGCTCTAGGGGTTGGGACAGGCACAGGTCACTCTATTTTCCCATCAGGAAGAAGAATCAAGCACAAGCTCAGCCTGCCCCCCAGAACCAGAAGAGGGCCTGAAGCAATCCTGCGCTTTTGCGGCCAGCTCCCAAAAAAGCGAGTTGAAAAATGGAGCTCAGGGGCACTGCAATTCACAAACCTGCAGAGTTTTAAATGATACCTCTCGTCCACAAATATATTAAGGGAAGGCAACGAAGAGGCTTTGAAAGCAAGGCAGAATTGCAGGAAACAGATTTCAGGAGGTAGATTCGAATCGCCTTGAAAGCACATGAAAAGCGGCGAAACGTGGACAATGATGCCCTTGGCCAAAAAGGGCGTATGCGTTTTTTCCTGAATATATTCAGGAAAAAACGCATACGCCCTTTTTGGCCAACCAAGCAACCTGGAAAGGCCAATCAGCGCTCCAAAGAAGTCTCGCTTCCCAGCGGGCAAAAGGGCCATGCGGAAAAAAGTGTCCAAACCAGAAATGCAGGACCGGCCATGGAGAAATGGGAGCCTTGCTACGCTGATGGGTGGGATGTAACTTGCCAACAGCCACTCTGGAGAAGTGTACGGTGTGTTCTGAAACATCTAAAAAACACAGCTTGGAGAGCATAGGGCACTTCCACTCATGGGCGTATAAATTGGGAAAACTAAAAATCAGCAAGACACAGGCACCCCAAAGTTTAGGGCTGCTCTGTTGACAAGAACCCCCACTTCATTACACCTTAAATATCCTAGGAAAGCGAAAAATGGATAAAGAAGTTGTGGTCCTCATGTACAATGGAATATCACTCAGCCATGAAATCCACGTCATAAGGCTAGTAGCAGCACGATGAGTGGATTTAGGTACGACGATTCTAAGTGAAATAAGTCACACAGAAAAAGACACTTATCATAAGATATCACTTAGAGAGAGAATGCAAAAACCGCTACACTTGAACTGAATTACAAAACAGAACAGAGTCACACGTTTAGAAAACACACTATGGCTGCTGAACGGGAAAGGTGAGGTGGGGTGATGCATAAAACAAGGGTTTCAAATTAGCTCCGATACCGTTCCATAAACCGAATATGTAAGAGACAAGACCTATTCCTTTTTCAGTGAACTGGACTCAACACCCCCTATTCACCGCACAAGAATATATCTGACTAGTAAGAATCTTCAAACCTATGTATTGATATCTCTCTGTAAGTGAGTCAAGGGGGTGTAAAGCGGCATAAACACAGCCGTGAAAAGCAGCTAAACCCCATTATAAAAATAAATTACTTTTCAAAACCCGTGAAACAAAGGCAGTGAAAGAGAGAGAAATTCTTACAAAATTCGTTCAGGGGCTGTGATGCAACCTGGATTGACCATATCTAGACCCACAGCTGATTGAGACATAAGGGTGGACACTCTTGGGGCTGAGAGGTTCGGTGAGCTTGGGTGAGCCAACGCAGACCCTTTCAAGTAATACTGCATGGTACCCATCCCATGGGTCCCAAATCTCCAGGTTCAAGGGCATCTTCCTACGTCGAAAACAGGCATGAGAAACCCAGAAGATGGTACACCGTGTGATCGGGAAAGGTTTCTAAAACGCACCTCATTTCTCATCTCCTTTGCTCGGGTTCGCCATTCCAGCCGATTTACTAGCCATCTCCCTCCTTGGAGAATCAGCACCTTTAACCTCCTGTTCCGTACAGGTTGCAATTTGTCCTGAGGATGAACGGGAAGAGGGGGAACCAATGAGAGACTAGCTCTAGGTGTTGGGACAGGCACAGGTCACTCTATTTTCCCATCAGGAAGAAGAATTAAGCACAAGCTCAGCCTGCCCCCCAGAACCAGAAGAGGGCCTGAAGCAATCCTGCGCTTTTGCGGCCAGCTCCCAAAAAAGCGAGTTGAAAAATGGAGCTCAGGGGCACTGCAATTCACAAACCTGCAGAGTTTTAAAAGATACCTCTCGTCCACAAATATATTAAGGGAAGGCAACGAAGAGGCTTTGAAAGCAAGGCAGAATTGCAGGAAACAGATTTCAGGAGGTAGATTCGAATCGCCTTGAAAGCACATGAAAAGCGGCGAAACGTGGACAATGATGCCCTTGGCCAAAAAGGGCGTATGCGTTTTTTCCTGAATATATTCAGGAAAAAACGCATACGCCCTTTTTGGCCAACCAAGCAACCTGGAAAGGCCAATCAGCGCTCCAAAGAAGTCTCGCTTCCCAGCGGGCAAAAGGGCCATGCGGAAAAAAGTGTCCAAACCAGAAATGCAGGACCGGCCATGGAGAAATGGGAGCCTTGCTACGCTGATGGGTGGGATGTAACTTGCCAACAGCCACTCTGGAGAAGTGTACGGTGTGTTCTGAAACATCTAAAAAACACAGCTTGGAGAGCATAGGGCACTTCCACTCATGGGCGTATAAATTGGGAAAACTAAAAATCAGCAAGACACAGGCACCCCAAAATTTAGGGCTGCTCTGTTGACAAGAACCCCCACTTCATTACACCTTAAATATCCTAGGAAAGCGAAAAATGGATAAAGAAGTTGTGGTCCTCATGTACAATGGAATATCACTCAGCCATGAAATCCACGTCATAAGGCTAGTAGCAGCACGATGAGTGGATTTAGGTACGACGATTCTAAGTGAAATAAGTCACACAGAAAAAGACACTTATCATAAGATATCACTTAGAGAGGGAATGTAAAAACCGCTACACTTGAACTGAATTACAAAACAGAACAGAGTCACACGTTTAGAAAACACACTATGGCTGCTGAACGGGAAAGGTGAGGTGGGGTGATGCATAAAACAAGGGTTTCAAATTAGCTCCGATACCGTTCCATAAACCCAATATGTAAGAGACAAGACCTATTCCTTTTTCAGTGAACTGGACTCAACACCCCCTATTCACCGCACAAGAATATATCTGACTAGTAAGAATCTTCAAACCTATGTATTGATATCTCTCTGTAAGTGAGTCAAGGGGGTGTAAAGCGGCATAAACACAGCCGTGAAAAGCAGCTAAACCCCATTATAAAAATAAATTACTTTTCAAAACCCGTGAAACAAAGGCAGTGAAAGAGAGAGAAATTCTTACAAAATTCGTTCAGGGGCTGTGATGCAACCTGGATTGACCATATCTAGACCCACAGCTGATTGAGACATAAGGGTGGACACTCTTGGGGCTGAGAGGTTCGGTGAGGTTGGGTGAGCCAACGCAGACCCTTTCAAGTAATACTGCATGGTACCCATCCCATGGGTCCCAAATCTCCAGGTTCAAGGGCATCTTCCTACGTCGAAAACAGGCATGAGAAACCCAGAAGATGGTACACCGTGTGATCGGGAAAGGTTTCTAAAACGCACCTCATTTCTCATCTCCTTTGCTCGGGTTCGCCATTCCAGCCGATTTACTAGCCATCTCCCTCCTTGGAGAATCAGCACCTTTAACCTCCTGTTCCGTACAGGTTGCAATTTGTCCTGAGGATGAACGGGAAGAGGGGGAACCAATGAGAGACTAGCTCTAGGGGTTGGGACAGGCACAGGTCACTCTATTTTCCCATCAGGAAGAAGAATCAAGCACAAGCTCAGCCTGCCCCCCAGAACCAGAAGAGGGCCTGAAGCAATCCTGCGCTTTTGCGGCCAGCTCCCAAAAAAGCGAGTTGAAAAATGGAGCTCAGGGGCACTGCAATTCACAAACCTGCAGAGTTTTAAATGATACCTCTCGTCCACAAATATATTAAGGGAAGGCAACGAAGAGGCTTTGAAAGCAAGGCAGAATTGCAGGAAACAGATTTCAGGAGGTAGATTCGAATCGCCTTGAAAGCACATGAAAAGCGGCGAAACGTGGACAATGATGCCCTTGGCCAAAAAGGGCGTATGCGTTTTTTCCTGAATATATTCAGGAAAAAACGCATACGCCCTTTTTGGCCAACCAAGCAACCTGGAAAGGCCAATCAGCGCTCCAAAGAAGTCTCGCTTCCCAGCGGGCAAAAGGGCCATGCGGAAAAAAGTGTCCAAACCAGAAATGCAGGACCGGCCATGGAGAAATGGGAGCCTTGCTACGCTGATGGGTGGGATGTAACTTGCCAACAGCCACTCTGGAGAAGTGTACGGTGTGTTCTGAAACATCTAAAAAACACAGCTTGGAGAGCATAGGGCACTTCCACTCATGGGCGTATAAATTGGGAAAACTAAAAATCAGCAAGACACAGGCACCCCAAAGTTTAGGGCTGCTCTGTTGACAAGAACCCCCACTTCATTACACCTTAAATATCCTAGGAAAGCGAAAAATGGATAAAGAAGTTGTGGTCCTCATGTACAATGGAATATCACTCAGCCATGAAATCCACGTCATAAGGCTAGTAGCAGCACGATGAGTGGATTTAGGTACGACGATTCTAAGTGAAATAAGTCACACAGAAAAAGACACTTATCATAAGATATCACTTAGAGAGAGAATGCAAAAACCGCTACACTTGAACTGAATTACAAAACAGAACAGAGTCACACGTTTAGAAAACACACTATGGCTGCTGAACGGGAAAGGTGAGGTGGGGTGATGCATAAAACAAGGGTTTCAAATTAGCTCCGATACCGTTCCATAAACCCAATATGTAAGAGACAAGACCTATTCCTTTTTCAGTGAACTGGACTCAACACCCCCTATTCACCGCACAAGAATATATCTGACTAGTAAGAATCTTCAAACCTATGTATTGATATCTCTCTGTAAGTGAGTCAAGGGGGTGTAAAGCGGCATAAACACAGCCGTGAAAAGCAGCTAAACCCCATTATAAAAATAAATTACTTTTCAAAACCCGTGAAACAAAGGCAGTGAAAGAGAGAGAAATTCTTACAAAATTCGTTCAGGGGCTGTGATGCAACCTGGATTGACCATATCTAGACCCACAGCTGATTGAGACATAAGGGTGGACACTCTTGGGGCTGAGAGGTTCGGTGAGCTTGGGTGAGCCAACGCAGACCCTTTCAAGTAATACTGCATGGTACCCATCCCATGGGTCCCAAATCTCCAGGTTCAAGGGCATCTTCCTACGTCGAAAACAGGCATGAGAAACCCAGAAGATGGTACACCGTGTGATCGGGAAAGGTTTCTAAAACGCACCTCATTTCTCATCTCCTTTGCTCGGGTTCGCCATTCCAGCCGATTTACTAGCCATCTCCCTCCTTGGAGAATCAGCACCTTTAACCTCCTGTTCCGTACAGGTTGCAATTTGTCCTGAGGATGAACGGGAAGAGGGGGAACCAATGAGAGACTAGCTCTAGGTGTTGGGACAGGCACAGGTCACTCTATTTTCCCATCAGGAAGAAGAATTAAGCACAAGCTCAGCCTGCCCCCCAGAACCAGAAGAGGGCCTGAAGCAATCCTGCGCTTTTGCGGCCAGCTCCCAAAAAAGCGAGTTGAAAAATGGAGCTCAGGGGCACTGCAATTCACAAACCTGCAGAGTTTTAAAAGATACCTCTCGTCCACAAATATATTAAGGGAAGGCAACGAAGAGGCTTTGAAAGCAAGGCAGAATTGCAGGAAACAGATTTCAGGAGGTAGATTCGAATCGCCTTGAAAGCACATGAAAAGCGGCGAAACGTGGACAATGATGCCCTTGGCCAAAAAGGGCGTATGCGTTTTTTCCTGAATATATTCAGGAAAAAACGCATACGCCCTTTTTGGCCAACCAAGCAACCTGGAAAGGCCAATCAGCGCTCCAAAGAAGTCTCGCTTCCCAGCGGGCAAAAGGGCCATGCGGAAAAAAGTGTCCAAACCAGAAATGCAGGACCGGCCATGGAGAAATGGGAGCCTTGCTACGCTGATGGGTGGGATGTAACTTGCCAACAGCCACTCTGGAGAAGTGTACGGTGTGTTCTGAAACATCTAAAAAACACAGCTTGGAGAGCATAGGGCACTTCCACTCATGGGCGTATAAATTGGGAAAACTAAAAATCAGCAAGACACAGGCACCCCAAAGTTTAGGGCTGCTCTGTTGACAAGAACCCCCACTTCATTACACCTTAAATATCCTAGGAAAGCGAAAAATGGATAAAGAAGTTGTGGTCCTCATGTACAATGGAATATCACTCAGCCATGAAATCCACGTCATAAGGCTAGTAGCAGCACGATGAGTGGATTTAGGTACGACGATTCTAAGTGAAATAAGTCACACAGAAAAAGACACTTATCATAAGATATCACTTAGAGAGGGAATGTAAAAACCGCTACACTTGAACTGAATTACAAAACAGAACAGAGTCACACGTTTAGAAAACACACTATGGCTGCTGAACGGGAAAGGTGAGGTGGGGTGATGCATAAAACAAGGGTTTCAAATTAGCTCCGATACCGTTCCATAAACCCAATATGTAAGAGACAAGACCTATTCCTTTTTCAGTGAACTGGACTCAACACCCCCTATTCACCGCACAAGAATATATCTGACTAGTAAGAATCTTCAAACCTATGTATTGATATCTCTCTGTAAGTGAGTCAAGGGGGTGTAAAGCGGCATAAACACAGCCGTGAAAAGCAGCTAAACCCCATTATAAAAATAAATTACTTTTCAAAACCCGTGAAACAAAGGCAGTGAAAGAGAGAGAAATTCTTACAAAATTCGTTCAGGGGCTGTGATGCAACCTGGATTGACCATATCTAGACCCACAGCTGATTGAGACATAAGGGTGGACACTCTTGGGGCTGAGAGGTTCGGTGAGCTTGGGTGAGCCAACGCAGACCCTTTCAAGTAATACTGCATGGTACCCATCCCATGGGTCCCAAATCTCCAGGTTCAAGGGCATCTTCCTACGTCGAAAACAGGCATGAGAAACCCAGAAGATGGTACACCGTGTGATCGGGAAAGGTTTCTAAAACGCACCTCATTTCTCATCTCCTTTGCTCGGGTTCGCCATTCCAGCCGATTTACTAGCCATCTCCCTCCTTGGAGAATCAGCACCTTTAACCTCCTGTTCCGTACAGGTTGCAATTTGTCCTGAGGATGAACGGGAAGAGGGGGAACCAATGAGAGACTAGCTCTAGGTGTTGGGACAGGCACAGGTCACTCTATTTTCCCATCAGGAAGAAGAATTAAGCACAAGCTCAGCCTGCCCCCCAGAACCAGAAGAGGGCCTGAAGCAATCCTGCGCTTTTGCGGCCAGCTCCCAAAAAAGCGAGTTGAAAAATGGAGCTCAGGGGCACTGCAATTCACAAACCTGCAGAGTTTTAAAAGATACCTCTCGTCCACAAATATATTAAGGGAAGGCAACGAAGAGGCTTTGAAAGCAAGGCAGAATTGCAGGAAACAGATTTCAGGAGGTAGATTCGAATCGCCTTGAAAGCACATGAAAAGCGGCGAAACGTGGACAATGATGCCCTTGGCCAAAAAGGGCGTATGCGTTTTTTCCTGAATATATTCAGGAAAAAACGCATACGCCCTTTTTGGCCAACCAAGCAACCTGGAAAGGCCAATCAGCGCTCCAAAGAAGTCTCGCTTCCCAGCGGGCAAAAGGGCCATGCGGAAAAAAGTGTCCAAACCAGAAATGCAGGACCGGCCATGGAGAAATGGGAGCCTTGCTACGCTGATGGGTGGGATGTAACTTGCCAACAGCCACTCTGGAGAAGTGTACGGTGTGTTCTGAAACATCTAAAAAACACAGCTTGGAGAGCATAGGGCACTTCCACTCATGGGCGTATAAATTGGGAAAACTAAAAATCAGCAAGACACAGGCACCCCAAAGTTTAGGGCTGCTCTGTTGACAAGAACCCCCACTTCATTACACCTTAAATATCCTAGGAAAGCGAAAAATGGATAAAGAAGTTGTGGTCCTCATGTACAATGGAATATCACTCAGCCATGAAATCAACGTCATAAGGCTAGTAGCAGCACGATGAGTGGATTTAGGTACGACGATTCTAAGTGAAATAAGTCACACAGAAAAAGACACTTATCATAAGATATCACTTAGAGAGGGAATGTAAAAACCGCTACACTTGAACTGAATTACAAAACAGAACAGAGTCACACGTTTAGAAAACACACTATGGCTGCTGAACGGGAAAGGTGAGGTGGGGTGATGCATAAAACAAGGGTTTCAAATTAGCTCCGATACCGTTCCATAAACCCAATATGTAAGAGACAAGACCTATTCCTTTTTCAGTGAACTGGACTCAACACCCCCTATTCACCGCACAAGAATATATCTGACTAGTAAGAATCTTCAAACCTATGTATTGATATCTCTCTGTAAGTGAGTCAAGGGGGTGTAAAGCGGCATAAACACAGCCGTGAAAAGCAGCTAAACCCCATTATAAAAATAAATTACTTTTCAAAACCCGTGAAACAAAGGCAGTGAAAGAGAGAGAAATTCTTACAAAATTCGTTCAGGGGCTGTGATGCAACCTGGATTGACCATATCTAGACCCACAGCTGATTGAGACATAAGGGTGGACACTCTTGGGGCTGAGAGGTTCGGTGAGGTTGGGTGAGCCAACGCAGACCCTTTCAAGTAATACTGCATGGTACCCATCCCATGGGTCCCAAATCTCCAGGTTCAAGGGCATCTTCCTACGTCGAAAACAGGCATGAGAAACCCAGAAGATGGTACACCGTGTGATCGGGAAAGGTTTCTAAAACGCACCTCATTTCTCATCTCCTTTGCTCGGGTTCGCCATTCCAGCCGATTTACTAGCCATCTCCCTCCTTGGAGAATCAGCACCTTTAACCTCCTGTTCCGTACAGGTTGCAATTTGTCCTGAGGATGAACGGGAAGAGGGGGAACCAATGAGAGACTAGCTCTAGGGGTTGGGACAGGCACAGGTCACTCTATTTTCCCATCAGGAAGAAGAATCAAGCACAAGCTCAGCCTGCCCCCCAGAACCAGAAGAGGGCCTGAAGCAATCCTGCGCTTTTGCGGCCAGCTCCCAAAAAAGCGAGTTGAAAAATGGAGCTCAGGGGCACTGCAATTCACAAACCTGCAGAGTTTTAAATGATACCTCTCGTCCACAAATATATTAAGGGAAGGCAACGAAGAGGCTTTGAAAGCAAGGCAGAATTGCAGGAAACAGATTTCAGGAGGTAGATTCGAATCGCCTTGAAAGCACATGAAAAGCGGCGAAACGTGGACAATGATGCCCTTGGCCAAAAAGGGCGTATGCGTTTTTTCCTGAATATATTCAGGAAAAAACGCATACGCCCTTTTTGGCCAACCAAGCAACCTGGAAAGGCCAATCAGCGCTCCAAAGAAGTCTCGCTTCCCAGCGGGCAAAAGGGCCATGCGGAAAAAGTGTCCAAACCAGAAATGCAGGACCGGCCATGGAGAAATGGGAGCCTTGCTACGCTGATGGGTGGGATGTAAATTGCCAACAGCCACTCTGGAGAAGTGTACGGTGTGTTCTGAAATATCTAAAAAACACAGCTTGGAGAGCATAGGGCACTTCCACTCATGGGCGTATAAATTGGGAAAACTAAAAATCAGCAAGACACAGGCACCCCAAAGTTTAGGGCTGCTCTGTTGACAAGAACCCCCACTTCATTACACCTTAAATATCCTAGGAAAGCGAAAAATGGATAAAGAAGTGGTGGTCCTCATGTACAATGGAATATCACTCAGCCATGAAATCCACGTCATAAGGCTAGTAGCAGCACGATGAGTGGATTTAGGTACGACGATTCTAAGTGAAATAAGTCACACAGAAAAAGACACTTATCATAAGATATCACTTAGAGAGGGAATGTAAAAACCGCTACACTTGAACTGAATTACAAAACAGAACAGAGTCACACGTTTAGGAAACACACTATGGCTGCTGAACGGGAAAGGTGAGGTGGGGTGATGCATAAAACAAGGGTTTCAAATTAGCTCCGATACCGTTCCATAAACCCAATATGTAAGAGACAAGACCTATTCCTTTTTCAGTGAACTGGACTCAACACCCCCTATTCACCGCACAAGAATATATCTGACTAGTAAGAATCTTCAAACCTATGTATTGATATCTCTCTGTAAGTGAGTCAAGGGGGTGTAAAGCGGCATAAACACAGCCGTGAAAAGCAGCTAAACCCCATTATAAAAATAAATTACTTTTCAAAACCCGTGAAACAAAGGCAGTGAAAGAGAGAGAAATTCTTACAAAATTCGTTCAGGGGCTGTGATGCAACCTGGATTGACCATATCTAGACCCACAGCTGATTGAGACATAAGGGTGGACACTCTTGGGGCTGAGAGGTTCGGTGAGGTTGGGTGAGCCAACGCAGACCCTTTCAAGTAATACTGCATGGTACCCATCCCATGGGTCCCAAATCTCCAGGTTCAAGGGCATCTTCCTACATCGAAAACAGGCATGAGAAACCCAGAAGATGGTACACCGTGTGATCGGGAAAGGTTTCTAAAACGCACCTCATTTCTCATCTCCTTTGCTCGGGTTCGCCATTCCAGCCGATTTACTAGCCATCTCCCTCCTTGGAGAATCAGCACCTTTAACCTCCTGTTCCGTACAGGTTGCAATTTGTCCTGAGGATGAACGGGAAGAGGGGGAACCAATGAGAGACTAGCTCTAGGGGTTGGGACAGGCACAGGTCACTCTATTTTCCCATCAGGAAGAAGAATCAAGCACAAGCTCAGCCTGCCCCCCAGAACCAGAAGAGGGCCTGAAGCAATCCTGCGCTTTTGCGGCCAGCTCCCAAAAAAGCGAGTTGAAAAATGGAGCTCAGGGGCACTGCAATTCACAAACCTGCAGAGTTTTAAATGATACCTCTCGTCCACAAATATATTAAGGGAAGGCAACGAAGAGGCTTTGAAAGCAAGGCAGAATTGCAGGAAACAGATTTCAGGAGGTAGATTCGAATCGCCTTGAAAGCACATGAAAAGCGGCGAAACGTGGACAATGATGCCCTTGGCCAAAAAGGGCGTATGCGTTTTTTCCTGAATATATTCAGGAAAAAACGCATACGCCCTTTTTGGCCAACCAAGCAACCTGGAAAGGCCAATCAGCGCTCCAAAGAAGTCTCGCTTCCCAGCGGGCAAAAGGGCCATGCGGAAAAAGTGTCCAAACCAGAAATGCAGGACCGGCCATGGAGAAATGGGAGCCTTGCTACGCTGATGGGTGGGATGTAAATTGCCAACAGCCACTCTGGAGAAGTGTACGGTGTGTTCTGAAATATCTAAAAAACACAGCTTGGAGAGCATAGGGCACTTCCACTCATGGGCGTATAAATTGGGAAAACTAAAAATCAGCAAGACACAGGCACCCCAAAGTTTAGGGCTGCTCTGTTGACAAGAACCCCCACTTCATTACACCTTAAATATCCTAGGAAAGCGAAAAATGGATAAAGAAGTGGTGGTCCTCATGTACAATGGAATATCACTCAGCCATGAAATCCACGTCATAAGGCTAGTAGCAGCACGATGAGTGGATTTAGGTACGACGATTCTAAGTGAAATAAGTCACACAGAAAAAGACACTTATCATAAGATATCACTTAGAGAGGGAATGTAAAAACCGCTACACTTGAACTGAATTACAAAACAGAACAGAGTCACACGTTTAGGAAACACACTATGGCTGCTGAACGGGAAAGGTGAGGTGGGGTGATGCATAAAACAAGGGTTTCAAATTAGCTCCGATACCGTTCCATAAACCCAATATGTAAGAGACAAGACCTATTCCTTTTTCAGTGAACTGGACTCAACACCCCCTATTCACCGCACAAGAATATATCTGACTAGTAAGAATCTTCAAACCTATGTTTTGATATCTCTCTGTAAGTGAGTCAAGGGGGTGTAAAGCGGCATAAACACAGCCGTGAAAAGCAGCTAAACCCCATTATAAAAATAAATTACTTTTCAAAACCCGTGAAACAAAGGCAGTGAAAGAGAGAGAAATTCTTACAAAATTCGTTCAGGGGCTGTGATGCAACCTGGATTGACCATATCTAGACCCACAGCTGATTGAGACATAAGGGTGGACACTCTTGGGGCTGAGAGGTTCGGTGAGGTTGGGTGAGCCAACGCAGACCCTTTCAAGTAATACTGCATGGTACCCATCCCATGGGTCCCAAATCTCCAGGTTCAAGGGCATCTTCCTACGTCGAAAACAGGCATGAGAAACCCAGAAGATGGTACACCGTGTGATCGGGAAAGGTTTCTAAAACGCACCTCATTTCTCATCTCCTTTGCTCGGGTTCGCCATTCCAGCCGATTTACTAGCCATCTCCCTCCTTGGAGAATCAGCACCTTTAACCTCCTGTTCCGTACAGGTTGCAATTTGTCCTGAGGATGAACGGGAAGAGGGGGAACCAATGAGAGACTAGCTCTAGGTGTTGGGACAGGCACAGGTCACTCTATTTTCCCATCAGGAAGAAGAATTAAGCACAAGCTCAGCCTGCCCCCCAGAACCAGAAGAGGGCCTGAAGCAATCCTGCGCTTTTGCGGCCAGCTCCCAAAAAAGCGAGTTGAAAAATGGAGCTCAGGGGCACTGCCATTCACAAACCTGCAGAGTTTTAAATGATACCTCTCATCCACAAATATATTAAGGGAAGGCAACGAAGAGGCTTTGAAAGCAAGGCAGAATTGCAGGAAACAGATTTCAGGAGGTAGATTCGAATCGCCTTGAAAGCACATGAAAAGCGGCAAAACGTGGACAATGATGCCCTTGGCCAAAAAGGGCGTATGCGTTTTTTCCTGAATATATTCAGGAAAAAACGCATACGCCCTTTTTGGCCAACCAAGCAACCTGGAAAGGCCAATCAGCGCTCCAAAGAAGTCTCGCTTCCCAGCGGGCAAAAGGGCCATGCGGAAAAAAGTGTCCAAACCAGAAATGCAGGACCGGCCATGGAGAAATGGGAGCCTTGCTACGCTGATGGGTGGGATGTAACTTGCCAACAGCCACTCTGGAGAAGTGAACGGTGTGTTCTGAAACATCTAAAAAACACAGCTTGGAGAGCATAGGGCACTTCCACTCATGGGCGTATAAATTGGGAAAACTAAAAATCAGCAAGACACAGGCACCCCAAAGTTTAGGGCTGCTCTGTTGACAAGAACCCCCACTTCATTACACCTTAAATATCCTAGGAAAGAGAAAAATGGATAAAGAAGTGGTGGTCCTCATGTACAATGGAATATCACTCAGCCATGAAATCCACGTCATAAGGCTAGTAGCAGCACGATGAGTGGATTTAGGTACGACGATTCTAAGTGAAATAAGTCACACAGAAAAAGACACTTATCATAAGATATCACTTAGAGAGGGAATGTAAAAACCGCTACACTTGAACTGAATTACAAAACAGAACAGAGTCACACGTTTAGAAAACACACTATGGCTGCTGAACGGGAAAGGTGAGGTGGGGTGATGCATAAAACAAGGGTTTCAAATTAGCTCCGATACCGTTCCATAAACCCAATATGTAAGAGACAAGACCTATTCCTTTTTCAGTGAACTGGACTCAACACCCCCTATTCACCGCACAAGAATATATCTGACTAGTAAGAATCTTCAAACCTATGTATTGATATCTCTCTGTAAGTGAGTCAAGGGGGTGTAAAGCGGCATAAACACAGCCGTGAAAAGCAGCTAAACCCCATTATAAAAATAAATTACTTTTCAAAACCCGTGAAACAAAGGCAGTGAAAGAGAGAGAAATTCTTACAAAATTCGTTCAGGGGCTGTGATGCAACCTGGATTGACCATATCTAGACCCACAGCTGATTGAGACGTAAGGGTGGACACTCTTGGGGCTGAGAGGTTCGGTGAGGTTGGGTGAGCCAACGCAGACCCTTTCAAGTAATACTGCATGGTACCCATCCCATGGGTCCCAAATCTCCAGGTTCAAGGGCATCTTCCTACGTCGAAAACAGGCATGAGAAACCCAGAAGATGGTACACCGTGTGATCGGGAAAGGTTTCTAAAACGCACCTCATTTCTCATCTCCTTTGCTCGGGTTCGCCATTCCAGCCGATTTACTAGCCATCTCCCTCCTTGGAGAATCAGCACCTTTAACCTCCTGTTCCGTACAGGTTGCAATTTGTCCTGAGGATGAACGGGAAGAGGGGGAACCAATGAGAGACTAGCTCTAGGTGTTGGGACAGGCACAGGTCACTCTATTTTCCCATCAGGAAGAAGAATTAAGCACAAGCTCAGCCTGCCCCCCAGAACCAGAAGAGGGCCTGAAGCAATCCTGCGCTTTTGCGGCCAGCTCCCAAAAAAGCGAGTTGAAAAATGGAGCTCAGGGGCACTGCAATTCACAAACCTGCAGAGTTTTAAAAGATACCTCTCGTCCACAAATATATTGAGGGAAGGCAACGAAGAGGCTTTGAAAGCAAGGCAGAATTGCAGGAAACAGATTTCAGGAGGTAGATTCGAATCGCCTTGAAAGCACATGAAAAGCGGCGAAACGTGGACAATGATGCCCTTGGCCAAAAAGGGCGTATGCGTTTTTTCCTGAATATATTCAGGAAAAAACGCATACGACCTTTTTGGCCAACCAAGCAACCTGGAAAGGCCAATCAGCGCTCCAAAGAAGTCTCGCTTCCCAGCGGGCAAAAGGGCCATGCGGAAAAAAGTGTCCAAACCAGAAATGCAGGACCGGCCATGGAGAAATGGGAGCCTTGCTACGCTGATGGGTGGGATGTAACTTGCCAACAGCCACTCTGGAGAAGTGTACGGTGTGTTCTGAAACATCTAAAAAACACAGCTTGGAGAGCATAGGGCACTTCCACTCATGGGCGTATAAATTGGGAAAACTAAAAATCAGCAAGACACAGGCACCCCAAAGTTTAGGGCTGCTCTGTTGACAAGAACCCCCACTTCATTACACCTTAAATATCCTAGGAAAGAGAAAAATGGATAAAGAAGTGGTGGTCCTCATGTACAATGGAATATCACTCAGCCATGAAATCCACGTCATAAGGCTAGTAGCAGCACGATGAGTGGATTTAGGTACGACGATTCTAAGTGAAATAAGTCACACAGAAAAAGACACTTATCATAAGATATCACTTAGAGAGGGAATGTAAAAACCGCTACACTTGAACTGAATTACAAAACAGAACAGAGTCACACGTTTAGAAAACACACTATGGCTGCTGAACGGGAAAGGTGAGGTGGGGTGATGCATAAAACAAGGGTTTCAAATTAGCTCCGATACCGTTCCATAAACCCAATATGTAAGAGACAAGACCTATTCCTTTTTCAGTGAACTGGACTCAACACCCCCTATTCACCGCACAAGAATATATCTGACTAGTAAGAATCTTCAAACCTATGTATTGATATCTCTCTGTAAGTGAGTCAAGGGGGTGTAAAGCGGCATAAACACAGCCGTGAAAAGCAGCTAAACCCCATTATAAAAATAAATTACTTTTCAAAACCCGTGAAACAAAGGCAGTGAAAGAGAGAGAAATTCTTACAAAATTCGTTCAGGGGCTGTGATGCAACCTGGATTGACCATATCTAGACCCACAGCTGATTGAGACGTAAGGGTGGACACTCTTGGGGCTGAGAGGTTCGGTGAGGTTGGGTGAGCCAACGCAGACCCTTTCAAGTAATACTGCATGGTACCCATCCCATGGGTCCCAAATCTCCAGGTTCAAGGGCATCTTCCTACGTCGAAAACAGGCATGAGAAACCCAGAAGATGGTACACCGTGTGATCGGGAAAGGTTTCTAAAACGCACCTCATTTCTCATCTCCTTTGCTCGGGTTCGCCATTCCAGCCGATTTACTAGCCATCTCCCTCCTTGGAGAATCAGCACCTTTAACCTCCTGTTCCGTACAGGTTGCAATTTGTCCTGAGGATGAACGGGAAGAGGGGGAACCAATGAGAGACTAGCTCTAGGTGTTGGGACAGGCACAGGTCACTCTATTTTCCCATCAGGAAGAAGAATTAAGCACAAGCTCAGCCTGCCCCCCAGAACCAGAAGAGGGCCTGAAGCAATCCTGCGCTTTTGCGGCCAGCTCCCAAAAAAGCGAGTTGAAAAATGGAGCTCAGGGGCACTGCAATTCACAAACCTGCAGAGTTTTAAAAGATACCTCTCGTCCACAAATATATTAAGGGAAGGCAACGAAGAGGCTTTGAAAGCAAGGCAGAATTGCAGGAAACAGATTTCAGGAGGTAGATTCGAATCGCCTTGAAAGCACATGAAAAGCGGCGAAACGTGGACAATGATGCCCTTGGCCAAAAAGGGCGTATGCGTTTTTTCCTGAATATATTCAGGAAAAAACGCATACGCCCTTTTTGGCCAACCAAGCAACCTGGAAAGGCCAATCAGCGCTCCAAAGAAGTCTCGCTTCCCAGCGGGCAAAAGGGCCATGCGGAAAAAAGTGTCCAAACGAGAAATGCAGGACCGGCCATGGAGAAATGGGAGCCTTGCTACGCTGATGGGTGGGATGTAAATTGCCAACAGCCACTCTGGAGAAGTGTACGGTGTGTTCTGAAACATCTAAAAAACACAGCTTGGAGAGCATAGGGCACTTCCACTCATGGGCGTATAAATTGGGAAAACTAAAAATCAGCAAGACACAGGCACCCCAAAGTTTAGGGCTGCTCTGTTGACAAGAACCCCCACTTCATTACACCTTAAATATCCTAGGAAAGCGAAAAATGGATAAAGAAGTGGTGGTCCTCATGTACAATGGAATATCACTCAGCCATGAAATCCACGTCATAAGGCTAGTAGCAGCACGATGAGTGGATTTAGGTACGACGATTCTAAGTGAAATAAGTCACACAGAAAAAGACACTTATCATAAGATATCACTTAGAGAGGGAATGTAAAAACCGCTACACTTGAACTGAATTACAAAACAGAACAGAGTCACACGTTTAGAAAACACACTATGGCTGCTGAACGGGAAAGGTGAGGTGGGGTGATGCATAAAACAAGGGTTTCAAATTAGCTCCGATACCGTTCCATAAACCCAATATGTAAGAGACAAGACCTATTCCTTTTTCAGTGAACTGGACTCAACACCCCCTATTCACCGCACAAGAATATATCTGACTAGTAAGAATCTTCAAACCTATGTATTGATATCTCTCTGTAAGTGAGTCAAGGGGGTGTAAAGCGGCATAAACACAGCCGTGAAAAGCAGCTAAACCCCATTATAAAAATAAATTACTTTTCAAAACCCGTGAAACAAAGGCAGTGAAAGAGAGAGAAATTCTTACAAAATTCGTTCAGGGGCTGTGATGCAACCTGGATTGACCATATCTAGACCCACAGCTGATTGAGACATAAGGGTGGACACTCTTGGGGCTGAGAGGTTCGGTGAGGTTGGGTGAGCCAACGCAGACCCTTTCAAGTAATACTGCATGGTACCCATCCCATGGGTCCCAAATCTCCAGGTTCAAGGGCATCTTCCTACGTCGAAAACAGGCATGAGAAACCCAGAAGATGGTACACCGTGTGATCGGGAAAGGTTTCTAAAACGCACCTCATTTCTCATCTCCTTTGCTCGGGTTCGCCATTCCAGCCGATTTACTAGCCATCTCCCTCCTTGGAGAATCAGCACCTTTAACCTCCTGTTCCGTACAGGTTGCAATTTGTCCTGAGGATGAACGGGAAGAGGGGGAACCAATGAGAGACTAGCTCTAGGTGTTGGGACAGGCACAGGTCACTCTATTTTCCCATCAGGAAGAAGAATTAAGCACAAGCTCAGCCTGCCCCCCAGAACCAGAAGAGGGCCTGAAGCAATCCTGCGCTTTTGCGGCCAGCTCCCAAAAAAGCGAGTTGAAAAATGGAGCTCAGGGGCACTGCAATTCGCAAACCTGCAGAGTTTTAAAAGATACCTCTCGTCCACAAATATATTAAGGGAAGGCAACGAAGAGGCTTTGAAAGCAAGGCAGAATTGCAGGAAACAGATTTCAGGAGGTAGATTCGAATCGCCTTGAAAGCACATGAAAAGCGGCGAAACGTGGACAATGATGCCCTTGGCCAAAAAGGGCGTATGCGTTTTTTCCTGAATATATTCAGGAAAAAACGCATACGCCCTTTTTGGCCAACCAAGCAACCTGGAAAGGCCAATCAGCGCTCCAAAGAAGTCTCGCTTCCCAGCGGGCAAAAGGGCCATGCGGAAAAAAGTGTCCAAACCAGAAATGCAGGACCGGCCATGGAGAAATGGGAGCCTTGCTACGCTGATGGGTGGGATGTAACTTGCCAACAGCCACTCTGGAGAAGTGTACGGTGTGTTCTGAAACATCTAAAAAACACAGCTTGGAGAGCATAGGGCACTTCCACTCATGGGCGTATAAATTGGGAAAACTAAAAATCAGCAAGACACAGGCACCCCAAAGTTTAGGGCTGCTCTGTTGACAAGAACCCCCACTTCATTACACCTTAAATATCCTAGGAAAGCGAAAAATGGATAAAGAAGTGGTGGTCCTCATGTACAATGGAATATCACTCAGCCATGAAATCCACGTCATAAGGCTAGTAGCAGCACGATGAGTGGATTTAGGTACGACGATTCTAAGTGAAATAAGTCACACAGAAAAAGACACTTATCATAAGATATCACTTAGAGAGGGAATGTAAAAACCGCTACACTTGAACTGAATTACAAAACAGAACAGAGTCACACGTTTAGAAAACACACTATGGCTGCTGAACGGGAAAGGTGAGGTGGGGTGATGCATAAAACAAGGGTTTCAAATTAGCTCCGATACCGTTCCATAAACCCAATATGTAAGAGACAAGACCTATTCCTTTTTCAGTGAACTGGACTCAACACCCCCTATTCACCGCACAAGAATATATCTGACTAGTAAGAATCTTCAAACCTATGTATTGATATCTCTCTGTAAGTGAGTCAAGGGGGTGTAAAGCGGCATAAACACAGCCTTGAAAAGCAGCTAAACCCCATTATAAAAATAAATTACTTTTCAAAACCCGTGAAACAAAGGCAGTGAAAGAGAGAGAAATTCTTACAAAATTCGTTCAGGGGCTGTGATGCAACCTGGATTGACCATATCTAGACCCACAGCTGATTGAGACATAAGGGTGGACACTCTTGGGGCTGAGAGGTTCGGTGAGGTTGGGTGAGCCAACGCAGACCCTTTCAAGTAATACTGCATGGTACCCATCCCATGGGTCCCAAATCTCCAGGTTCAAGGGCATCTTCCTACGTCGAAAACAGGCATGAGAAACCCAGAAGATGGTACACCGTGTGATCGGGAAAGGTTTCTAAAACGCACCTCATTTCTCATCTCCTTTGCTCGGGTTCGCCATTCCAGCCGATTTACTAGCCATCTCCCTCCTTGGAGAATCAGCACCTTTAACCTCCTGTTCCGTACAGGTTGCAATTTGTCCTGAGGATGAACGGGAAGAGGGGGAACCAATGAGAGACTAGCTCTAGGGGTTGGGACAGGCACAGGTCACTCTATTTTCCCATCAGGAAGAAGAATTAAGCACAAGCTCAGCCTGCCCCCCAGAACCAGAAGAGGGCCTGAAGCAATCCTGCGCTTTTGAGGCCAGCTCCCAAAAAAGCGAGTTGAAAAATGGAGCTCAGGGGCACTGCAATTCACAAACCTGCAGAGTTTTAAAAGATACCTCTCGTCCACAAATATATTAAGGGAAGGCAACGAAGAGGCTTTGAAAGCAAGGCAGAATTGCAGGAAACAGATTTCAGGAGGTAGATTCGAATCGCCTTGAAAGCACATGAAAAGCGGCGAAACGTGGACAATGATGCCCTTGGCCAAAAAGGGCGTATGCGTTTTTTCCTGAATATATTCAGGAAAAAACGCATACGCCCTTTTTGGCCAACCAAGCAACCTGGAAAGGCCAATCAGCGCTCCAAAGAAGTCTCGCTTCCCAGCGGGCAAAAGGGCCATGCGGAAAAAGTGTCCAAACCAGAAATGCAGGACCGGCCATGGAGAAATGGGAGCCTTGCTACGCTGATGGGTGGGATGTAAATTGCCAACAGCCACTCTGGAGAAGTGTACGGTGTGTTCTGAAATATCTAAAAAACACAGCTTGGAGAGCATAGGGCACTTCCACTCATGGGCGTATAAATTGGGAAAACTAAAAATCAGCAAGACACAGGCACCCCAAAGTTTAGGGCTGCTCTGTTGACAAGAACCCCCACTTCATTACACCTTAAATATCCTAGGAAAGCGAAAAATGGATAAAGAAGTGGTGGTCCTCATGTACAATGGAATATCACTCAGCCATGAAATCCACGTCATAAGGCTAGTAGCAGCACGATGAGTGGATTTAGGTACGACGATTCTAAGTGAAATAAGTCACACAGAAAAAGACACTTATCATAAGATATCACTTAGAGAGGGAATGTAAAAACCGCTACACTTGAACTGAATTACAAAACAGAACAGAGTCACACGTTTAGGAAACACACTATGGCTGCTGAACGGGAAAGGTGAGGTGGGGTGATGCATAAAACAAGGGTTTCAAATTAGCTCCGATACCGTTCCATAAACCCAATATGTAAGAGACAAGACCTATTCCTTTTTCAGTGAACTGGACTCAACACCCCCTATTCACCGCACAAGAATATATCTGACTAGTAAGAATCTTCAAACCTATGTTTTGATATCTCTCTGTAAGTGAGTCAAGGGGGTGTAAAGCGGCATAAACACAGCCGTGAAAAGCAGCTCAACCCCATTATAAAAATAAATTACTTTTCAAAACCCGTGAAACAAAGGCAGTGAAAGAGAGAGAAATTCTTACAAAATTCGTTCAGGGGCTGTGATGCAACCTGGATTGACGATATCTAGACCCACAGCTGATTGAGACATAAGGGTGGACACTCTTGGGGCTGAGAGGTTCGGTGAGGTTGGGTGAGCCAACGCAGACCCTTTCAAGTAATACTGCATGGTACCCATCCCATGGGTCCCAAATCTCCAGGTTCAAGGGCATCTTCCTACGTCGAAAACAGGCATGAGAAACCCAGAAGATGGTACACCGTGTGATCGGGAAAGGTTTCTAAAACGCACCTCATTTCTCATCTCCTTTGCTCGGGTTCGCCATTCCAGCCGATTTACTAGCCATCTCCCTCCTTGGAGAATCAGCACCTTTAACCTCCTGTTCCGTACAGGTTGCAATTTGTCCTGAGGATGAACGGGAAGAGGGGGAACCAATGAGAGACTAGCTCTAGGTGTTGGGACAGGCACAGGTCACTCTATTTTCCCATCAGGAAGAAGAATTAAGCACAAGCTCAGCCTGCCCCCCAGAACCAGAAGAGGGCCTGAAGCAATCCTGCGCTTTTGCGGCCAGCTCCCAAAAAAGCGAGTTGAAAAATGGAGCTCAGGGGCACTGCCATTCACAAACCTGCAGAGTTTTAAATGATACCTCTCATCCACAAATATATTAAGGGAAGGCAACGAAGAGGCTTTGAAAGCAAGGCAGAATTGCAGGAAACAGATTTCAGGAGGTAGATTCGAATCGCCTTGAAAGCACATGAAAAGCGGCAAAACGTGGACAATGATGCCCTTGGCCAAAAAGGGCGTATGCGTTTTTTCCTGAATATATTCAGGAAAAAACGCATACGCCCTTTTTGGCCAACCAAGCAACCTGGAAAGGCCAATCAGCGCTCCAAAGAAGTCTCGCTTCCCAGCGGGCAAAAGGGCCATGCGGAAAAAGTGTCCAAACCAGAAATGCAGGACCGGCCATGGAGAAATGGGAGCCTTGCTACGCTGATGGGTGGGATGTAAATTGCCAACAGCCACTCTGGAGAAGTGTATGGTGTGTTCTGAAACATCTAAAAAACACAGCTTGGAGAGCATAGGGCACTTCCACTCATGGGCGTATAAATTGGGAAAACTAAAAATCAGCAAGACACAGGCACCCCAAAGTTTAGGGCTGCTCTGTTGACAAGAACCCCCACTTCATTACACCTTAAATATCCTAGGAAAGAGAAAAATGGATAAAGAAGTGGTGGTCCCCATGTACAATGGAATATCACTCAGCAATGAAATCCACGTCATAAGGCTAGTAGCAGCACGATGAGTGGATTTAGGTACGACGATTCTAAGTGAAATAAGTCACACAGAAAAAGACACTTATCATAAGATATCACTTAGAGAGGGAATGTAAAAACCGCTACACTTGAACTGAATTACAAAACAGAACAGAGTCACACGTTTAGAAAACACACTATGGCTGCTGAACGGGAAAGGTGAGGTGGGGTGATGCATAAAACAAGGGTTTCAAATTAGCTCCGATACCGTTCCATAAACCCAATATGTAAGAGACAAGACCTATTCCTTTTTCAGTGAACTGGACTCAACACCCCCTATTCACCGCACAAGAATATATCTGACTAGTAAGAATCTTCAAACCTATGTATTGATATCTCTCTGTAAGTGAGTCAAGGGGGTGTAAAGCGGCATAAACACAGCCGTGAAAAGCAGCTAAACCCCATTATAAAAATAAATTACTTTTCAAAACCCGTGAAACAAAGGCAGTGAAAGAGAGAGAAATTCTTACAAAATTCGTTCAGGGGCTGTGATGCAACCTGGATTGACCATATCTAGACCCACAGCTGATTGAGACGTAAGGGTGGACACTCTTGGGGCTGAGAGGTTCGGTGAGGTTGGGTGAGCCAACGCAGACCCTTTCAAGTAATACTGCATGGTACCCATCCCATGGGTCCCAAATCTCCAGGTTCAAGGGCATCTTCCTACGTCGAAAACAGGCATGAGAAACCCAGAAGATGGTACACCGTGTGATCGGGAAAGGTTTCTAAAACGCACCTCATTTCTCATCTCCTTTGCTCGGGTTCGCCATTCCAGCCGATTTACTAGCCATCTCCCTCCTTGGAGAATCAGCACCTTTAACCTCCTGTTCCGTACAGGTTGCAATTTGTCCTGAGGATGAACGGGAAGAGGGGGAACCAATGAGAGACTAGCTCTAGGTGTTGGGACAGGCACAGGTCACTCTATTTTCCCATCAGGAAGAAGAATTAAGCACAAGCTCAGCCTGCCCCCCAGAACCAGAAGAGGGCCTGAAGCAATCCTGCGCTTTTGCGGCCAGCTCCCAAAAAAGCGAGTTGAAAAATGGAGCTCAGGGGCACTGCAATTCACAAACCTGCAGAGTTTTAAAAGATACCTCTCGTCCACAAATATATTAAGGGAAGGCAACGAAGAGGCTTTGAAAGCAAGGCAGAATTGCAGGAAACAGATTTCAGGAGGTAGATTCGAATCGCCTTGAAAGCACATGAAAAGCGGCGAAACGTGGACAATGATGCCCTTGGCCAAAAAGGGCGTATGCGTTTTTTCCTGAATATATTCAGGAAAAAACGCATACGCCCTTTTTGGCCAACCAAGCAACCTGGAAAGGCCAATCAGCGCTCCAAAGAAGTCTCGCTTCCCAGCGGGCAAAAGGGCCATGCGGAAAAAAGTGTCCAAACCAGAAATGCAGGACCGGCCATGGAGAAATGGGAGCCTTGCTACGCTGATGGGTGGGATGTAAATTGCCAACAGCCACTCTGGAGAAGTGTACGGTGTGTTCTGAAACATCTAAAAAACACAGCTTGGAGAGCATAGGGCACTTCCACTCATGGGCGTATAAATTGGGAAAACTAAAAATCAGCAAGACACAGGCACCCCAAAGTTTAGGGCTGCTCTGTTGACAAGAACCCCCACTTCATTACACCTTAAATATCCTAGGAAAGCGAAAAATGGATAAAGAAGTTGTGGTCCTCATGTACAATGGAATATCACTCAGCCATGAAATCCACGTCATAAGGCTAGTAGCAGCACGATGAGTGGATTTAGGTACGACGATTCTAAGTGAAATAAGTCACACAGAAAAAGACACTTATCATAAGATATCACTTAGAGAGGGAATGTAAAAACCGCTACACTTGAACTGAATTACAAAACAGAACAGAGTCACACGTTTAGAAAACACACTATGGCTGCTGAACGGGAAAGGTGAGGTGGGGTGATGCATAAAACAAGGGTTTCAAATTAGCTCCGATACCGTTCCATAAACCCAATATGTAAGAGACAAGACCTATTCCTTTTTCAGTGAACTGGACTCAACACCCCCTATTCACCGCACAAGAATATATCTGACTAGTAAGAATCTTCAAACCTATGTATTGATATCTCTCTGTAAGTGAGTCAAGGGGGTGTAAAGCGGCATAAACACAGCCGTGAAAAGCAGCTAAACCCCATTATAAAAATAAATTACTTTTCAAAACCCGTGAAACAAAGGCAGTGAAAGAGAGAGAAATTCTTACAAAATTCGTTCAGGGGCTGTGATGCAACCTGGATTGACCATATCTAGACCCACAGCTGATTGAGACATAAGGGTGGACACTCTTGGGGCTGAGAGGTTCGGTGAGGTTGGGTGAGCCAACGCAGACCCTTTCAAGTAATACTGCATGGTACCCATCCCATGGGTCCCAAATCTCCAGGTTCAAGGGCATCTTCCTACGTCGAAAACAGGCATGAGAAACCCAGAAGATGGTACACCGTGTGATCGGGAAAGGTTTCTAAAACGCACCTCATTTCTCATCTCCTTTGCTCGGGTTCGCCATTCCAGCCGATTTACTAGCCATCTCCCTCCTTGGAGAATCAGCACCTTTAACCTCCTGTTCCGTACAGGTTGCAATTTGTCCTGAGGATGAACGGGAAGAGGGGGAACCAATGAGAGACTAGCTCTAGGTGTTGGGACAGGCACAGGTCACTCTATTTTCCCATCAGGAAGAAGAATTAAGCACAAGCTCAGCCTGCCCCCCAGAACCAGAAGAGGGCCTGAAGCAATCCTGCGCTTTTGCGGCCAGCTCCCAAAAAAGCGAGTTGAAAAATGGAGCTCAGGGGCACTGCAATTCACAAACCTGCAGAGTTTTAAAAGATACCTCTCGTCCACAAATATATTAAGGGAAGGCAACGAAGAGGCTTTGAAAGCAAGGCAGAATTGCAGGAAACAGATTTCAGGAGGTAGATTCGAATCGCCTTGAAAGCACATGAAAAGCGGCGAAACGTGGACAATGATGCCCTTGGCCAAAAAGGGCGTATGCGTTTTTTCCTGAATATATTCAGGAAAAAACGCATACGCCCTTTTTGGCCAACCAAGCAACCTGGAAAGGCCAATCAGCGCTCCAAAGAAGTCTCGCTTCCCAGCGGGCAAAAGGGCCATGCGGAAAAAAGTGTCCAAACCAGAAATGCAGGACCGGCCATGGAGAAATGGGAGCCTTGCTACGCTGATGGGTGGGATGTAACTTGCCAACAGCCACTCTGGAGAAGTGTACGGTGTGTTCTGAAACATCTAAAAAACACAGCTTGGAGAGCATAGGGCACTTCCACTCATGGGCGTATAAATTGGGAAAACTAAAAATCAGCAAGACACAGGCACCCCAAAGTTTAGGGCTGCTCTGTTGACAAGAACCCCCACTTCATTACACCTTAAATATCATAGGAAAGCGAAAAATGGATAAAGAAGTTGTGGTCCTCATGTACAATGGAATATCACTCAGCCATGAAATCAACGTCATAAGGCTAGTAGCAGCACGATGAGTGGATTTAGGTACGACGATTCTAAGTGAAATAAGTCACACAGAAAAAGACACTTATCATAAGATATCACTTAGAGAGGGAATGTAAAAACCGCTACACTTGAACTGAATTACAAAACAGAACAGAGTCACACGTTTAGAAAACACACTATGGCTGCTGAACGGGAAAGGTGAGGTGGGGTGATGCATAAAACAAGGGTTTCAAATTAGCTCCGATACCGTTCCATAAACCCAATATGTAAGAGACAAGACCTATTCCTTTTTCAGTGAACTGGACTCAACACCCCCTATTCACCGCACAAGAATATATCTGACTAGTAAGAATCTTCAAACCTATGTATTGATATCTCTCTGTAAGTGAGTCAAGGGGGTGTAAAGCGGCATAAACACAGCCGTGAAAAGCAGCTAAACCCCATTATAAAAATAAATTACTTTTCAAAACCCGTGAAACAAAGGCAGTGAAAGAGAGAGAAATTCTTACAAAATTCGTTCAGGGGCTGTGATGCAACCTGGATTGACCATATCTAGACCCACAGCTGATTGAGACATAAGGGTGGACACTCTTGGGGCTGAGAGGTTCGGTGAGGTTGGGTGAGCCAACGCAGACCCTTTCAAGTAATACTGCATGGTACCCATCCCATGGGTCCCAAATCTCCAGGTTCAAGGGCATCTTCCTACGTCGAAAACAGGCATGAGAAACCCAGAAGATGGTACACCGTGTGATCGGGAAAGGTTTCTAAAACGCACCTCATTTCTCATCTCCTTTGCTCGGGTTCGCCATTCCAGCCGATTTACTAGCCATCTCCCTCCTTGGAGAATCAGCACCTTTAACCTCCTGTTCCGTACAGGTTGCAATTTGTCCTGAGGATGAACGGGAAGAGGGGGAACCAATGAGAGACTAGCTCTAGGGGTTGGGACAGGCACAGGTCACTCTATTTTCCCATCAGGAAGAAGAATCAAGCACAAGCTCAGCCTGCCCCCCAGAACCAGAAGAGGGCCTGAAGCAATCCTGCGCTTTTGCGGCCAGCTCCCAAAAAAGCGAGTTGAAAAATGGAGCTCAGGGGCACTGCAATTCACAAACCTGCAGAGTTTTAAATGATACCTCTCGTCCACAAATATATTAAGGGAAGGCAACGAAGAGGCTTTGAAAGCAAGGCAGAATTGCAGGAAACAGATTTCAGGAGGTAGATTCGAATCGCCTTGAAAGCACATGAAAAGCGGCGAAACGTGGACAATGATGCCCTTGGCCAAAAAGGGCGTATGCGTTTTTTCCTGAATATATTCAGGAAAAAACGCATACGCCCTTTTTGGCCAACCAAGCAACCTGGAAAGGCCAATCAGCGCTCCAAAGAAGTCTCGCTTCCCAGCGGGCAAAAGGGCCATGCGGAAAAAGTGTCCAAACCAGAAATGCAGGACCGGCCATGGAGAAATGGGAGCCTTGCTACGCTGATGGGTGGGATGTAAATTGCCAACAGCCACTCTGGAGAAGTGTACGGTGTGTTCTGAAATATCTAAAAAACACAGCTTGGAGAGCATAGGGCACTTCCACTCATGGGCGTATAAATTGGGAAAACTAAAAATCAGCAAGACACAGGCACCCCAAAGTTTAGGGCTGCTCTGTTGACAAGAACCCCCACTTCATTACACCTTAAATATCCTAGGAAAGCGAAAAATGGATAAAGAAGTGGTGGTCCTCATGTACAATGGAATATCACTCAGCCATGAAATCCACGTCATAAGGCTAGTAGCAGCACGATGAGTGGATTTAGGTACGACGATTCTAAGTGAAATAAGTCACACAGAAAAAGACACTTATCATAAGATATAACTTCTAGAGTGAATGTAAAAACCGCTACACTTGAACTGAATTACAAAACAGAACAGAGTCACACGTTTAGGAAACACACTATGGCTGCTGAACGGGAAAGGTGAGGTGGGGTGATGCATAAAACAAGGGTTTCAAATTAGCTCCGATACCGTTCCATAAACCCAATATGTAAGAGACAAGACCTATTCCTTTTTCAGTGAACTGGACTCAACACCCCCTATTCACCGCACAAGAATATATCTGACTAGTAAGAATCTTCAAACCTATGTATTGATATCTCTCTGTAAGTGAGTCAAGGGGGTGTAAAGCGGCATAAACACAGCCGTGAAAAGCAGCTAAACCCCATTATAAAAATAAATTACTTTTCAAAACCCGTGAAACAAAGGCAGTGAAAGAGAGAGAAATTCTTACAAAATTCGTTCAGGGGCTGTGATGCAACCTGGATTGACCATATCTAGACCCACAGCTGATTGAGACATAAGGGTGGACACTCTTGGGGCTGAGAGGTTCGGTGAGGTTGGGTGAGCCAACGCAGACCCTTTCAAGTAATACTGCATGGTACCCATCCCATGGGTCCCAAATCTCCAGGTTCAAGGGCATCTTCCTACGTCGAAAACAGGCATGAGAAACCCAGAAGATGGTACACCGTGTGATCGGGAAAGGTTTCTAAAACGCACCTCATTTCTCATCTCCTTTGCTCGGGTTCGCCATTCCAGCCGATTTACTAGCCATCTCCCTCCTTGGAGAATCAGCACCTTTAACCTCCTGTTCCGTACAGGTTGCAATTTGTCCTGAGGATGAACGGGAAGAGGGGGAACCAATGAGAGACTAGCTCTAGGGGTTGGGACAGGCACAGGTCACTCTATTTTCCCATCAGGAAGAAGAATCAAGCACAAGCTCAGCCTGCCCCCCAGAACCAGAAGAGGGCCTGAAGCAATCCTGCGCTTTTGCGGCCAGCTCCCAAAAAAGCGAGTTGAAAAATGGAGCTCAGGGGCACTGCAATTCACAAACCTGCAGAGTTTTAAATGATACCTCTCGTCCACAAATATATTAAGGGAAGGCAACGAAGAGGCTTTGAAAGCAAGGCAGAATTGCAGGAAACAGATTTCAGGAGGTAGATTCGAATCGCCTTGAAAGCAAATGAAAAGCGGCGAAACGTGGACAATGATGCCCTTGGCCAAAAAGGGCGTATGCGTTTTTTCCTGAATATATTCAGGAAAAAACGCATACGCCCTTTTTGGCCAACCAAGCAACCTGGAAAGGCCAATCAGCGCTCCAAAGAAGTCTCGCTTCCCAGCGGGCAAAAGGGCCATGCGGAAAAAGTGTCCAAACCAGAAATGCAGGACCGGCCATGGAGAAATGGGAGCCTTGCTACGCTGATGGGTGGGATGTAAATTGCCAACAGCCACTCTGGAGAAGTGTACGGTGTGTTCTGAAATATCTAAAAAACACAGCTTGGAGAGCATAGGGCACTTCCACTCATGGGCGTATAAATTGGGAAAACTAAAAATCAGCAAGACACAGGCACCCCAAAGTTTAGGGCTGCTCTGTTGACAAGAACCCCCACTTCATTACACCTTAAATATCCTAGGAAAGCGAAAAATGGATAAAGAAGTGGTGGTCCTCATGTACAATGGAATATCACTCAGCCATGAAATCCACGTCATAAGGCTAGTAGCAGCACGATGAGTGGATTTAGGTACGACGATTCTAAGTGAAATAAGTCACACAGAAAAAGACACTTATCATAAGATATCACTTAGAGAGGGAATGTAAAAACCGCTACACTTGAACTGAATTACAAAACAGAACAGAGTCACACGTTTAGGAAACACACTATGGCTGCTGAACGGGAAAGGTGAGGTGGGGTGATGCATAAAACAAGGGTTTCAAATTAGCTCCGATACCGTTCCATAAACCCAATATGTAAGAGACAAGACCTATTCCTTTTTCAGTGAACTGGACTCAACACCCCCTATTCACCGCACAAGAATATATCTGACTAGTAAGAATCTTCAAACCTATGTATTGATATCTCTCTGTAAGTGAGTCAAGGGGGTGTAAAGCGGCATAAACACAGCCGTGAAAAGCAGCTAAACCCCATTATAAAAATAAATTACTTTTCAAAACCCGTGAAACAAAGGCAGTGAAAGAGAGAGAAATTCTTACAAAATTCGTTCAGGGGCTGTGATGCAACCTGGATTGACCATATCTAGACCCACAGCTGATTGAGACATAAGGGTGGACACTCTTGGGGCTGAGAGGTTCGGTGAGGTTGGGTGAGCCAACGCAGACCCTTTCAAGTAATACTGCATGGTACCCATCCCATGGGTCCCAAATCTCCAGGTTCAAGGGCATCTTCCTACGTCGAAAACAGGCATGAGAAACCCAGAAGATGGTACACCGTGTGATCGGGAAAGGTTTCTAAAACGCACCTCATTTCTCATCTCCTTTGCTCGGGTTCGCCATTCCAGCCGATTTACTAGCCATCTCCCTCCTTGGAGAATCAGCACCTTTAACCTCCTGTTCCGTACAGGTTGCAATTTGTCCTGAGGATGAACGGGAAGAGGGGGAACCAATGAGAGACTAGCTCTAGGGGTTGGGACAGGCACAGGTCACTCTATTTTCCCATCAGGAAGAAGAATTAAGCACAAGCTCAGCCTGCCCCCCAGAACCAGAAGAGGGCCTGAAGCAATCCTGCGCTTTTGCGGCCAGCTCCCAAAAAAGCGAGTTGAAAAATGGAGCTCAGGGGCACTGCCATTCACAAACCTGCAGAGTTTTAAATGATACCTCTCATCCACAAATATATTAAGGGAAGGCAACGAAGAGGCTTTGAAAGCAAGGCAGAATTGCAGGAAACAGATTTCAGGAGGTAGATTCGAATCGCCTTGAAAGCACATGAAAAGCGGCAAAACGTGGACAATGATGCCCTTGGCCAAAAAGGGCGTATGCGTTTTTTCCTGAATATATTCAGGAAAAAACGCATACGCCCTTTTTGGCCAACCAAGCAACCTGGAAAGGCCAATCAGCGCTCCAAAGAAGTCTCGCTTCCCAGCGGGCAAAAGGGCCATGCGGAAAAAGTGTCCAAACCAGAAATGCAGGACCGGCCATGGAGAAATGGGAGCCTTGCTACGCTGATGGGTGGGATGTAAATTGCCAACAGCCACTCTGGAGAAGTGTATGGTGTGTTCTGAAACATCTAAAAAACACAGCTTGGAGAGCATAGGGCACTTCCACTCATGGGCGTATAAATTGGGAAAACTAAAAATCAGCAAGACACAGGCACCCCAAAGTTTAGGGCTGCTCTGTTGACAAGAACCCCCACTTCATTACACCTTAAATATCCTAGGAAAGAGAAAAATGGATAAAGAAGTGGTGGTCCTCATGTACAATGGAATATCACTCAGCAATGAAATCCACGTCATAAGGCTAGTAGCAGCACGATGAGTGGATTTAGGTACGACGATTCTAAGTGAAATAAGTCACACAGAAAAAGACACTTATCATAAGATATCACTTAGAGAGGGAATGTAAAAACCGCTACACTTGAACTGAATTACAAAACAGAACAGAGTCACACGTTCAGAAAACACACTATGGCTGCTGAACGGGAAAGGTGAGGTGGGGTGATGCATAAAACAAGGGTTTCAAATTAGCTCCGATACCGTTCCATAAACCCAATATGTAAGAGACAAGACCTATTCCTTTTTCAGTGAACTGGACTCAACACCCCCTATTCACCGCACAAGAATATATCTGACTAGTAAGAATCTTCAAACCTATGTATTGATATCTCTCTGTAAGTGAGTCAAGGGGGTGTAAAGCGGCATAAACACAGCCGTGAAAAGCAGCTAAACCCCATTATAAAAATAAATTACTTTTCAAAACCCGTGAAACAAAGGCAGTGAAAGAGAGAGAAATTCTTACAAAATTCGTTCAGGGGCTGTGATGCAACCTGGATTGACCATATCTAGACCCACAGCTGATTGAGACATAAGGGTGGACACTCTTGGGGCTGAGAGGTTCGGTGAGGTTGGGTGAGCCAACGCAGACCCTTTCAAGTAATACTGCATGGTACCCATCCCATGGGTCCCAAATCTCCAGGTTCAAGGGCATCTTCCTACGTCGAAAACAGGCATGAGAAACCCAGAAGATGGTACACCGTGTGATCGGGAAAGGTTTCTAAAACGCACCTCATTTCTCATCTCCTTTGCTCGGGTTCGCCATTCCAGCCGATTTACTAGCCATCTCCCTCCTTGGAGAATCAGCACCTTTAACCTCCTGTTCCGTACAGGTTGCAATTTGTCCTCAAGATGAACGGGAAGAGGGGGAACCAATGAGAGACTAGCTCTAGGTGTTGGGACAGGCACAGGTCACTCTATTTTCCCATCAGGAAGAAGAATTAAGCACAAGCTCAGCCTGCCCCCCAGAACCAGAAGAGGGCCTGAAGCAATCCTGCGCTTTTGCGGCCAGCTCCCAAAAAAGCGAGTTGAAAAATGGAGCTCAGGGGCACTGCAATTCACAAACCTGCAGAGTTTTAAATGATACCTCTCGTCCACAAATATATTAAGGGAAGGCAACGAAGAGGCTTTGAAAGCAAGGCAGAATTGCAGGAAACAGATTTCAGGAGGTAGATTCGAATCGCCTTGAAAGCACATGAAAAGCGGCAAAACGTGGACAATGATGCCCTTGGCCAAAAAGGGCGTATGCGTTTTTTCCTGAATATATTCAGGAAAAAACGCATACGCCCTTTTTGGCCAACCAAGCAACCTGGAAAGGCCAATCAGCGCTCCAAAGAAGTCTCGCTTCCCAGCGGGCAAAAGGGCCATGCGGAAAAAAGTGTCCAAACCAGAAATGCAGGACCGGCCATGGAGAAATGGGAGCCTTGCTACGCTGATGGGTGGGATGTAAATTGCCAACAGCCACTCTGGAGAAGTGTACGGTGTGTTCTGAAACATCTAAAAAACACAGCTTGGAGAGCATAGGGCACTTCCACTCATGGGCGTATAAATTGGGAAAACTAAAAATCAGCAAGACACAGGCACCCCAAAGTTTAGGGCTGCTCTGTTGACAAGAACCCCCACTTCATTACACCTTAAATATCCTAGGAAAGAGAAAAATGGATAAAGAAGTGGTGGTCCTCATGTACAATGGAATATCACTCAGCCATGAAATCCACGTCATAAGGCTAGTAGCAGCACGATGAGTGGATTTAGGTACGACGATTCTAAGTGAAATAAGTCACACAGAAAAAGACACTTATCATAAGATATCACTTAGAGAGGGAATGTAAAAACCGCTACACTTGAACTGAATTACAAAACAGAACAGAGTCACACGTTCAGAAAACACACTATGGCTGCTGAACGGGAAAGGTGAGGTGGGGTGATGCATAAAACATGGGTTTCAAATTAGCTCAGATACCGTTCCATAAACCCAATATGTAAGAGACAAGACCTATTCCTTTTTCAGTGAACTGGACTCAACACCCCCTATTCACCGCACAAGAATATATCTGACTAGTAAGAATCTTCAAACCTATGTATTGATATCTCTCTGTAAGTGAGTCAAGGGGGTGTAAAGCGGCATAAACACAGCCGTGAAAAGCAGCTAAACCCCATTATAAAAATAAATTACTTTTCAAAACCCGTGAAACAAAGGCAGTGAAAGAGAGAGAAATTCTTACAAAATTCGTTCAGGGGCTGTGATGCAACCTGGATTGACCATATCTAGACCCACAGCTGATTGAGACATAAGGGTGGACACTCTTGGGGCTGAGAGGTTCGGTGAGGTTGGGTGAGCCAACGCAGACCCTTTCAAGTAATACTGCATGGTACCCATCCCATGGGTCCCAAATCTCCAGGTTCAAGGGCATCTTCCTACGTCGAAAACAGGCATGAGAAACCCAGAAGATGGTACACCGTGTGATCGGGAAAGGTTTCTAAAACGCACCTCATTTCTCATCTCCTTTGTTCGGGTTCGCCATTCCAGCCGATTTACTAGCCATCTCCCTCCTTGGAGAAACAGCACCTTTAACCTCCTGTTCCGTACAGGTTGCAATTTGTCCTGAGGATGAACGGGAAGAGGGGGAACCAATGAGAGACTAGCTCTAGGTGTTGGGACAGGCACAGGTCACTCTATTTTCCCATCAGGAAGAAGAATTAAGCACAAGCTCAGCCTGCCCCCCAGAACCAGAAGAGGGCCTGAAGCAATCCTGCGCTTTTGCGGCCAGCTCCCAAAAAAGCGAGTTGAAAAATGGAGCTCAGGGGCCCTGCAATTCACAAACCTGCAGAGTTTTAAATGATACCTCTCGTCCACAAATATATTAAGGGAAGGCAACGAAGAGGCTTTGAAAGCAAGGCAGAATTGCAGGAAACAGATTTCAGGAGGTAGATTTGAATCGCCTTGAAAGCACATGAAAAGCGGCGAAACGTGGACAATGATGCCCTTGGCCAAAAAGGGCGTATGCGTTTTTTCCTGAATATATTCAGGAAAAAACGCATACGCCCTTTTTGGCCAACCAAGCAACCTGGAAAGGCCAATCAGCGCTCCAAAGAAGTCTCGCTTCCCAGCGGGCAAAAGGGCCATGCGGAAAAAGTGTCCAAACCAGAAATGCAGGACCGGCCATGGAGAAATGGGAGCCTTGCTACGCTGATGGGTGGGATGTAAATTGCCAACAGCCACTCTGGAGAAGTGTACGGTGTGTTCTGAAATATCTAAAAAACACAGCTTGGAGAGCATAGGGCACTTCCACTCATGGGCGTATAAATTGGGAAAACTAAAAATCAGCAAGACACAGGCACCCCAAAGTTTAGGGCTGCTCTGTTGACAAGAACCCCCACTTCATTACACCTTAAATATCCTAGGAAAGCGAAAAATGGATAAAGAAGTGGTGGTCCTCATGTACAATGGAATATCACTCAGCCATGAAATCCACGTCATAAGGCTAGTAGCAGCACGATGAGTGGATTTAGGTACGACGATTCTAAGTGAAATAAGTCACACAGAAAAAGACACTTATCATAAGATATCACTTAGAGAGGGAATGTAAAAACCGCTACACTTGAACTGAATTACAAAACAGAACAGAGTCACACGTTTAGGAAACACACTATGGCTGCTGAACGGGAAAGGTGAGGTGGGGTGATGCATAAAACAAGGGTTTCAAATTAGCTCCGATACCGTTCCATAAACCCAATATGTAAGAGACAAGACCTATTCCTTTTTCAGTGAACTGGACTCAACACCCCCTATTCACCGCACAAGAATATATCTGACTAGTAAGAATCTTCAAACCTATGTATTGATATCTCTCTGTAAGTGAGTCAAGGGGGTGTAAAGCGGCATAAACACAGCCGTGAAAAGCAGCTAAACCCCATTATAAAAATAAATTACTTTTCAAAACCCGTGAAACAAAGGCAGTGAAAGAGAGAGAAATTCTTACAAAATTCGTTCAGGGGCTGTGATGCAACCTGGATTGACCATATCTAGACCCACAGCTGATTGAGACATAAGGGTGGACACTCTTGGGGCTGAGAGGTTCGGTGAGGTTGGGTGAGCCAACGCAGACCCTTTCAAGTAATACTGCATGGTACCCATCCCATGGGTCCCAAATCTCCAGGTTCAAGGGCATCTTCCTACGTCGAAAACAGGCATGAGAAACCCAGAAGATGGTACACCGTGTGATCGGGAAAGGTTTCTAAAACGCACCTCATTTCTCATCTCCTTTGCTCGGGTTCGCCATTCCAGCCGATTTACTAGCCATCTCCCTCCTTGGAGAATCAGCACCTTTAACCTCCTGTTCCGTACAGGTTGCAATTTGTCCTGAGGATGAACGGGAAGAGGGGGAACCAATGAGAGACTAGCTCTAGGGGTTGGGACAGGCACAGGTCACTCTATTTTCCCATCAGGAAGAAGAATTAAGCACAAGCTCAGCCTGCCCCCCAGAACCAGAAGAGGGCCTGAAGCAATCCTGCGCTTTTGCGGCCAGCTCCCAAAAAAGCGAGTTGAAAAATGGAGCTCAGGGGCACTGCCATTCACAAACCTGCAGAGTTTTAAATGATACCTCTCATCCACAAATATATTAAGGGAAGGCAACGAAGAGGCTTTGAAAGCAAGGCAGAATTGCAGGAAACAGATTTCAGGAGGTAGATTCGAATCGCCTTGAAAGCACATGAAAAGCGGCAAAACGTGGACAATGATGCCCTTGGCCAAAAAGGGCGTATGCGTTTTTTCCTGAATATATTCAGGAAAAAACGCATACGCCCTTTTTGGCCAACCAAGCAACCTGGAAAGGCCAATCAGCGCTCCAAAGAAGTCTCGCTTCCCAGCGGGCAAAAGGGCCATGCGGAAAAAGTGTCCAAACCAGAAATGCAGGACCGGCCATGGAGAAATGGGAGCCTTGCTACGCTGATGGGTGGGATGTAAATTGCCAACAGCCACTCTGGAGAAGTGTATGGTGTGTTCTGAAACATCTAAAAAACACAGCTTGGAGAGCATAGGGCACTTCCACTCATGGGCGTATAAATTGGGAAAACTAAAAATCAGCAAGACACAGGCACCCCAAAGTTTAGGGCTGCTCTGTTGACAAGAACCCCCACTTCATTACACCTTAAATATCCTAGGAAAGAGAAAAATGGATAAAGAAGTGGTGGTCCTCATGTACAATGGAATATCACTCAGCAATGAAATCCACGTCATAAGGCTAGTAGCAGCACGATGAGTGGATTTAGGTACGACGATTCTAAGTGAAATAAGTCACACAGAAAAAGACACTTATCATAAGATATCACTTAGAGAGGGAATGTAAAAACCGCTACACTTGAACTGAATTACAAAACAGAACAGAGTCACACGTTCAGAAAACACACTATGGCTGCTGAACGGGAAAGGTGAGGTGGGGTGATGCATAAAACAAGGGTTTCAAATTAGCTCCGATACCGTTCCATAAACCCAATATGTAAGAGACAAGACCTATTCCTTTTTCAGTGAACTGGACTCAACACCCCCTATTCACCGCACAAGAATATATCTGACTAGTAAGAATCTTCAAACCTATGTATTGATATCTCTCTGTAAGTGAGTCAAGGGGGTGTAAAGCGGCATAAACACAGCCGTGAAAAGCAGCTAAACCCCATTATAAAAATAAATTACTTTTCAAAACCCGTGAAACAAAGGCAGTGAAAGAGAGAGAAATTCTTACAAAATTCGTTCAGGGGCTGTGATGCAACCTGGATTGACCATATCTAGACCCACAGCTGATTGAGACATAAGGGTGGACACTCTTGGGGCTGAGAGGTTCGGTGAGGTTGGGTGAGCCAACGCAGACCCTTTCAAGTAATACTGCATGGTACCCATCCCATGGGTCCCAAATCTCCAGGTTCAAGGGCATCTTCCTACGTCGAAAACAGGCATGAGAAACCCAGAAGATGGTACACCGTGTGATCGGGAAAGGTTTCTAAAACGCACCTCATTTCTCATCTCCTTTGCTCGGGTTCGCCATTCCAGCCGATTTACTAGCCATCTCCCTCCTTGGAGAATCAGCACCTTTAACCTCCTGTTCCGTACAGGTTGCAATTTGTCCTGAGGATGAACGGGAAGAGGGGGAACCAATGAGAGACTAGCTCTAGGGGTTGGGACAGGCACAGGTCACTCTATTTTCCCATCAGGAAGAAGAATCAAGCACAAGCTCAGCCTGCCCCCCAGAACCAGAAGAGGGCCTGAAGCAATCCTGCGCTTTTGCGGCCAGCTCCCAAAAAAGCGAGTTGAAAAATGGAGCTCAGGGGCACTGCAATTCACAAACCTGCAGAGTTTTAAATGATACCTCTCGTCCACAAATATATTAAGGGAAGGCAACGAAGAGGCTTTGAAAGCAAGGCAGAATTGCAGGAAACAGATTTCAGGAGGTAGATTCGAATCGCCTTGAAAGCAAATGAAAAGCGGCGAAACGTGGACAATGATGCCCTTGGCCAAAAAGGGCGTATGCGTTTTTTCCTGAATATATTCAGGAAAAAACGCATACGCCCTTTTTGGCCAACCAAGCAACCTGGAAAGGCCAATCAGCGCTCCAAAGAAGTCTCGCTTCCCAGCGGGCAAAAGGGCCATGCGGAAAAAGTGTCCAAACCAGAAATGCAGGACCGGCCATGGAGAAATGGGAGCCTTGCTACGCTGATGGGTGGGATGTAAATTGCCAACAGCCACTCTGGAGAAGTGTACGGTGTGTTCTGAAATATCTAAAAAACACAGCTTGGAGAGCATAGGGCACTTCCACTCATGGGCGTATAAATTGGGAAAACTAAAAATCAGCAAGACACAGGCACCCCAAAGTTTAGGGCTGCTCTGTTGACAAGAACCCCCACTTCATTACACCTTAAATATCCTAGGAAAGCGAAAAATGGATAAAGAAGTGGTGGTCCTCATGTACAATGGAATATCACTCAGCCATGAAATCCACGTCATAAGGCTAGTAGCAGCACGATGAGTGGATTTAGGTACGACGATTCTAAGTGAAATAAGTCACACAGAAAAAGACACTTATCATAAGATATCACTTAGAGAGGGAATGTAAAAACCGCTACACTTGAACTGAATTACAAAACAGAACAGAGTCACACGTTTAGGAAACACACTATGGCTGCTGAACGGGAAAGGTGAGGTGGGGTGATGCATAAAACAAGGGTTTCAAATTAGCTCCGATACCGTTCCATAAACCCAATATGTAAGAGACAAGACCTATTCCTTTTTCAGTGAACTGGACTCAACACCCCCTATTCACCGCACAAGAATATATCTGACTAGTAAGAATCTTCAAACCTATGTATTGATATCTCTCTGTAAGTGAGTCAAGGGGGTGTAAAGCGGCATAAACACAGCCGTGAAAAGCAGCTAAACCCCATTATAAAAATAAATTACTTTTCAAAACCCGTGAAACAAAGGCAGTGAAAGAGAGAGAAATTCTTACAAAATTCGTTCAGGGGCTGTGATGCAACCTGGATTGACCATATCTAGACCCACAGCTGATTGAGACATAAGGGTGGACACTCTTGGGGCTGAGAGGTTCGGTGAGGTTGGGTGAGCCAACGCAGACCCTTTCAAGTAATACTGCATGGTACCCATCCCATGGGTCCCAAATCTCCAGGTTCAAGGGCATCTTCCTACGTCGAAAACAGGCATGAGAAACCCAGAAGATGGTACACCGTGTGATCGGGAAAGGTTTCTAAAACGCACCTCATTTCTCATCTCCTTTGCTCGGGTTCGCCATTCCAGCCGATTTACTAGCCATCTCCCTCCTTGGAGAATCAGCACCTTTAACCTCCTGTTCCGTACAGGTTGCAATTTGTCCTGAGGATGAACGGGAAGAGGGGGAACCAATGAGAGACTAGCTCTAGGGGTTGGGACAGGCACAGGTCACTCTATTTTCCCATCAGGAAGAAGAATTAAGCACAAGCTCAGCCTGCCCCCCAGAACCAGAAGAGGGCCTGAAGCAATCCTGCGCTTTTGCGGCCAGCTCCCAAAAAAGCGAGTTGAAAAATGGAGCTCAGGGGCACTGCCATTCACAAACCTGCAGAGTTTTAAATGATACCTCTCATCCACAAATATATTAAGGGAAGGCAACGAAGAGGCTTTGAAAGCAAGGCAGAATTGCAGGAAACAGATTTCAGGAGGTAGATTCGAATCGCCTTGAAAGCACATGAAAAGCGGCAAAACGTGGACAATGATGCCCTTGGCCAAAAAGGGCGTATGCGTTTTTTCCTGAATATATTCAGGAAAAAACGCATACGCCCTTTTTGGCCAACCAAGCAACCTGGAAAGGCCAATCAGCGCTCCAAAGAAGTCTCGCTTCCCAGCGGGCAAAAGGGCCATGCGGAAAAAGTGTCCAAACCAGAAATGCAGGACCGGCCATGGAGAAATGGGAGCCTTGCTACGCTGATGGGTGGGATGTAAATTGCCAACAGCCACTCTGGAGAAGTGTATGGTGTGTTCTGAAACATCTAAAAAACACAGCTTGGAGAGCATAGGGCACTTCCACTCATGGGCGTATAAATTGGGAAAACTAAAAATCAGCAAGACACAGGCACCCCAAAGTTTAGGGCTGCTCTGTTGACAAGAACCCCCACTTCATTACACCTTAAATATCCTAGGAAAGAGAAAAATGGATAAAGAAGTGGTGGTCCTCATGTACAATGGAATATCACTCAGCAATGAAATCCACGTCATAAGGCTAGTAGCAGCACGATGAGTGGATTTAGGTACGACGATTCTAAGTGAAATAAGTCACACAGAAAAAGACACTTATCATAAGATATCACTTAGAGAGGGAATGTAAAAACCGCTACACTTGAACTGAATTACAAAACAGAACAGAGTCACACGTTCAGAAAACACACTATGGCTGCTGAACGGGAAAGGTGAGGTGGGGTGATGCATAAAACAAGGGTTTCAAATTAGCTCCGATACCGTTCCATAAACCCAATATGTAAGAGACAAGACCTATTCCTTTTTCAGTGAACTGGACTCAACACCCCCTATTCACCGCACAAGAATATATCTGACTAGTAAGAATCTTCAAACCTATGTATTGATATCTCTCTGTAAGTGAGTCAAGGGGGTGTAAAGCGGCATAAACACAGCCGTGAAAAGCAGCTAAACCCCATTATAAAAATAAATTACTTTTCAAAACCCGTGAAACAAAGGCAGTGAAAGAGAGAGAAATTCTTACAAAATTCGTTCAGGGGCTGTGATGCAACCTGGATTGACCATATCTAGACCCACAGCTGATTGAGACATAAGGGTGGACACTCTTGGGGCTGAGAGGTTCGGTGAGGTTGGGTGAGCCAACGCAGACCCTTTCAAGTAATACTGCATGGTACCCATCCCATGGGTCCCAAATCTCCAGGTTCAAGGGCATCTTCCTACGTCGAAAACAGGCATGAGAAACCCAGAAGATGGTACACCGTGTGATCGGGAAAGGTTTCTAAAACGCACCTCATTTCTCATCTCCTTTGCTCGGGTTCGCCATTCCAGCCGATTTACTAGCCATCTCCCTCCTTGGAGAATCAGCACCTTTAACCTCCTGTTCCGTACAGGTTGCAATTTGTCCTCAAGATGAACGGGAAGAGGGGGAACCAATGAGAGACTAGCTCTAGGTGTTGGGACAGGCACAGGTCACTCTATTTTCCCATCAGGAAGAAGAATTAAGCACAAGCTCAGCCTGCCCCCCAGAACCAGAAGAGGGCCTGAAGCAATCCTGCGCTTTTGCGGCCAGCTCCCAAAAAAGCGAGTTGAAAAATGGAGCTCAGGGGCACTGCAATTCACAAACCTGCAGAGTTTTAAATGATACCTCTCGTCCACAAATATATTAAGGGAAGGCAACGAAGAGGCTTTGAAAGCAAGGCAGAATTGCAGGAAACAGATTTCAGGAGGTAGATTCGAATCGCCTTGAAAGCACATGAAAAGCGGCAAAACGTGGACAATGATGCCCTTGGCCAAAAAGGGCGTATGCGTTTTTTCCTGAATATATTCAGGAAAAAACGCATACGCCCTTTTTGGCCAACCAAGCAACCTGGAAAGGCCAATCAGCGCTCCAAAGAAGTCTCGCTTCCCAGCGGGCAAAAGGGCCATGCGGAAAAAAGTGTCCAAACCAGAAATGCAGGACCGGCCATGGAGAAATGGGAGCCTTGCTACGCTGATGGGTGGGATGTAAATTGCCAACAGCCACTCTGGAGAAGTGTACGGTGTGTTCTGAAACATCTAAAAAACACAGCTTGGAGAGCATAGGGCACTTCCACTCATGGGCGTATAAATTGGGAAAACTAAAAATCAGCAAGACACAGGCACCCCAAAGTTTAGGGCTGCTCTGTTGACAAGAACCCCCACTTCATTACACCTTAAATATCCTAGGAAAGAGAAAAATGGATAAAGAAGTGGTGGTCCTCATGTACAATGGAATATCACTCAGCCATGAAATCCACGTCATAAGGCTAGTAGCAGCACGATGAGTGGATTTAGGTACGACGATTCTAAGTGAAATAAGTCACACAGAAAAAGACACTTATCATAAGATATCACTTAGAGAGGGAATGTAAAAACCGCTACACTTGAACTGAATTACAAAACAGAACAGAGTCACACGTTCAGAAAACACACTATGGCTGCTGAACGGGAAAGGTGAGGTGGGGTGATGCATAAAACATGGGTTTCAAATTAGCTCAGATACCGTTCCATAAACCCAATATGTAAGAGACAAGACCTATTCCTTTTTCAGTGAACTGGACTCAACACCCCCTATTCACCGCACAAGAATATATCTGACTAGTAAGAATCTTCAAACCTATGTATTGATATCTCTCTGAGTGAGTCAAGGGGGTGTAAAGCGGCATAAACACAGCCGTGAAAAGCAGCTAAACCCCATTATAAAAATAAATTACTTTTCAAAACCCGTGAAACAAAGGCAGTGAAAGAGAGAGAAATTCTTACAAAATTCGTTCAGGGGCTGTGATGCAACCTGGATTGACCATATCTAGACCCACAGCTGATTGAGACATAAGGGTGGACACTCTTGGGGCTGAGAGGTTCGGTGAGGTTGGGTGAGCCAACGCAGACCCTTTCAAGTAATACTGCATGGTACCCATCCCATGGGTCCCAAATCTCCAGGTTCAAGGGCATCTTCCTACGTCGAAAACAGGCATGAGAAACCCAGAAGATGGTACACCGTGTGATCGGGAAAGGTTTCTAAAACGCACCTCATTTCTCATCTCCTTTGTTCGGGTTCGCCATTCCAGCCGATTTACTAGCCATCTCCCTCCTTGGAGAATCAGCACCTTTAACCTCCTGTTCCGTACAGGTTGCAATTTGTCCTGAGGATGAACGGGAAGAGGGGGAACCAATGAGAGACTAGCTCTAGGTGTTGGGACAGGCACAGGTCACTCTATTTTCCCATCAGGAAGAAGAATTAAGCACAAGCTCAGCCTGCCCCCCAGAACCAGAAGAGGGCCTGAAGCAATCCTGCGCTTTTGCGGCCAGCTCCCAAAAAAGCGAGTTGAAAAATGCAGCTCAGGGGCACTGCAATTCACAAACCTGCAGAGTTTTAAATGATACCTCTCGTCCACAAATATATTAAGGGAAGGCAACGAAGAGGCTTTGAAAGCAAGGCAGAATTGCAGGAAACAGATTTCAGGAGGTAGATTCGAATCGCCTTGAAAGCACATGAAAAGCGGCAAAACGTGGACAATGATGCCCTTGGCCAAAAAGGGCGTATGCGTTTTTTCCTGAATATATTCAGGAAAAAACGCATACGCCCTTTTTGGCCAACCAAGCAACCTGGAAAGGCCAATCAGCGCTCCAAAGAAGTCTCGCTTCCCAGCGGGCAAAAGGGCCATGCGGAAAAAAGTGTCCAAACCAGAAATGCAGGACCGGCCATGGAGAAATGGGAGCCTTGCTACGCTGATGGGTGGGATGTAACTTGCCAACAGCCACTCTGGAGAAGTGTACGGTGTGTTCTGAAACATCTAAAAAACACAGCTTGGAGAGCATAGGGCACTTCCACTCATGGGCGTATAAATTGGGAAAACTAAAAATCAGCAAGACACAGGCACCCCAAAGTTTAGGGCTGCTCTGTTGACAAGAACCCCCACTTCATTACACCTTAAATATCCTAGGAAAGAGAAAAATGGATAAAGAAGTTGGGGTCCTCATGTACAATGGAATATCACTCAGCCATGAAATCAACGTCATAAGGCTAGTAGCAGCACGATGAGTGGATTTAGGTATGACGATTCTAAGTGAAATAAGTCACACAGAAAAAGACACTTATCATAAGATATCACTTCTAGAGGGAATGTAAAAACCGCTACACTTGAACTGAATTACAAAACAGAACAGAGTCACACGTTTAGGAAACACACTACGGCTGCTGAACGGGAAAGGTGACGTGGGGTGATGCATAAAACAAGGGTTTCAAATTAGCTCAGATACCGTTCCATAAACCCAATATGTAAGAGACAAGACCTATTCCTTTTGCAGTGAACTGGACTCAACACCCCCTATTCACCGCACAAGAATATATCTGACTAGTAAGAATCTTCAAACCTATATATTGATATCTCTCTGTAAGTGAGTCAAGGGGGTGTAAAGTGGCATAAACACAGCCGTGAAAAGCAGCTAAACCCCATTATAAAAATAAATTACTTTTCAAAACCCGTGAAACAAAGACAGTGAAAGAGAGAGAATTTCTTCCAAAATTCGTTCAGGGGCTGTGATGCAACCAGGATTGACCATATCTAGACCCACAGCTGATTGAGACATAAGGGTGGACACTCTTGGGGCTGAGAGGTTCGGTGAGGTTGGGTGAGCCAACGCAGACCCTTTCAAATAATACTGCATGGTACCCATCCCATGAGTCCCAAATCTCCAGGTTCAAGGGCATCTTCCTACGTCGAAAACAGGCATGAGAAACCCAGAAGATGGTACACCGTGTGATCGGGAAAGGTTTCTAAAACGCACCTCATTTCTCATCTCCTTTGCTTGGGTTCGCCATTCCAGCCGATTTACTAGCCATCTCCCTCCTTGGAGAATCAGCACCTTTAACCTCCTGTTCCGTACAGGTTGCAATTTGTCCTGAGGATGAACGGGAAGAGGGGGAACCAATGAGAGACTAGCTCTAGGTGTTGAGACAGGCACAGGTCACTCTATTTTCCCATCAGGAAGAAGAATTAAGCACAAGCTCAGCCTGCCCCCCAGAACCAGAAGAGGGCCTGAAGCAATCCTGCGCTTTTGCGGTCAGCTCCCAAAAAAGCGAGTTGAAAAATGGAGCTCAGGGGCACTGCAATTCACAAACCTGCAGAGTTTTAAATGATACCTCTCGTCCACAAATATATTAAGGGAAGGCAACGAAGAGGCTCTGAAAGCAAGGCAGAATTGCAGGAAACAGATTTCAGGAGGTAGATTCGAATCGCCTTGAAAGCACATGAAAAGCGGCAAAACGTGGACAATGATGCCCTTGGCCAAAAAGGGCGTATGCGTTTTTTCCTGAATATATTCAGGAAAAAACGCATACGCCCTTTTTGGCCAACCAAGCAACCTGGAAAGGCCAATCAGCGCTCCAAAGAAGTCTCGCTTCCCAGCGGGCAAAAGGGCCATGCGGAAAAAAGTGTCCAAACCAGAAATGCAGGACCGGCCATGGAGAAATGGGAGCCTTGCTACGCTGATGGGTGGGATGTAACTTGCCAACAGCCACTCTGGAGAAGTGTACGGTGTGTTCTGAAACATCTAAAAAACACAGCTTGGAGAGCATAGGGCACTTCCACTCATGGGCGTATAAATTGGGAAAACTAAAAATCAGCAAGACACAGGCACCCCAAAGTTTAGGGCTGCTCTGTTGACAAGAACCCCCACTTCATTACACCTTAAATATCCTAGGAAAGAGAAAAATGGATAAAGAATTTGGGGTCCTCATGTACAATGGAATATCACTCAGCCATGAAATCAACGTCATAAGGCTAGTAGCAGCACGATGAGTGGATTTAGGTACGACGATTCTAAGTGAAATAAGTCACACAGAAAAAGACACTTATCATAAGATATAACTTCTAGAGTGAATGTAAAAACCGCTACACTTGAACTGAATTACAAAACAGAACAGAGTCACACGTTTAGGAAACACACTACGGCTGCTGAACGGGAAAGGTGAGGTGGGTGATGCATAAAACAAGGGTTTCAAATTAGCTCAGATACCGTTCCATAAACCCAATATGTAAGAGACAAGACCTATTCCTTTTTCAGTGAACTGGACTCAACACCCCCTATTCACCGCACAAGAATATATCTGACTAGTAAGAATCTTCAAACCTATGTATTGATATCTCTCTGTAAGTGAGTCAAGGGGGTGTAAAGCGGCATAAACACAGCCGTGAAAAGCAGCTAAACCCCATTATAAAACTAAATTACTTTTCAAAACCCGTGAAACAAAGACAGTGAAAGAGAGAGAAATTCTTACAAAATTCGTTCAGGGGCTGTGATGCAACCTGGATTGACCATATCTAGACCCACAGCTGATTGAGACATAAGGGTGGACACTCTTGGGGCTGAGAGGTTCGGTGAGGTTGGGTGAGCCAACGCAGACCCTTTCAAGTAATACTGCATGGTACCCATCCCATGGGTCCCAAATCTCCAGGTTCAAGGGCATCTTCCTACGTCGAAAACAGGCATGAGAAACCCAGAAGATGGTACACCATGTGATCGGGAAAGGTTTCTAAAACGCACCTCATTTCTCATCTCCTTTGCTTGGGTTCGCCATTCCAGCCGATTTACTAGCCATCTCCCTCCTTGGAGAATCAGCACCTTTAACCTCCTGTTCCGTACAGGTTGCAATTTGTCCTGAGGATGAACGGGAAGAGGGGGAACCAATGAGAGACTAGCTCTAGGTGTTGGGACAGGCACAGGTCACTCTATTTTCCCATCAGGAAGAAGAATTAAGCACAAGCTCAGCCTGCCCCCCAGAACCAGAAGAGGGCCTGAAGAAATCCTGCGCTTTTGCGGCCAGCTCCCAAAAAAGCGAGTTGAAAAATGGAGCTCAGGGGCACTGCAATTCACAAACCTGCAGAGTATTAAATGATACCTCTCGTCCACAAATATATTAAGGGAAGGCAACGAAGAGGCTTTGAAAGCAAGGCAGAATTGCAGGAAACAGATTTCAGGAGGTAGATTCGAATCGCCTTGAAAGCACATGAAAAGCGGCAAAACGTGGACAATGATGCCCTTGGCCAAAAAGGGCGTATGCGTTTTTTCCTGAATATATTCAGGAAAAAACGCATACGCCCTTTTTGGCCAACCAAGCAACCTGGAAAGGCCAATCAGCGCTCCAAAGAAGTCTCGCTTCCCAGCGGGCAAAAGGGCCATGCGGAAAAAAGTGTCCAAACCAGAAATGCAGGACCGGCCATGGAGAAATGGGAGCCTTGCTACGCTGATGGGTGGGATGTAAATTGCCAACAGCCACTCTGGAGAAGTGTACGGTGTGTTCTGAAACATCTAAAAAACACAGCTTGGAGAGCATAGGGCACTTCCACTCATGGGCGTATAAATTGGGAAAACTAAAAATCAGCAAGACACAGGCACCCCAAAGTTTAGGGCTGCTCTGTTGACAAGAACCCCCACTTCATTACACCTTAAATATCCTAGGAAAGAGAAAAATGGATAAAGAAGTTGGGGTCCTCATGTACAATGGAATATCACTCAGCCATGAAATCCACGTCATAAGGCTAGTAGCAGCACGATGAGTGGATTTAGGTACGACGATTCTAAGTGAAATAAGTCACACAGAAAAAGACACTTATCATAAGATATCACTTCTAGAGGGAATGTAAAAACCACTACACTTGAACTGAATTACAAAACAGAACAGAGTCACACGTTTAGGAAACACACTACGGCTGCTGAACGGGAAAGGTGAGGTGGGTGATGCATAAAACAAGGGTTTCAAATTAGCTCAGATACCGTTCCATAAACCCAATATGTAAGAGACAAGACCTATTCCTTTTTCAGTGAACTGGACTCAACACCCCCTATTCACCGCACAAGAATATATCTGACTAGTAAGAATCTTCAAACCTATGTATTGATATCTCTCTGTAAGTGAGTCAAGGGGGTGTAAAGCGGCATAAACACAGCCGTGAAAAGCAGCTAAACCCCATTATAAAAATAAATTACTTTTCAAAACCCGTGAAACAAAGACAGTGAAAGAGAGAGAAATTCTTACAAAATTCGTTCAGGGGCTGTGATGCAACCTGGATTGACCATATCTAGACCCACAGCTGATTGAGACATAAGGGTGGACACTCTTGGGGCTGAGAGGTTCGGTGAGGTTGGGTGAGCCAACGCAGACCCTTTCAAGTAATACTGCATGGTACCCATCCCATGGGTCCCAAATCTCCAGGTTCAAGGGCATCTTCCTACGTCGAAAACAGGCATGAGAAACCCAGAAGATGGTACACCATGTGATCGGGAAAGGTTTCTAAAACGCACCTCATTTCTCATCTCCTTTGCTTGGGTTCGCCATTCCAGCCGATTTACTAGCCATCTCCCTCCTTGGAGAATCAGCACCTTTAACCTCCTGTTCCGTACAGGTTGCAATTTGTCCTGAGGATGAACGGGAAGAGGGGGAACCAATGAGAGACTAGCTCTAGGTGTTGGGACAGGCACAGGTCACTCTATTTTCCCATCAGGAAGAAGAATTAAGCACAAGCTCAGCCTGCCCCCCAGAACCAGAAGAGGGCCTGAAGAAATCCTGCGCTTTTGCGGCCAGCTCCCAAAAAAGCGAGTTGAAAAATGGAGCTCAGGGGCACTGCAATTCACAAACCTGCAGAGTATTAAATGATACCTCTCGTCCACAAATATATTAAGGGAAGGCAACGAAGAGGCTTTGAAAGCAAGGCAGAATTGCAGGAAACAGATTTCAGGAGGTAGATTCGAATCGCCTTGAAAGCACATGAAAAGCGGCAAAACGTGGACAATGATGCCCTTGGCCAAAAAGGGCGTATGCGTTTTTTCCTGAATATATTCAGGAAAAAACGCATACGCCCTTTTTGGCCAACCAAGCAACCTGGAAAGGCCAATCAGCGCTCCAAAGAAGTCTCGCTTCCCAGCGGGCAAAAGGGCCATGTGGAAAAAAGTGTCCAAACCAGAAATGCAGGACCGGCCATGGAGAAATGGGAGCCTTGCTACGCTGATGGGTGGGATGTAAATTGCCAACAGCCACTCTGGAGAAGTGTACGGTGTGTTCTGAAACATCTAAAAAACACAGCTTGGAGAGCATAGGGCACTTCCACTCATGGGCGTATAAATTGGGAAAACTAAAAATCAGCAAGACACAGGCACCCCAAAGTTTAGGGCTGCTCTGTTGACAAGAACCCCCACTTCATTACACCTTAAATATCCTAGGAAAGAGAAAAATGGATAAAGAATTTGGGGTCCTCATGTACAATGGAATATCACTCAGCCATGAAATCAACGTCATAAGGCTAGTAGCAGCACGATGAGTGGATTTAGGTACGACGATTCTAAGTGAAATAAGTCACACAGAAAAAGACACTTATCATAAGATATAACTTCTAGAGTGAATGTAAAAACCGCTACACTTGAACTGAATTACAAAACAGAACAGAGTCACACGTTTACGAAACACAATACGGCTGCTGAACGGGAAAGGTGAGGTGGGTGATGCATAAAACAAGGGTTTCAAATTAGCTCAGATACCGTTCCATAAACCCAATATGTAAGAGACAAGACCTATTCCTTTTTCAGTGAACTGGACTCAACACCCCCTATTCACCGCACAAGAATATATCTGACTAGTAAGAATCTTCAAACCTATGTATTGATATCTCTCTGTAAGTGAGTCAAGGGGGTGTAAAGCGGCATAAACACAGCCGTGAAAAGCAGCTAAACCCCATTATAAAACTAAATTACTTTTCAAAACCCGTGAAACAAAGACAGTGAAAGAGAGAGAAATTCTTACAAAATTCGTTCAGGGGCTGTGATGCAACCTGGATTGACCATATCTAGACCCACAGCTGATTGAGACATAAGGGTGGACACTCTTGGGGCTGAGAGGTTCGGTGAGGTTGGGTGAGCCAACGCAGACCCTTTCAAGTAATACTGCATGGTACCCATCCCATGGGTCCCAAATCTCCAGGTTCAAGGGCATCTTCCTACGTCGAAAACAGGCATGAGAAACCCAGAAGATGGTACACCATGTGATCGGGAAAGGTTTCTAAAACGCACCTCATTTCTCATCTCCTTTGCTTGGGTTCGCCATTCCAGCCGATTTACTAGCCATCTCCCTCCTTGGAGAATCAGCACCTTTAACCTCCTGTTCCGTACAGGTTGCAATTTGTCCTGAGGATGAACGGGAAGAGGGGGAACCAATGAGAGACTAGCTCTAGGTGTTGGGACAGGCACAGGTCACTCTATTTTCCCATCAGGAAGAAGAATTAAGCACAAGCTCAGCCTGCCCCCCAGAACCAGAAGAGGGCCTGAAGAAATCCTGCGCTTTTGCGGCCAGCTCCCAAAAAAGCGAGTTGAAAAATGGAGCTCAGGGGCACTGCAATTCACAAACCTGCAGAGTATTAAATGATACCTCTCGTCCACAAATATATTAAGGGAAGGCAACGAAGAGGCTTTGAAAGCAAGGCAGAATTGCAGGAAACAGATTTCAGGAGGTAGATTCGAATCGCCTTGAAAGCACATGAAAAGCGGCAAAACGTGGACAATGATGCCCTTGGCCAAAAAGGGCGTATGCGTTTTTTCCTGAATATATTCAGGAAAAAACGCATACGCCCTTTTTGGCCAACCAAGCAACCTGGAAAGGCCAATCAGCGCTCCAAAGAAGTCTCGCTTCCCAGCGGGCAAAAGGGCCATGCGGAAAAAAGTGTCCAAACCAGAAATGCAGGACCGGCCATGGAGAAATGGGAGCCTTGCTACGCTGATGGGTGGGATGTAAATTGCCAACAGCCACTCTGGAGAAGTGTACGGTGTGTTCTGAAACATCTAAAAAACACAGCTTGGAGAGCATAGGGCACTTCCACTCATGGGCGTATAAATTGGGAAAACTAAAAATCAGCAAGACACAGGCACCCCAAAGTTTAGGGCTGCTCTGTTGACAAGAACCCCCACTTCATTACACCTTAAATATCCTAGGAAAGAGAAAAATGGATAAAGAAGTTGGGGTCCTCATGTACAATGGAATATCACTCAGCCATGAAATCAACGTCATAAGGCTAGTAGCAGCACGATGAGTGGATTTAGGTACGACGATTCTAAGTGAAATAAGTCACACAGAAAAAGACACTTATCATAAGATATCACTTCTAGAGGGAATGTAAAAACCACTACACTTGAACTGAATTACAAAACAGAACAGAGTCACACGTTTAGGAAACACACTACGGCTGCTGAACGGGAAAGGTGAGGTGGGTGATGCATAAAACAAGGGTTTCAAATTAGCTCAGATACCGTTCCATAAACCCAATATGTAAGAGACAAGACCTATTCCTTTTTCAGTGAACTGGACTCAACACCCCCTATTCACCGCACAAGAATATATCTGACTAGTAAGAATCTTCAAACCTATGTATTGATATCTCTCTGTAAGTGAGTCAAGGGGGTGTAAAGCGGCATAAACACAGCCGTGAAAAGCAGCTAAACCCCATTATAAAAATAAATTACTTTTCAAAACCCGTGAAACAAAGACAGTGAAAGAGAGAGAAATTCTTACAAAATTCGTTCAGGGGCTGTGATGCAACCTGGATTGACCATATCTAGACCCACAGCTGATTGAGACATAAGGGTGGACACTCTTGGGGCTGAGAGGTTCGGTGAGGTTGGGTGAGCCAACGCAGACCCTTTCAAGTAATACTGCATGGTACCCATCCCATGGGTCCCAAATCTCCAGGTTCAAGGGCATCTTCCTACGTCGAAAACAGGCATGAGAAACCCAGAAGATGGTACACCATGTGATCGGGAAAGGTTTCTAAAACGCACCTCATTTCTCATCTCCTTTGCTTGGGTTCGCCATTCCAGCCGATTTACTAGCCATCTCCCTCCTTGGAGAATCAGCACCTTTAACCTCCTGTTCCGTACAGGTTGCAATTTGTCCTGAGGATGAACGGGAAGAGGGGGAACCAATGAGAGACTAGCTCTAGGTGTTGGGACAGGCACAGGTCACTCTATTTTCCCATCAGGAAGAAGAATTAAGCACAAGCTCAGCCTGCCCCCCAGAACCAGAAGAGGGCCTGAAGAAATCCTGCGCTTTTGCGGCCAGCTCCCAAAAAAGCGAGTTGAAAAATGGAGCTCAGGGGCACTGCAATTCACAAACCTGCAGAGTATTAAATGATACCTCTCGTCCACAAATATATTAAGGGAAGGCAACGAAGAGGCTTTGAAAGCAAGGCAGAATTGCAGGAAACAGATTTCAGGAGGTAGATTCGAATCGCCTTGAAAGCACATGAAAAGCGGCAAAACGTGGACAATGATGCCCTTGGCCAAAAAGGGCGTATGCGTTTTTTCCTGAATATATTCAGGAAAAAACGCATACGCCCTTTTTGGCCAACCAAGCAACCTGGAAAGGCCAATCAGCGCTCCAAAGAAGTCTCGCTTCCCAGCGGGCAAAAGGGCCATGTGGAAAAAAGTGTCCAAACCAGAAATGCAGGACCGGCCATGGAGAAATGGGAGCCTTGCTACGCTGATGGGTGGGATGTAAATTGCCAACAGCCACTCTGGAGAAGTGTACGGTGTGTTCTGAAACATCTAAAAAACACAGCTTGGAGAGCATAGGGCACTTCCACTCATGGGCGTATAAATTGGGAAAACTAAAAATCAGCAAGACACAGGCACCCCAAAGTTTAGGGCTGCTCTGTTGACAAGAACCCCCACTTCATTACACCTTAAATATCCTAGGAAAGAGAAAAATGGATAAAGAAGTTGGGGTCCTCATGTACAATGGAATATCACTCAGCCATGAAATCAACGTCATAAGGCTAGTAGCAGCACGATGAGTGGATTTAGGTACGACGATTCTAAGTGAAATAAGTCACACAGAAAAAGACACTTATCATAAGATATCACTTCTAGAGGGAATGTAAAAACCGCTACACTTGAACTGAATTACAAAACAGAACAGAGTCACACGTTTAGGAAACACACTACGGCTGCTGAACGGGAAAGGTGAGGTGGGTGATGCATAAAAGAAGGGTTTCAAATTAGCTCAGATACCGTTCCATAAACCCAATATGTAAGAGACAAGACCTATTCCTTTTTCAGTGAACTGGACTCAACACCCCCTATTCACCGCACAAGAATATATCTGACTAGTAAGAATCTTCAAACCTATGTATTGATATCTCTCTGTAAGTGAGTCAAGGGGGTGTAAAGCGGCATAAACACAGCCGTGAAAAGCAGCTAAACCCCATTATAAAAATAAATTACTTTTCAAAACCCGTGAAACAAAGACAGTGAAAGAGAGAGAAATTCTGACAAAATTCGTTCAGGGGCTGTGATGCAACCTGGATTGACCATATCTAGACCCACAGCTGATTGAGACATAAGGGTGGACACTCTTGGGGCTGAGAGGTTCGGTGAGGTTGGGTGAGCCAACGCAGACCCTTTCAAGTAATACTGCATGGTACCCATCCCATGGGTCCCAAATCTCCAGGTTCAAGGGCATCTTCCTACGTCGAAAACAGGCATGAGAAACCCAGAAGATGGTACACCATGTGATCGGGAAAGGTTTCTAAAACGCACCTCATTTCTCATCTCCTTTGCTCGGGTTCGCCATTCCAGCCGATTTACTAGCCATCTCCCTCCTTGGAGAATCAGCACCTTTAACCTCCTGTTCCGTACAGGTTGCAATTTGTCCTGAGGATGAACGGGAAGAGGGGGAACCAATGAGAGACTAGCTCTAGGTGTTGGGACAGGCACAGGTCACTCTATTTTCCCATCAGGAAGAAGAATTAAGCACAAGCTCAGCCTGCCCCCCAGAACCAGAAGAGGGCCTGAAGCAATCCTGCGCTTTTGCGGCCAGCTCCCAAAAAAGCGAGTTGAAAAATGGAGCTCAGGGGCACTGCAATTCACAAACCTGCAGAGTTTTAAATGATACCTCTCGTCCACAAATATATTAAGGGAAGGCAACGAAGAGGCTTTGAAAGCAAGGCAGAATTGCAGAAAACAGATTTCAGGAGGTAGATTCGAATCGCCTTGAAAGCACATGAAAAGCGGCAAAACGTGGACAATGATGCCCTTGGCCAAAAAGGGCGTATGCGTTTTTTCCTGAATATATTCAGGAAAAAACGCATACGCCCTTTTTGGCCAACCAAGCAACCTGGAAAGGCCAATCAGCGCTCCAAAGAAGTCTCGCTTCCCAGCGGGCAAAAGGGCCATGCGGAAAAAAGTGTCCAAACCAGAAATGCAGGACCGGCCATGGAGAAATGGGAGCCTTGCTACGCTGATGGGTGGGATGTAAATTGCCAACAGCCACTCTGGAGAAGTGTACGGTGTGTTCTGAAACATCTAAAAAACACAGCTTGGAGAGCATAGGGCACTTCCACTCATGGGCGTATAAATTGGGAAAACTAAAAATCAGCAAGACACAGGCACCCCAAAGTTTAGGGCTGCTCTGTTGACAAGAACCCCCACTTCATTACACCTTAAATATCCTAGGAAAGAGAAAAATGGATAAAGAAGTTGGGGTCCTCATGTACAATGGAATATCACTCAGCCATGAAATCAACGTCATAAGGCTAGTAGCAGCACGATGAGTGGATTTAGGTATGACGATTCTAAGTGAAATAAGTCACACAGAAAAAGACACTTATCATAAGATATCACTTCTAGAGGGAATGTAAAAACCGCTACACTTGAACTGAATTACAAAACAGAACAGAGTCACACGTTTAGGAAACACACTACGGCTGCTGAACGGGAAAGGTGAGGTGGGGTGATGCATAAAACAAGGGTTTCAAATTAGCTCAGATACCGTTCCATAAACCCAATATGTAAGAGACAAGACCTATTCCTTTTTCAGTGAACTGGACTCAACACCCCCTATTCACCACACAAGAATATATCTGACTAGTAAGAATCTTCAAACCTATGTATTGATATCTCTCTGTAAGTGAGTCAAGGGGGTGTAAAGTGGCATAAACACAGCCGTGAAAAGCAGCTAAACCCCATTATAAAAATAAATTACTTTTCAAAACCCGTGAAACAAAGACAGTGAAAGACAGAGAAATTCTTCCAAAATTCGTTCAGGGGCTGTGATGCAACCAGGATTGACCATATCTAGACCCACAGCTAATTGAGACATAAGTGTGGACACTCTTCGGGCTGAGAGGTTCGGTGAGGTTGGGTTAGCCAACGCAGACCCTTTCAAATAATACTGCATGGTACCCATCCCATGAGTCCCAAATCTCCAGGTTCAAGGGCATCTTCCTACGTCGAAAACAGGCATGCGAAACCCAGAAGATGGTACACCGTGTGATCAGGAAAGGTTTCTAAAACGCACCTCATTTCTCATCTCCTTTGCTTGGGTTCGCCATTCCAGCCGATTTACTAGCCATCTCCCTCCTTGGAGAATCAGCACCTTTAACCTCCTGTTCCGTACAGGTTGCAATTTGTCCTGAGGATGAACGGGAAGAGGGGGAACCAATGAGAGACTAGCTCTAGGTGTTGAGACAGGCACAGGTCACTCTATTTTCCCATCAGGAAGAAGAATTAAGCACAAGCTCAGCCTGCCCCCCAGAACCAGAAGAGGGCCTGAAGCAATCCTGCGCTTTTGCGGTCAGCTCCCAAAAAAGCGAGTTGAAAAATGGAGCTCAGGGGCACTGCAATTCACAAACCTGCAGAGTTTTAAATGTTACCTCTCGTCCACAAATATATTAAGGGAAGGCAACGAAGAGGCTTTGAAAGCAAGGCAGAATTGCAGGAAACAGATTTCAGGAGGTAGATTCGAATCGCCTTGAAAGCACATGAAAAGCGGCAAAACGTGGACAATGATGCCCTTGGCCAAAAAGGGCGTATGCGTTTTTTCCTGAATATATTCAGGAAAAAATGCATACGCCCTTTTTGGCCAACCAAGCAACCTGGAAAGGCCAATCAGCGCTCCAAAGAAGTCTCGCTTCCCAGCGGGCAAAAGGGCCATGCGGAAAAAAGTGTCCAAACCAGAAATGCAGGACCGGCCATGGAGAAATGGGAGCCTTGCTACGCTGATGGGTGGGATGTAAATTGCCAACAGCCACTCTGGAGAAGTGTACGGTGTGTTCTGAAACATCTAAAAAACACAGCTTGGAGAGCATAGGGCACTTCCACTCATGGGCGTATAAATTGGGAAAACTAAAAATCAGCAAGACACAGGCACCCCAAAGTTTAGGGCTGCTCTGTTGACAAGAACCCCCACTTCATTACACCTTAAATATCCTAGGAAAGAGAAAAATGGATAAAGAATTTGGGGTCCTCATGTACAATGGAATATCACTCAGCCATGAAATCCACGTCATAAGGCTAGTAGCAGCACGATGAGTGGATTTAGGTACGACGATTCTAAGTGAAATAAGTCACACAGAAAAAGACACTTATCATAAGATATCACTTCTAGAGGCAATGTAAAAACCGCTACACTTGAACTGAATTACAAAACAGAACAGAGTCACACGTTTAGAAAACACACTATGGCTGCTGAACGGGAAAGGTGAGGTGGGGTGATGCATAAAACAAGGGTTTCAAATTAGCTCAGATACCGTTCCATAAACCCAATATGTAAGAGACAAGACCTATTCCTTTTTCAGTGAACTGGACTCAACACCCCCTATTCACCGCACAAGAATATATCTGACTAGTAAGAATCTTCAAACCTATGTATTGATATCTCTCTGTAAGTGAGTCAAGGGGGTGTAAAGCGGCATAAACACAGCCGTGAAAAGCAGCTAAACCCCATTATAAAAATAAATTACTTTTCAAAACCCGTGAAACAAAGACAGTGAAAGAGAGAGAAATTCTTACAAAATTCGTTCAGGGGCTGTGATGCAACCTGGATTGACCATATCTAGACCCACAGCTGATTGAGACATAAGGGTGGACACTCTTGGGGCTGAGAGGTTCGGTGAGGTTGGGTGAGCCAACGCAGACCCTTTCAAGTAATACTGCATGGTACCCATCCCATGGGTCCCAAATCTCCAGGTTCAAGGGCATCTTCCTACGTCGAAAACAGGCATGAGAAACCCAGAAGATGGTACACCGTGTGATCGGGAAAGGTTTCTAAAACGCACCTCATTTCTCATCTCCTTTGCTCGGGTTCGCCATTCCAGCCGATTTACTAGCCATCTCCCTCCTTGGAGAATCAGCACCTTTAACCTCCTGTTCCGTACAGGTTGCAATTTGTCCTGAGGATGAACGGGAAGAGGGGGAACCAATGAGAGACTAGCTCTAGGTGTTGGGACAGGCACAGGTCACTATATTTTCCCATCAGGAAGAAGAATTAAGCACAAGCTCAGCCTGCCCCCCAGAACCAGAAGAGGGCCTGAAGCAATCCTGCGCTTTTGCGGCCAGCTCCCAAAAAAGCGAGTTGAAAAATGGAGCTCAGGGGCACTGCAATTCACAAACCTGCACAGTTTTAAATGATACCTCTCGTCCACAAATATACTAAGGGAAGGCAACGAAGAGGCTTTGAAAGCAAGGCAGAATTGCAGGAAACAGATTTCAGGAGGTAGATTCGAATCGCCTTGAAAGCACATGAAAAGCGGCAAAACGTGGACAATGATGCCCTTGGCCAAAAAGGGCGTATGCGTTTTTTCCTGAATATATTCAGGAAAAAACGCATACGCCCTTTTTGGCCAACCAAGCAACCTGGAAAGGCCAATCAGCGCTCCAAAGAAGTCTCGCTTCCCAGCGGGCAAAAGGGCCATGCGGAAAAAAGTGTCCAAACCAGAAATGCAGGACCGGCCATGGAGAAATGGGAGCCTTGCTACGCTGATGGGTGGGATGTAAATTGCCAACAGCCACTCTGGAGAAGTGTACGGTGTGTTCTGAAACATCTAAAAAACACAGCTTGGAGAGCATAGGGCACTTCCACTCATGGGCGTATAAATTGGGAAAACTAAAAATCAGCAAGACACAGGCACCCCAAAGTTTAGGGCTGCTCTGTTGACAAGAACCCCCACTTCATTACACCTTAAATATCCTAGGAAAGAGAAAAATGGATAAAGAAGTGGTGGTCCTCATGTACAATGGAATATCACTCAGCCATGAAATCCACGCCATATGGCTAGTAGCAGCACGATGAGTGGATTTAGGTACGACGATTCTAAGTGAAATAAGTCACACAGAAAAGACACTTATCATAAGATATCACTTAGAGAGGGAATGTAAAAAATGCTACACTTGAACTGAATTGCAAAACAGAACAGAGTCACACGTTTAGGAAACACACTATGGCTGCTGAACGGGAAAGGTGAGGTGGGGTGATGCATAAAACAAGGGTTTCAAATTAGCTCAGATACCGTTCCATAAACCCTATATGTAAGAGACAAGACCTATTCCTTTTTCAGTGAACTGGACTCAACACACCCTATTCACCGCACAAGAATATATCTGACTAGTAAGAATCTTCAAACCTATGTATTGATATCTCTCCGTTAATGAGTCAAGGGGGTGAAAAGCGGCATAAACACAGCCGTGAAGAGCAGCTAAACCCCAATATAAAAATAAATTACTTTTCAAAACCCGTGAAACAAAGACAGTGAAAGAGAGAGAAATTCTTACAAAATTCGTTCAGGGGCTGTGATGCAACCTGGATTGACCATATCTAGACCCACAGCTGATTGAGACATAAGGGTGGACACTCTTGGGGCTGAGAGGTTCGGTGAGGTTGGGTGAGCCAACGCAGACCCTTTCAAGTAATACTGCATGGTACCCATCCCATGGGTCCCAAATCTCCAGGTTCAAGGGCATCTTCCTACGTCGAAAACAGGCATGAGAAACCCAGAAGATGGTACACCGTGTGATCGGGAAAGGTTTCTAAAACGCACCTCATTTCTCATCTCCTTTGCTCGGGTTCGCCATTCCAGCCGATTTACTAGCCATCTCCCTCCTTGGAGAATCAGCACCTTTAACCTCCTGTTCCGTACAGGTTGCAATTTGTCCTGAGGATGAAGGGGAAGAGGGGGAACCAATGAGAGACTAGCTCTAGGGGTTAGGACAGGCACAGGTCACTCTATTTTCCCATCAGGAAGAAGAATTAAGCACAAGCTCAGCCTGTCCCCCAGAACCAGAAGAGGGCCTGAAGCAATCCTGCGCTTCTGCGGCCAGCTCCCAAAAAAGCGAGTTGAAAAATGGAGCTCAGGGGCACTGCAATTCACAAACCTGCACAGTTTTAAATGATACCTCTCGTCCACAAATATACTAAGGGAAGGCAACGAAGAGGCTTTGAAAGCAAGGCAGAATTGCAGGAAACAGATTTCAGGAGGTAGATTCGAATCGCCTTGAAAGCACATGAAAAGCGGCAAAACGTGGACAATGATGCCCTTGGCCAAAAAGGGCGTATGCGTTTTTTCCTGAATATATTCAGGAAAAAACGCATACGCCCTTTTTGGCCAACCAAGCAACCTGGAAAGGCCAATCAGCGCTCCAAAGAAGTCTCGCTTCCCAGCGGGCAAAAGGGCCATGCGGAAAAAAGTGTCCAAACCAGAAATGCAGGACCGGCCATGGAGAAATGGGAGCCTTGCTACGCTGATGGGTGGGATGTAAATTGCCAACAGCCACTCTGGAGAAGTGTACGGTGTGTTCTGAAACATCTAAAAAACACAGCTTGGAGAGCATAGGGCACTTCCACTCATGGGCGTATAAATTGGGAAAACTAAAAATCAGCAAGACACAGGCACCCCAAAGTTTAGGGCTGCTCTGTTGACAAGAACCCCCACTTCATTACACCTTAAATATCCTAGGAAAGAGAAAAATGGATAAAGAAGTGGTGGTCCTCATGTACAATGGAATATCACTCAGCCATGAAATCAACGTCATAAGGCTAGTAGCAGCACGATGAGTGGATTTAGGTACGACGATTCTAAGTGAAATAAGTCACACAGAAAAAGACACTTATCATAAGATATCACTTCTAGAGGGAATGTAAAAACCGCTACACTTGAACTGAATTGCAAAACAGAACAGAGTCCCACGCTTAGGAAACACACTATGGCTGCTGAACGGGAAAGGTGAGGTGGGGTGATGCATAAAACAAGGGTTTCAAATTAGCTCTGATACCGTTCCATAAACCCAATATGTAAGAGACAAGACCTATTCCTTTTTCAGTGAACTGGACTCAACACCCCCTATTCACCGCACAAGAATATATCTGACTAGTAAGAATCTTCAAACCTATGTATTGATATCTCTCTGTAAGTGAGTCAAGGGGGTGTAAAGCGACATAAACACAGCCGTGAAAAGCAGCTAAACCCCATTATAAAAATAAATTACTTTTCAAAACCCGTGAAACAAAGGCAGTGAAAGAGAGAGAAATTCTTACAAAATTCGTTCAGGGGCTGTGATGCAACCTGGATTGACCATATCTAGACCCACAGCTGATTGAGACATAAGGGTGGACACTCTTGGGGCTGAGAGGTTCGGTGAGGTTGGGTGAGCCAACGCAGACCCTTTCAAGTAATACTGCATGGTACCCATCCCATGGGTCCCAAATCTCCAGGTTCAAGGGCATCTTCCTACGTCGAAAACAGGCATGAGAAACCCAGAAGATGGTACACCGTGTGATCGGGAAAGGTTTCTAAAACGCACCTCATTTCTCATCTCCTTTGCTCGGGTTCGCCATTCCAGCCGATTTACTAGCCATCTCCCTCCTTGGAGAATCAGCACCTTTAACCTCCTGTTCCGTACAGGTTGCAATTTGTCCTGAGGATGAAGGGGAAGAGGGGGAACCAATGAGAGACTAGCTCTAGGGGTTGGGACAGGCACAGGTCACTCTATTTTCCCATCAGGAAGAAGAATCAAGCACAAGCTCAGCCTGCCCCCCAGAACCAGAAGAGGGCCTGAAGCAATCCTGCGCTTTTGCGGCCAGCTCCCAAAAAAGCGAGTTGAAAAATGGAGCTCAGGGGCACTGCAATTCACAAACCTGCAGAGTTTTAAATGATACCTCTCGTCCACAAATATATTAAGGGAAGGCAACGAAGAGGCTTTGAAAGCAAGGCAGAATTGCAGGAAACAGATTTCAGGAGGTAGATTCGAATCGCCTTGAAAGCACATGAAAAGCGGCAAAACGTGGACAATGATGCCCTTGGCCAAAAAGGGCGTATGCGTTTTTTCCTGAATATATTCAGGAAAAAACGCATACGCCCTTTTTGGCCAACCAAGCAACCTGGAAAGGCCAATCAGCGCTCCAAAGAAGTCTCGCTTCCCAGCGGGCAAAAGGGCCATGGGGAAAAAAGTGTCCAAACCAGAAATGCAGGACCGGCCATGGAGAAATGGGAGCCTTGCTACGCTGATGCGTGGGATGTAAATTGCCAACAGGCACTCCGGAGAAGTGTACGGTGTGTTCTGAAACATCTAAAAAACACAGCTTGGAGAGCATAGGGCACTTCCACTCATGGGCGTATAAATTGGGAAAACTAAAAATCAGCAAGACACAGGCACCCCAAAGTTTAGGGCTGCTCTGTTGACAAGAACCCCCACTTCATTACACCTTAAATATCCTAGGAAAGCGAAAAATGGATAAAGAAGTTGTGGTCCTCATGTACAATGGAATATCACTCAGCCATGAAATCCACGTCATAAGGCTAGTAGCAGCACGATGAGTGGATTTAGGTACGACGATTCTAAGTGAAATAAGTCACACAGAAAAAGACACTTATTATAAGATATCACTTAGAGAGGGAATGTAAAAACCGCTACACTTGACCTGAATTGCAAAACAGAACAGAGTCCCACGTTTAGGAAACACACTATGGCTGCTGAACGGGAAAGGTGAGGTGGGGTGATGCATAAAACAAGGGTTTCAAATTAGCTCAGATACCGTTCCATAAACCCAATATGTAAGAGACAAGACCTATTCCTTTTTCAGTGAACTGGACTCAACACACCCTATTCACCGCACAAGAATATATCTGACTAGTAAGAATCTTCAAACCTATGTATTGATATCTCTCCGTAAGTGAGTCAAGGGGGTGTAAAGCGGCATAAACACAGCCGTGAAAAGCAGCTAAACCCCATTATAAAAATAAATTACTTTTCAAAACCCGTGAAACAAAGACAGTGAAAGAGAGAGAAATTCTTACAAAATTCGTTCAGGGGCTGTGATGCAACCTGGATTGACCATATCTAGACCCACAGCTGATTGAGACATAAGGGTGGACACTCTTGGGGCTGAGAGGTTCGGTGAGGTTGGGTGAGCCAACACAGACCCTTTCAAGTAATACTGCATGGTACCCATCCCATGGGTCCCAAATCTCCAGGTTCAAGGGCATCTTCCTACGTCGAAAACAGGCATGAGAAACCCAGAAGATGGTACACCGTGTGATCGGGAAAGGTTTCTAAAACGCACCTCATTTCTCATCTCCTTTGCTCGGGTTCGCCATTCCAGCCGATTTACTAGCCATCTCCCTCCTTGGAGAATCAGCACCTTTAACCTCCTGTTCCGTACAGGTTGCAATTTGTCCTGAGGATGAAGGGGAAGAGGGGGAACCAATGAGAGACTAGCTCTAGGGGTTGGGACAGGCACAGGTCACTCTATTTTCCCATCAGGAAGAAGAATCAAGCACAAGCTCAGCCTGCCCCCCAGAACCAGAAGAGGGCCTGAAGCAATCCTGCGCTTTTGCGGCCAGCTCCCAAAAAAGCGAGTTGAAAAATGGAGCTCAGGGGCACTGCAATTCACAAACCTGCAGAGTTTTAAATGATACCTCTCGTCCACAAATATATTAAGGGAAGGCAACGAAGAGGCTTTGAAAGCAAGGCAGAATTGCAGGAAACAGATTTCAGGAGGTAGATTCGAATCGCCTTGAAAGCACATGAAAAGCGGCAAAACGTGGACAATGATGCCCTTGGCCAAAAAGGGCGTATGCGTTTTTTCCTGAATATATTCAGGAAAAAACGCATACGCCCTTTTTGGCCAACCAAGCAACCTGGAAAGGCCAATCAGCGCTCCAAAGAAGTCTCGCTTCCCAGCGGGCAAAAGGGCCATGGGGAAAAAAGTGTCCAAACCAGAAATGCAGGACCGGCCATGGAGAAATGGGAGCCTTGCTACGCTGATGCGTGGGATGTAAATTGCCAACAGGCACTCCGGAGAAGTGTACGGTGTGTTCTGAAACATCTAAAAAACACAGCTTGGAGAGCATAGGGCACTTCCACTCATGGGCGTATAAATTGGGAAAACTAAAAATCAGCAAGACACAGGCACCCCAAAGTTTAGGGCTGCTCTGTTGACAAGAACCCCCACTTCATTACACCTTAAATATCCTAGGAAAGCGAAAAATGGATAAAGAAGTTGTGGTCCTCATGTACAATGGAATATCACTCAGCCATGAAATCCACGTCATAAGGCTAGTAGCAGCACGATGAGTGGATTTAGGTACGACGATTCTAAGTGAAATAAGTCACACAGAAAAAGACACTTATTATAAGATATCACTTAGAGAGGGAATGTAAAAACCGCTACACTTGACCTGAATTGCAAAACAGAACAGAGTCCCACGTTTAGGAAACACACTATGGCTGCTGAACGGGAAAGGTGAGGTGGGGTGATGCATAAAACAAGGGTTTCAAATTAGCTCAGATACCGTTCCATAAACCCAATATGTAAGAGACAAGACCTATTCCTTTTTCAGTGAACTGGACTCAACACCCCCTATTCACCGCACAAGAATATATCTGACTAGTAAGAATCTTCAAACCTATGTATTGATATCTCTCTGTAAGTGAGTCAAGGGGGTGTAAAGCGGCATAAACACAGCCGTGAAAAGCAGCTAAACCCCATTATAAAAATAAATTACTTTTCAAAACCCGTGAAACAAAGACAGTGAAAGAGAGAGAAATTCTTACAAAATTCGTTCAGGGGCTGTGATGCAACCTGGATTGACCATATCTAGACCCACAGCTGATTGAGACATAAGGGTGGACACTCTTGGGGCTGAGAGGTTCGGTGAGGTTGGGTGAGCCAACGCAGACCCTTTCAAGTAATACTGCATGGTACCCATCCCATGGGTCCCAAATCTCCAGGTTCAAGGGCATCTTCCTACGTCGAAAACAGGCATGAGAAACCCAGAAGATGGTACACCGTGTGATCGGGAAAGGTTTCTAAAACGCACCTCATTTCTCATCTCCTTTGCTCGGGTTCGCCATTCCAGCCGATTTACTAGCCATCTCCCTCCTTGGAGAATCAGCACCTTTAACCTCCTGTTCCGTACAGGTTGCAATTTGTCCTGAGGATGAAGGGGAAGAGGGGGAACCAATGAGAGACTAGCTCTAGGTGTTGGGACAGGCACAGGTCACTCTATTTTCCCATCAGGAAGAAGAATCAAGCACAAGCTCAGCCTGCCCCCCAGAACCAGAAGAGGGCCTGAAGCAATCCTGCGCTTTTGCGGCCAGCTCCCAAAAAAGCGAGTTGAAAAATGGAGCTCAGGGGCACTGCAATTCACAAACCTGCAGAGTTTTAAATGATACCTCTCGTCCACAAATATATTAAGGGAAGGCAACGAAGAGGCTTTGAAAGCAAGGCAGAATTGCAGGAAACAGATTTCAGGAGGTAGATTCGAATCGCCTTGAAAGCACATGAAAAGCGGCAAAACGTGGACAATGATGCCCTTGGCCAAAAAGGGCGTATGCGTTTTTTCCTGAATATATTCAGGAAAAAACGCATACGCCCTTTTTGGCCAACCAAGCAACCTGGAAAGGCCAATCAGCGCTCCAAAGAAGTCTCACTTCCCAGCGGGCAAAAGGGCCATGGGGAAAAAAGTGTCCAAACCAGAAATGCAGGACCGGCCATGGAGAAATGGGAGCCTTGCTACGCTGATGGGTGGGATGTAAATTGCCAACAGGCACTCCGGAGAAGTGTACGGTGTGTTCTGAAACATCTAAAAACACAGCTTGGAGAGCATAGGGCACTTCCACTCATGGGCGTATAAATTGGGAAAAGTAAAAATCAGCAAGACACAGGCACCCCAAAGTTTAGGGCTGCTCTGTTGACAAGAACCCCCACTTCATTACACCTTAAATATCCTAGGAAAGAGAAAAATGGTTAAAGAACTTGTGGTCCTCATGTACAATGGAATATCACTCAGCCATGAAATCAACGTCATAAGGCTAGTAGCAGCACGATGAGTGGATTTAGGTACGACGATTCTAAGTGAAATAAGTCACACAGAAAAAGAAACTTATCATAAGATATCACTTAGAGAGGGAATGTAAAAACCGCTACACTTGAACTGAATTGCAAAACAGAACAGAGTCACACGTTTAGGAAACACACTATGGCTGCTGAACGGGAAAGGTGAGGTGGGGTGATGAATAAAACAAGGGTTTCAAATTAGCTCCGATACCGTTCCATAATCCCAATATGTAAGAGACAAGACCTATTCCTTTTTCAGTGAACTGGACTCAACACCCCCTATTCACCGCACAAGAATATATCTGACTAGTAAGAATCTTCAAACCTATGTATTGATATCTCTCTGTAAGTGAGTCAAGGGGGTGTAAAGCGGCATAAACACAGCCGTGAAAAGCAGCTAAACCCCATTATAAAAATAAATTACTTTTCAAAACCCGTGAAACAAAGACAGTGAAAGCGAGAGAAATTCTTACAAAATTCGTTCACGGGCTGTGATGCAACCTGGATTGACCATATCTAGACCCACAGCTGATTGAGACATAAGGGTGGACACTCTTGGGGCTGAGAGGTTCGGTGAGGTTGGGTGAGCCAACGCAGACCCTTTCAAGTAATACTGCATGGAACCCATCCCATGGGTCCCAAATCTCCAGGTTCAAGGGCATCTTCCTACGTCGAAAACAGGCATGAGAAACCCAGAAGATGGTACACCGTGTGATCGGGAAAGGTTTCTAAAACGCACCTCATTTCTCATCTCCTTTGCTCGGGTTCGCCATTCCAGCCGATTTACTAGCCATCTCCCTCCTTGGAGAATCAGCACCTTTAACCTCCTGTTCCGTACAGGTTGCAATTTGTCCTGAGGATGAACGGGAAGAGGGGGGAACCAATGAGAGACTAGCTCTAGGGGTTGGGACAGGCACAGGTCACTCTATTTTCCCATCAGGAAGAAGAATCAAGCACAAGCTCAGCCTGCCCCCCAGAACCAGAAGAGGGCCTGAAGCAATCCTGCGCTTTTGCGGCCAGCTCCCAAAAAAGCGAGTTGAAAAATGGAGCTCAGGGGCACTGCAATTCACAAACCTGCAGAGTTTTAAATGATACCTCTCGTCCACAAATATATTAAGGGAAGGCAACGAAGAGGCTTTGAAAGCAAGGCAGAATTGCAGGAAACAGATTTCAGGAGGTAGATTCGAATCGCCTTGAAAGCACATGAAAAGCGGCAAAACGTGGACAATGATGCCCTTGGCCAAAAAGGGCGTATGCGTTTTTTCCTGAATATATTCAGGAAAAAACGCATACGCCCTTTTTGGCCAACCAAGCAACCTGGAAAGGCCAATCAGCGCTCCAAAGAAGTCTCGCTTCCCAGCGGGCAAAAGGGCCATGGGGAAAAAAGTGTCCAAACCAGAAATGCAGGACCGGCCATGGAGAAATGGGAGCCTTGCTACGCTGATGCGTGGGATGTAAATTGCCAACAGGCACTCCGGAGAAGTGTACGGTGTGTTCTGAAACATCTAAAAAACACAGCTTGGAGAGCATAGGGCACTTCCACTCATGGGCGTATAAATTGGGAAAACTAAAAATCAGCAAGACACAGGCACCCCAAAGTTTAGGGCTGCTCTGTTGACAAGAACCCCCACTTCATTACACCTTAAATATCCTAGGAAAGCGAAAAATGGATAAAGAAGTTGTGGTCCTCATGTACAATGGAATATCACTCAGCCATGAAATCCACGTCATAAGGCTAGTAGCAGCACGATGAGTGGATTTAGGTACGACGATTCTAAGTGAAATAAGTCACACAGAAAAAGACACTTATTATAAGATATCACTTAGAGAGGGAATGTAAAAACCGCTACACTTGACCTGAATTGCAAAACAGAACAGAGTCCCACGTTTAGGAAACACACTATGGCTGCTGAACGGGAAAGGTGAGGTGGGGTGATGCATAAAACAAGGGTTTCAAATTAGCTCAGATACCGTTCCATAAACCCAATATGTAAGAGACAAGACCTATTCCTTTTTCAGTGAACTGGACTCAACACCCCCTATTCACCGCACAAGAATATATCTGACTAGTAAGAATCTTCAAACCTATGTATTGATATCTCTCTGTAAGTGAGTCAAGGGGGTGTAAAGCGGCATAAACACAGCCGTGAAAAGCAGCTAAACCCCATTATAAAAATAAATTACTTTTCAAAACCCGTGAAACAAAGACAGTGAAAGAGAGAGAAATTCTTACAAAATTCGTTCAGGGGCTGTGATGCAACCTGGATTGACCATATCTAGACCCACAGCTGATTGAGACATAAGGGTGGACACTCTTGGGGCTGAGAGGTTCGGTGAGGTTGGGTGAGCCAACGCAGACCCTTTCAAGTAATACTGCATGGTACCCATCCCATGGGTCCCAAATCTCCAGGTTCAAGGGCATCTTCCTACGTCGAAAACAGGCATGAGAAACCCAGAAGATGGTACACCGTGTGATCGGGAAAGGTTTCTAAAACGCACCTCATTTCTCATCTCCTTTGCTCGGGTTCGCCATTCCAGCCGATTTACTAGCCATCTCCCTCCTTGGAGAATCAGCACCTTTAACCTCCTGTTCCGTACAGGTTGCAATTTGTCCTGAGGATGAAGGGGAAGAGGGGGAACCAATGAGAGACTAGCTCTAGGTGTTGGGACAGGCACAGGTCACTCTATTTTCCCATCAGGAAGAAGAATCAAGCACAAGCTCAGCCTGCCCCCCAGAACCAGAAGAGGGCCTGAAGCAATCCTGCGCTTTTGCGGCCAGCTCCCAAAAAAGCGAGTTGAAAAATGGAGCTCAGGGGCACTGCAATTCACAAACCTGCAGAGTTTTAAATGATACCTCTCGTCCACAAATATATTAAGGGAAGGCAACGAAGAGGCTTTGAAAGCAAGGCAGAATTGCAGGAAACAGATTTCAGGAGGTAGATTCGAATCGCCTTGAAAGCACATGAAAAGCGGCAAAACGTGGACAATGATGCCCTTGGCCAAAAAGGGCGTATGCGTTTTTTCCTGAATATATTCAGGAAAAAACGCATACGCCCTTTTTGGCCAACCAAGCAACCTGGAAAGGCCAATCAGCGCTCCAAAGAAGTCTCACTTCCCAGCGGGCAAAAGGGCCATGGGGAAAAAAGTGTCCAAACCAGAAATGCAGGACCGGCCATGGAGAAATGGGAGCCTTGCTACGCTGATGGGTGGGATGTAAATTGCCAACAGGCACTCCGGAGAAGTGTACGGTGTGTTCTGAAACATCTAAAAACACAGCTTGGAGAGCATAGGGCACTTCCACTCATGGGCGTATAAATTGGGAAAAGTAAAAATCAGCAAGACACAGGCACCCCAAAGTTTAGGGCTGCTCTGTTGACAAGAACCCCCACTTCATTACACCTTAAATATCCTAGGAAAGAGAAAAATGGTTAAAGAACTTGTGGTCCTCATGTACAATGGAATATCACTCAGCCATGAAATCAACGTCATAAGGCTAGTAGCAGCACGATGAGTGGATTTAGGTACGACGATTCTAAGTGAAATAAGTCACACAGAAAAAGAAACTTATCATAAGATATCACTTAGAGAGGGAATGTAAAAACCGCTACACTTGAACTGAATTGCAAAACAGAACAGAGTCACACGTTTAGGAAACACACTATGGCTGCTGAACGGGAAAGATGAGGTGGGGTGATGAATAAAACAAGGGTTTCAAATTAGCTCCGATACCGTTCCATAATCCCAATATGTAAGAGACAAGACCTATTCCTTTTTCAGTGAACTGGACTCAACACCCCCTATTCACCGCACAAGAATATATCTGACTAGTAAGAATCTTCAAACCTATGTATTGATATCTCTCTGTAAGTGAGTCAAGGGGGTGTAAAGCGGCATAAACACAGCCGTGAAAAGCAGCTAAACCCCATTATAAAAATAAATTACTTTTCAAAACCCGTGAAACAAAGACAGTGAAAGCGAGAGAAATTCTTACAAAATTCGTTCACGGGCTGTGATGCAACCTGGATTGACCATATCTAGACCCACAGCTGATTGAGACATAAGGGTGGACACTCTTGGGGCTGAGAGGTTCGGTGAGGTTGGGTGAGCCAACGCAGACCCTTTCAAGTAATACTGCATGGAACCCATCCCATGGGTCCCAAATCTCCAGGTTCAAGGGCATCTTCCTACGTCGAAAACAGGCATGAGAAACCCAGAAGATGGTACACCGTGTGATCGGGAAAGGTTTCTAAAACGCACCTCATTTCTCATCTCCTTTGCTCGGGTTCGCCATTCCAGCCGATTTACTAGCCATCTCCCTCCTTGGAGAATCAGCACCTTTAACCTCCTGTTCCGTACAGGTTGCAATTTGTCCTGAGGATGAACGGGAAGAGGGGGAACCAATGAGAGACTAGCTCTAGGGGTTGGGACAGGCACAGGTCACTCTATTTTCCCATCAGGAAGAAGAATCAAGCACAAGCTCAGCCTGCCCCCCAGAACCAGAAGAGGGCCTGAAGCAATCCTGCGCTTTTGCGGCCAGCTCCCAAAAAAGCGAGTTGAAAAATGGAGCTCAGGGGCACTGCAATTCACAAACCTGCAGAGTTTTAAATGATACCTCTCGTCCACAAATATATTAAGGGAAGGCAACGAAGAGGCTTTGAAAGCAAGGCAGAATTGCAGGAAACAGATTTCAGGAGGTAGATTCGAATCGCCTTGAAAGCACATGAAAAGCGGCAAAACGTGGACAATGATGCCCTTGGCCAAAAAGGGCGTATGCGTTTTTTCCTGAATATATTCAGGAAAAAACGCATACGCCCTTTTTGGCCAACCAAGCAACCTGGAAAGGCCAATCAGCGCTCCAAAGAAGTCTCGCTTCCCAGCGGGCAAAAGGGCCATGGGGAAAAAAGTGTCCAAACCAGAAATGCAGGACCGGCCATGGAGAAATGGGAGCCTTGCTACGCTGATGGGTGGGATGTAAATTGCCAACAGGCACTCCGGAGAAGTGTACGGTGCGTTCTGAAACATCTAAAAACACAGCTTGGAGAGCATAGGGCACTTCCACTCATGGGCGTATAAATTGGGAAAACTAAAAATCAGCAAGACACAGGCACCCCAAAGTTTAGGGCTGCTCTGTTGACAAGAACCCCCACTTCATTACACCTTAAATATCCTAGGAAAGAGAAAAATGGTTAAAGAACTTGTGGTCCTCATGTACAATGGAATATCACTCAGCCATGAAATCAACGTCATAAGGCTAGTAGCAGCACGATGAGTGGATTTAGGTACGACGATTCTAAGTGAAATAAGTCACACAGAAAAAGAAACTTATCATAAGATATCACTTAGAGAGGGAATGTAAAAACCGCTACACTTGAACTGAATTGCAAAACAGAACAGAGTCACACGTTTAGGAAACACACTATGGCTGCTGAACGGGAAAGGTGAGGTGGGGTGATGAATAAAACAAGGGTTTCAAATTAGCTCCGATACCGTTCCATAATCCCAATATGTAAGAGACAAGACCTATTCCTTTTTCAGTGAACTGGACTCAACACCCCCTATTCACCGCACAAGAATATATCTGACTAGTAAGAATCTTCAAACCTATGTATTGATATCTCTCTGTAAGTGAGTCAAGGGGGTGTAAAGCGGCATAAACACAGCCGTGAAAAGCAGCTAAACCCCATTATAAAAATAAATTACTTTTCAAAACCCGTGAAACAAAGACAGTGAAAGCGAGAGAAATTCTTACAAAATTCGTTCACGGGCTGTGATGCAACCTGGATTGACCATATCTAGACCCACAGCTGATTGAGACATAAGGGTGGACACTCTTGGGGCTGAGAGGTTCGGTGAGGTTGGGTGAGCCAACGCAGACCCTTTCAAGTAATACTGCATGGAACCCATCCCATGGGTCCCAAATCTCCAGGTTCAAGGGCATCTTCCTACGTCGAAAACAGGCATGAGAAACCCAGAAGATGGTACACCGTGTGATCGGGAAAGGTTTCTAAAACGCACCTCATTTCTCATCTCCTTTGCTCGGGTTCGCCATTCCAGCCGGTTTACTAGCCATCTCCCTCCTTGGAGAATCAGCACCTTTAACCTCCTGTTCCGTACAGGTTGCAATTTGTCCTGAGGATGAACGGGAAGAGGGGGAACCAATGAGAGACTAGCTCTAGGGGTTGGGACAGGCACAGGTCACTCTATTTTCCCATCAGGAAGAAGAATCAAGCACAAGCTCAGCCTGCCCCCCAGAACCAGAAGAGGGCCTGAAGCAATCCTGCGCTTTTGCGGCCAGCTCCCAAAAAAGCGAGTTGAAAAATGGAGCTCAGGGGCACTGCAATTCACAAACCTGCAGAGTTTTAAATGATACCTCTCGTCCACAAATATATTAAGGGAAGGCAACGAAGAGGCTTTGAAAGCAAGGCAGAATTGCAGGAAACAGATTTCAGGAGGTAGATTCGAATCGCCTTGAAAGCACATGAAAAGCGGCAAAACGTGGACAATGATGCCCTTGGCCAAAAAGGGCGTATGCGTTTTTTCCTGAATATATTCAGGAAAAAACGCATACGCCCTTTTTGGCCAACCAAGCAACCTGGAAAGGCCAATCAGCGCTCCAAAGAAGTCTCGCTTCCCAGCGGGCAAAAGGGCCATGGGGAAAAAAGTGTCCAAACCAGAAATGCAGGACCGGCCATGGAGAAATGGGAGCCTTGCTACGCTGATGGGTGGGATGTAAATTGCCAACAGGCACTCCGGAGAAGTGTACGGTGTGTTCTGAAACATCTAAAAACACAGCTTGGAGAGCATAGGGCACTTCCACTCATGGGCGTATAAATTGGGAAAACTAAAAATCAGCAAGACACAGGCACCCCAAAGTTTAGGGCTGCTCTGTTGACAAGAACCCCCACTTCATTACACCTTAAATATCCTAGGAAAGCGAAAAATGGATAAAGAAGTTGTGGTCCTCATGTACAATGGAATATCACTCAGCCATGAAATCCACGTCATAAGGCTAGTAGCAGCACGATGAGTGGATTTAGGTACGACGATTCTAAGTGAAATAAGTCACACAGAAAAAGACACTTATTATAAGATATCACTTAGAGAGGGAATGTAAAAACCGCTACACTTGACCTGAATTGCAAAACAGAACAGAGTCCCACGTTTAGGAAACACACTATGGCTGCTGAACGGGAAAGGTGAGGTGGGGTGATGCATAAAACAAGGGTTTCAAATTAGCTCAGATACCGTTCCATAAACCCCATATGTAAGAGACAAGACCTATTCCTTTTTCAGTGAACTGGACTCAACACCCCCTATTCACCGCACAAGAATATATCTGACTAGTAAGAATCTTCAAACCTATGTATTGATATCTCTCTGTAAGTGAGTCAAGGGGGTGTAAAGCGGCATAAACACAGCCGTGAAAAGCAGCTAAACCCCATTATAAAAATAAATTACTTTTCAAAACCCGTGAAACAAAGACAGTGAAAGAGAGAGAAATTCTTACAAAATTCGTTCAGGGGCTGTGATGCAACCTGGATTGACCATATCTAGACCCACAGCTGATTGAGACATAAGGGTGGACACTCTTGGGGCTGAGAGGTTCGGTGAGGTTGGGTGAGCCAACGCAGACCCTTTCAAGTAATACTGCATGGTACCCATCCCATGGGTCCCAAATCTCCAGGTTCAAGGGCATCTTCCTACGTCGAAAACAGGCATGAGAAACCCAGAAGATGGTACACCGTGTGATCGGGAAAGGTTTCTAAAACGCACCTCATTTCTCATCTCCTTTGCTCGGGTTCGCCATTCCAGCCGATTTACTAGCCATCTCCCTCCTTGGAGAATCAGCACCTTTAACCTCCTGTTCCGTACAGGTTGCAATTTGTCCTGAGGATGAAGGGGAAGAGGGGGAACCAATGAGAGACTAGCTCTAGGTGTTGGGACAGGCACAGGTCACTCTATTTTCCCATCAGGAAGAAGAATCAAGCACAAGCTCAGCCTGCCCCCCAGAACCAGAAGAGGGCCTGAAGCAATCCTGCGCTTTTGCGGCCAGCTCCCAAAAAAGCGAGTTGAAAAATGGAGCTCAGGGGCACTGCAATTCACAAACCTGCAGAGTTTTAAATGATACCTCTCGTCCACAAATATATTAAGGGAAGGCAACGAAGAGGCTTTGAAAGCAAGGCAGAATTGCAGGAAACAGATTTCAGGAGGTAGATTCGAATCGCCTTGAAAGCACATGAAAAGCGGCAAAACGTGGACAATGATGCCCTTGGCCAAAAAGGGCGTATGCGTTTTTTCCTGAATATATTCAGGAAAAAACGCATACGCCCTTTTTGGCCAACCAAGCAACCTGGAAAGGCCAATCAGCGCTCCAAAGAAGTCTCGCTTCCCAGCGGGCAAAAGGGCCATGGGGAAAAAAGTGTCCAAACCAGAAATGCAGGACCGGCCATGGAGAAATGGGAGCCTTGCTACGCTGATGGGTGGGATGTAAATTGCCAACAGGCACTCCGGAGAAGTGTACGGTGTGTTCTGAAACATCTAAAAACACAGCTTGGAGAGCATAGGGCACTTCCACTCATGGGCGTATAAATTGGGAAAACTAAAAATCAGCAAGACACAGGCACCCCAAAGTTTAGGGCTGCTCTGTTGACAAGAACCCCCACTTCATTACACCTTAAATATCCTAGGAAAGCGAAAAATGGATAAAGAAGTTGTGGTCCTCATGTACAATGGAATATCACTCAGCCATGAAATCCACGTCATAAGGCTAGTAGCAGCACGATGAGTGGATTTAGGTACGACGATTCTAAGTGAAATAAGTCACACAGAAAAAGACACTTATTATAAGATATCACTTAGAGAGGGAATGTAAAAACCGCTACATTGACCTGAATTGCAAAACAGAACAGAGTCCCACGTTTAGGAAACACACTATGGCTGCTGAACGGGAAAGGTGAGGTGGGGTGATGCATAAAACAAGGGTTTCAAATTAGCTCAGATACCGTTCCATAAACCCAATATGTAAGAGACAAGACCTATTCCTTTTTCAGTGAACTGGACTCAACACCCCCTATTCACCGCACAAGAATATATCTGACTAGTAAGAATCTTCAAACCTATGTATTGATATCTCTCTGTAAGTGAGTCAAGGGGGTGTAAAGCGGCATAAACACAGCCGTGAAAAGCAGCTAAACCCCATTATAAAAATAAATTACTTTTCAAAACCCGTGAAACAAAGACAGTGAAAGAGAGAGAAATTCTTACAAAATTCGTTCAGGGGCTGTGATGCAACCTGGATTGACCATATCTAGACCCACAGCTGATTGAGACATAAGGGTGGACACTCTTGGGGCTGAGAGGTTCGGTGAGGTTGGGTGAGCCAACGCAGACCCTTTCAAGTAATACTGCATGGTACCCATCCCATGGGTCCCAAATCTCCAGGTTCAAGGGCATCTTCCTACGTCGAAAACAGGCATGAGAAACCCAGAAGATGGTACACCGTGTGATCGGGAAAGGTTTCTAAAACGCACCTCATTTTTCATCTCCTTTGCTCGGGTTCGCCATTCCAGCCGATTTACTAGCCATCTCCCTCCTTGGAGAATCAGCACCTTTAACCTCCTGTTCCGTACAGGTTGCAATTTGTCCTGAGGATGAAGGGGAAGAGGGGGAACCAATGAGAGACTAGCTCTAGGTGTTGGGACAGGCACAGGTCACTCTATTTTCCCATCAGGAAGAAGAATCAAGCACAAGCTCAGCCTGCCCCCCAGAACCAGAAGAGGGCCTGAAGCAATCCTGCGCTTTTGCGGCCAGCTCCCAAAAAAGCGAGTTGAAAAATGGAGCTCAGGGGCACTGCAATTCACAAACCTGCAGAGTTTTAAATGATACCTCTCGTCCACAAATATATTAAGGGAAGGCAACGAAGAGGCTTTGAAAGCAAGGCAGAATTGCAGGAAACAGATTTCAGGAGGTAGATTCGAATCGCCTTGAAAGCACATGAAAAGCGGCAAAACGTGGACAATGATGCCCTTGGCCAAAAAGGGCGTATGCGTTTTTTCCTGAATATATTCAGGAAAAAACGCATACGCCCTTTTTGGCCAACCAAGCAACCTGGAAAGGCCAATCAGCGCTCCAAAGAAGTCTCACTTCCCAGCGGGCAAAAGGGCCATGGGGAAAAAAGTGTCCAAACCAGAAATGCAGGACCGGCCATGGAGAAATGGGAGCCTTGCTACACTGATGGGTGGGATGTAAATTGCCAACAGGCACTCCGGAGAAGTGTACGGTGTGTTCTGAAACATCTAAAAACACAGCTTGGAGAGCATAGGGCACTTCCACTCATGGGCGTATAAATTGGGAAAAGTAAAAATCAGCAAGACACAGGCACCCCAAAGTTTAGGGCTGCTCTGTTGACAAGAACCCCCACTTCATTACACCTTAAATATCCTAGGAAAGAGAAAAATGGTTAAAGAACTTGTGGTCCTCATGTACAATGGAATATCACTCAGCCATGAAATCAACGTCATAAGGCTAGTAGCAGCACGATGAGTGGATTTAGGTACGACGATTCTAAGTGAAATAAGTCACACAGAAAAAGAAACTTATCATAAGATATCACTTAGAGAGGGAATGTAAAAACCGCTACACTTGAACTGAATTGCAAAACAGAACAGAGTCACACGTTTAGGAAACACACTATGGCTGCTGAACGGGAAAGGTGAGGTGGGGTGATGAATAAAACAAGGGTTTCAAATTAGCTCCGATACCGTTCCATAATCCCAATATGTAAGAGACAAGACCTATTCCTTTTTCAGTGAACTGGACTCAACACCCCCTATTCACCGCACAAGAATATATCTGACTAGTAAGAATCTTCAAACCTATGTATTGATATCTCTCTGTAAGTGAGTCAAGGGGGTGTAAAGCGGCATAAACACAGCCGTGAAAAGCAGCTAAACCCCATTATAAAAATAAATTACTTTTCAAAACCCGTGAAACAAAGACAGTGAAAGCGAGAGAAATTCTTACAAAATTCGTTCACGGGCTGTGATGCAACCTGGATTGACCATATCTAGACCCACAGCTGATTGAGACATAAGGGTGGACACTCTTGGGGCTGAGAGGTTCGGTGAGGTTGGGTGAGCCAACGCAGACCCTTTCAAGTAATACTGCATGGAACCCATCCCATGGGTCCCAAATCTCCAGGTTCAAGGGCATCTTCCTACGTCGAAAACAGGCATGAGAAACCCAGAAGATGGTACACCGTGTGATCGGGAAAGGTTTCTAAAACGCACCTCATTTCTCATCTCCTTTGCTCGGGTTCGCCATTCCAGCCGATTTACTAGCCATCTCCCTCCTTGGAGAATCAGCACCTTTAACCTCCTGTTCCGTACAGGTTGCAATTTGTCCTGAGGATGAACGGGAAGAGGGGGAACCAATGAGAGACTAGCTCTAGGGGTTGGGACAGGCACAGGTCACTCTATTTTCCCATCAGGAAGAAGAATCAAGCACAAGCTCAGCCTGCCCCCCAGAACCAGAAGAGGGCCTGAAGCAATCCTGCGCTTTTGCGGCCAGCTCCCAAAAAAGCGAGTTGAAAAATGGAGCTCAGGGGCACTGCAATTCACAAACCTGCAGAGTTTTAAATGATACCTCTCGTCCACAAATATATTAAGGGAAGGCAACGAAGAGGCTTTGAAAGCAAGGCAGAATTGCAGGAAACAGATTTCAGGAGGTAGATTCGAATCGCCTTGAAAGCACATGAAAAGCGGCAAAACGTGGACAATGATGCCCTTGGCCAAAAAGGGCGTATGCGTTTTTTCCTGAATATATTCAGGAAAAAACGCATACGCCCTTTTTGGCCAACCAAGCAACCTGGAAAGGCCAATCAGCGCTCCAAAGAAGTCTCGCTTCCCAGCGGGCAAAAGGGCCATGGGGAAAAAAGTGTCCAAACCAGAAATGCAGGACCGGCCATGGAGAAATGGGAGCCTTGCTACGCTGATGGGTGGGATGTAAATTGCCAACAGGCACTCCGGAGAAGTGTACGGTGTGTTCTGAAACATCTAAAAACACAGCTTGGAGAGCATAGGGCACTTCCACTCATGGGCGTATAAATTGGGAAAACTAAAAATCAGCAAGACACAGGCACCCCAAAGTTTAGGGCTGCTCTGTTGACAAGAACCCCCACTTCATTACACCTTAAATATCCTAGGAAAGCGAAAAATGGATAAAGAAGTTGTGGTCCTCATGTACAATGGAATATCACTCAGCCATGAAATCCACGTCATAAGGCTAGTAGCAGCACGATGAGTGGATTTAGGTACGACGATTCTAAGTGAAATAAGTCACACAGAAAAAGACACTTATCATAAGATATCACTTAGAGAGGGAATGTAAAAACCGCTACACTTGAACTGAATTGCAAAACAGAACAGAGTCCCACGTTTAGGAAACACACTATGGCTGCTGAACGGGAAAGGTGAGGTGGGGTGATGCATAAAACAAGGGTTTCAAATTAGCTCAGATACCGTTCCATAAACCCCATATGTAAGAGACAAGACCTATTCCTTTTTCAGTGAACTGGACTCAACACCCCCTATTCACCGCACAAGAATATATCTGACTAGTAAGAATGTTCAAACCTATGTATTGATATCTCTCTGTAAGTGAGTCAAGGGGGTGTAAAGCGGCATAAACACAGCCGTGAAAAGCAGCTAAACCCCATTATAAAAATAAATTACTTTTCAAAACCCGTGAAACAAAGACAGTGAAAGAGAGAGAAATTCTTACAAAATTCGTTCAGGGGCTGTGATGCAACCTGGATTGACCATATCTAGACCCACAGCTGATTGAGACATAAGGGTGGACACTCTTGGGGCTGAGAGGTTCGGTGAGGTTGGGTGAGCCAACGCAGACCCTTTCAAGTAATACTGCATGGTACCCATCCCATGGGTCCCAAATCTCCAGGTTCAAGGGCATCTTCCTACGTCGAAAACAGGCATGAGAAACCCAGAAGATGGTACACCGTGTGATCGGGAAAGGTTTCTAAAACGCACCTCATTTCTCATCTCCTTTGCTCGGGTTCGCCATTCCAGCCGATTTACTAGCCATCTCCCTCCTTGGAGAATCAGCACCTTTAACCTCCTGTTCCGTACAGGTTGCAATTTGTCCTGAGGATGAAGGGGAAGAGGGGGAACCAATGAGAGACTAGCTCTAGGTGTTGGGACAGGCACAGGTCACTCTATTTTCCCATCAGGAAGAAGAATCAAGCACAAGCTCAGCCTGCCCCCCAGAACCAGAAGAGGGCCTGAAGCAATCCTGCGCTTTTGCGGCCAGCTCCCAAAAAAGCGAGTTGAAAAATGGAGCTCAGGGGCACTGCAATTCACAAACCTGCAGAGTTTTAAATGATACCTCTCGTCCACAAATATATTAAGGGAAGGCAACGAAGAGGCTTTGAAAGCAAGGCAGAATTGCAGGAAACAGATTTCAGGAGGTAGATTCGAATCGCCTTGAAAGCACATGAAAAGCGGCAAAACGTGGACAATGATGCCCTTGGCCAAAAAGGGCGTATGCGTTTTTTCCTGAATATATTCAGGAAAAAACGCATACGCCCTTTTTGGCCAACCAAGCAACCTGGAAAGGCCAATCAGCGCTCCAAAGAAGTCTCGCTTCCCAGCGGGCAAAAGGGCCATGGGGAAAAAAGTGTCCAAACCAGAAATGCAGGACCGGCCATGGAGAAATGGGAGCCTTGCTACGCTGATGGGTGGGATGTAAATTGCCAACAGGCACTCCGGAGAAGTGTACGGTGTGTTCTGAAACATCTAAAAACACAGCTTGGAGAGCATAGGGCACTTCCACTCATGGGCGTATAAATTGGGAAAACTAAAAATCAGCAAGACACAGGCACCCCAAAGTTTAGGGCTGCTCTGTTGACAAGAACCCCCACTTCATTACACCTTAAATATCCTAGGAAAGCGAAAAATGGATAAAGAAGTTGTGGTCCTCATGTACAATGGAATATCACTCAGCCATGAAATCCACGTCATAAGGCTAGTAGCAGCACGATGAGTGGATTTAGGTACGACGATTCTAAGTGAAATAAGTCACACAGAAAAAGACACTTATTATAAGATATCACTTAGAGAGGGAATGTAAAAACCGCTACATTGACCTGAATTGCAAAACAGAACAGAGTCCCACGTTTAGGAAACACACTATGGCTGCTGAACGGGAAAGGTGAGGTGGGGTGATGCATAAAACAAGGGTTTCAAATTAGCTCAGATACCGTTCCATAAACCCAATATGTAAGAGACAAGACCTATTCCTTTTTCAGTGAACTGGACTCAACACCCCCTATTCACCGCACAAGAATATATCTGACTAGTAAGAATCTTCAAACCTATGTATTGATATCTCTCTGTAAGTGAGTCAAGGGGGTGTAAAGCGGCATAAACACAGCCGTGAAAAGCAGCTAAACCCCATTATAAAAATAAATTACTTTTCAAAACCCGTGAAACAAAGACAGTGAAAGAGAGAGAAATTCTTACAAAATTCGTTCAGGGGCTGTGATGCAACCTGGATTGACCATATCTAGACCCACAGCTGATTGAGACATAAGGGTGGACACTCTTGGGGCTGAGAGGTTCGGTGAGGTTGGGTGAGCCAACGCAGACCCTTTCAAGTAATACTGCATGGTACCCATCCCATGGGTCCCAAATCTCCAGGTTCAAGGGCATCTTCCTACGTCGAAAACAGGCATGAGAAACCCAGAAGATGGTACACCGTGTGATCGGGAAAGGTTTCTAAAACGCACCTCATTTTTCATCTCCTTTGCTCGGGTTCGCCATTCCAGCCGATTTACTAGCCATCTCCCTCCTTGGAGAATCAGCACCTTTAACCTCCTGTTCCGTACAGGTTGCAATTTGTCCTGAGGATGAACGGGAAGAGGGGGAACCAATGAGAGACTAGCTCTAGGTGTTGGGACAGGCACAGGTCACTCTATTTTCCCATCAGGAAGAAGAATCAAGCACAAGCTCAGCCTGCCCCCCAGAACCAGAAGAGGGCCTGAAGCAATCCTGCGCTTTTGCGGCCAGCTCCCAAAAAAGCGAGTTGAAAAATGGAGCTCAGGGGCACTGCAATTCACAAACCTGCAGAGTTTTAAATGATACCTCTCGTCCACAAATATATTAAGGGAAGGCAACGAAGAGGCTTTGAAAGCAAGGCAGAATTGCAGGAAACAGATTTCAGGAGGTAGATTCGAATCGCCTTGAAAGCACATGAAAAGCGGCAAAACGTGGACAATGATGCCCTTGGCCAAAAAGGGCGTATGCGTTTTTTCCTGAATATATTCAGGAAAAAACGCATACGCCCTTTTTGGCCAACCAAGCAACCTGGAAAGGCCAATCAGCGCTCCAAAGAAGTCTCACTTCCCAGCGGGCAAAAGGGCCATGGGGAAAAAAGTGTCCAAACCAGAAATGCAGGACCGGCCATGGAGAAATGGGAGCCTTGCTACGCTGATGGGTGGGATGTAAATTGCCAACAGGCACTCCGGAGAAGTGTACGGTGTGTTCTGAAACATCTAAAAACACAGCTTGGAGAGCATAGGGCACTTCCACTCATGGGCGTATAAATTGGGAAAAGTAAAAATCAGCAAGACACAGGCACCCCAAAGTTTAGGGCTGCTCTGTTGACAAGAACCCCCACTTCATTACACCTTAAATATCCTAGGAAAGAGAAAAATGGTTAAAGAACTTGTGGTCCTCATGTACAATGGAATATCACTCAGCCATGAAATCAACGTCATAAGGCTAGTAGCAGCACGATGAGTGGATTTAGGTACGACGATTCTAAGTGAAATAAGTCACACAGAAAAAGAAACTTATCATAAGATATCACTTAGAGAGGGAATGTAAAAACCGCTACACTTGAACTGAATTGCAAAACAGAACAGAGTCACACGTTTAGGAAACACACTATGGCTGCTGAACGGGAAAGGTGAGGTGGGGTGATGAATAAAACAAGGGTTTCAAATTAGCTCCGATACCGTTCCATAATCCCAATATGTAAGAGACAAGACCTATTCCTTTTTCAGTGAACTGGACTCAACACCCCCTATTCACCGCACAAGAATATATCTGACTAGTAAGAATCTTCAAACCTATGTATTGATATCTCTCTGTAAGTGAGTCAAGGGGGTGTAAAGCGGCATAAACACAGCCGTGAAAAGCAGCTAAACCCCATTATAAAAATAAATTACTTTTCAAAACCCGTGAAACAAAGACAGTGAAAGCGAGAGAAATTCTTACAAAATTCGTTCACGGGCTGTGATGCAACCTGGATTGACCATATCTAGACCCACAGCTGATTGAGACATAAGGGTGGACACTCTTGGGGCTGAGAGGTTCGGTGAGGTTGGGTGAGCCAACGCAGACCCTTTCAAGTAATACTGCATGGAACCCATCCCATGGGTCCCAAATCTCCAGGTTCAAGGGCATCTTCCTACGTCGAAAACAGGCATGAGAAACCCAGAAGATGGTACACCGTGTGATCGGGAAAGGTTTCTAAAACGCACCTCATTTCTCATCTCCTTTGCTCGGGTTCGCCATTCCAGCCGATTTACTAGCCATCTCCCTCCTTGGAGAATCAGCACCTTTAACCTCCTGTTCCGTACAGGTTGCAATTTGTCCTGAGGATGAACGGGAAGAGGGGGAACCAATGAGAGACTAGCTCTAGGGGTTGGGACAGGCACAGGTCACTCTATTTTCCCATCAGGAAGAAGAATCAAGCACAAGCTCAGCCTGCCCCCCAGAACCAGAAGAGGGCCTGAAGCAATCCTGCGCTTTTGCGGCCAGCTCCCAAAAAAGCGAGTTGAAAAATGGAGCTCAGGGGCACTGCAATTCACAAACCTGCAGAGTTTTAAATGATACCTCTCGTCCACAAATATATTAAGGGAAGGCAACGAAGAGGCTTTGAAAGCAAGGCAGAATTGCAGGAAACAGATTTCAGGAGGTAGATTCGAATCGCCTTGAAAGCACATGAAAAGCGGCAAAACGTGGACAATGATGCCCTTGGCCAAAAAGGGCGTATGCGTTTTTTCCTGAATATATTCAGGAAAAAACGCATACGCCCTTTTTGGCCAACCAAGCAACCTGGAAAGGCCAATCAGCGCTCCAAAGAAGTCTCGCTTCCCAGCGGGCAAAAGGGCCATGGGGAAAAAAGTGTCCAAACCAGAAATGCAGGACCGGCCATGGAGAAATGGGAGCCTTGCTACGCTGATGGGTGGGATGTAAATTGCCAACAGGCACTCCGGAGAAGTGTACGGTGTGTTCTGAAACATCTAAAAACACAGCTTGGAGAGCATAGGGCACTTCCACTCATGGGCGTATAAATTGGGAAAACTAAAAATCAGCAAGACACAGGCACCCCAAAGTTTAGGGCTGCTCTGTTGACAAGAACCCCCACTTCATTACACCTTAAATATCCTAGGAAAGCGAAAAATGGATAAAGAAGTTGTGGTCCTCATGTACAATGGAATATCACTCAGCCATGAAATCCACGTCATAAGGCTAGTAGCAGCACGATGAGTGGATTTAGGTACGACGATTCTAAGTGAAATAAGTCACACAGAAAAAGACACTTATCATAAGATATCACTTAGAGAGGGAATGTAAAAACCGCTACACTTGAACTGAATTGCAAAACAGAACAGAGTCCCACGTTTAGGAAACACACTATGGCTGCTGAACGGGAAAGGTGAGGTGGGGTGATGCATAAAACAAGGGTTTCAAATTAGCTCAGATACCGTTCCATAAACCCAATATGTAAGAGACAAGACCTATTCCTTTTTCAGTGAACTGGACTCAACACCCCCTATTCACCGCACAAGAATATATCTGACTAGTAAGAATCTTCAAACCTATGTATTGATATCTCTCTGTAAGTGAGTCAAGGGGGTGTAAAGCGGCATAAACACAGCCGTGAAAAGCAGCTAAACCCCATTATAAAAATAAATTACTTTTCAAAACCCGTGAAACAAAGACAGTGAAAGAGAGAGAAATTCTGACAAAATTCGTTCAGGGGCTGTGATGCAACCTGGATTGACCATATCTAGACCCACAGCTGATTGAGACATAAGGGTGGACACTCTTGGGGCTGAGAGGTTCGGTGAGGTTGGGTGAGCCAACGCAGACCCTTTCAAGTAATACTGCATGGTACCCATCCCATGGGTCCCAAATCTCCAGGTTCAAGGGCATCTTCCTACGTCGAAAACAGGCATGAGAAACCCAGAAGATGGTACACCGTGTGATCGGGAAAGGTTTCTAAAACGCACCTCATTTCTCATCTCCTTTGCTCGGGTTCGCCATTCCAGCCGATTTACTAGCCATCTCCCTCCTTGGAGAATCAGCACCTTTAACCTCCTGTTCCGTACAGGTTGCAATTTGTCCTGAGGATGAACGGGAAGAGGGGGAACCAATGAGAGACTAGCTCTAGGGGTTGGGACAGGCACAGGTCACTCTATTTTCCCATCAGGAAGAAGAATCAAGCACAAGCTCAGCCTGCCCCCCAGAACCAGAAGAGGGCCTGAAGCAATCCTGCGCTTTTGCGGCCAGCTCCCAAAAAAGCGAGTTGAAAAATGGAGCTCAGGGGCACTGCAATTCACAAACCTGCAGAGTTTTAAATGATACCTCTCGTCCACAAATATATTAAGGGAAGGCAACGAAGAGGCTTTGAAAGCAAGGCAGAATTGCAGGAAACAGATTTCAGGAGGTAGATTCGAATCGCCTTGAAAGCACATGAAAAGCGGCAAAACGTGGACAATGATGCCCTTGGCCAAAAAGGGCGTATGCGTTTTTTCCTGAATATATTCAGGAAAAAACGCATACGCCCTTTTTGGCCAACCAAGCAACCTGGAAAGGCCAATCAGCGCTCCAAAGAAGTCTCGCTTCCCAGCGGGCAAAAGGGCCATGGGGAAAAAAGTGTCCAAACCAGAAATGCAGGACCGGCCATGGAGAAATGGGAGCCTTGCTACGCTGATGGGTGGGATGTAAATTGCCAACAGGCACTCCGGAGAAGTGTACGGTGTGTTCTGAAACATCTAAAAACACAGCTTGGAGAGCATAGGGCACTTCCACTCATGGGCGTATAAATTGGGAAAACTAAAAATCAGCAAGACACAGGCACCCCAAAGTTTAGGGCTGCTCTGTTGACAAGAACCCCCACTTCATTACACCTTAAATATCCTAGGAAAGCGAAAAATGGATAAAGAAGTTGTGGTCCTCATGTACAATGGAATATCACTCAGCCATGAAATCAACGTCATAAGGCTAGTAGCAGCACGATGAGTGGATTTAGGTACGACGATTCTAAGTGAAATAAGTCACACAGAAAAAGACACTTATCCTAAGATATCACTTCTAGAGGGAATGTAAAAACCGCTACACTTGAACTGAATTGCAAAACAGAACAGAGTCCCACGTTTAGGAAACACACTATGGCTGCTGAACGGGAAAGGTGAGGTGGGGTGATGCATAAAACAAGGGTTTCAAATTAGCTCAGATACCGTTCCATAAACCCAATATGTAAGAGACAAGACCTATTCCTTTTTCAGTGAACTGGACTCAACACCCCCTATTCACCGCACAAGAATATATCTGACTAGTAAGAATCTTCAAACCTATGTATTGATATCTCTCTGTAAGTGAGTCAAGGGGGTGTAAAGCGGCATAAACACAGCCGTGAAAAGCAGCTAAACCCCATTATAAAAATAAATTACTTTTCAAAACCCGTGAAACAAAGACAGTGAAAGAGAGAGAAATTCTGACAAAATTCGTTCAGGGGCTGTGATGCAACCTGGATTGACCATATCTAGACCCACAGCTGATTGAGACATAAGGGTGGACACTCTTGGGGCTGAGAGGTTCGGTGAGGTTGGGTGAGCCAACGCAGACCCTTTCAAGTAATACTGCATGGTACCCATCCCATGGGTCCCAAAACTCCAGGTTCAAGGGCATCTTCCTACGTCGAAAACAGGCATGAGAAACCCAGAAGATGGTACACCGTGTGATCGGGAAAGGTTTCTAAAACGCACCTCATTTCTCATCTCCTTTGCTCGGGTTCGCCATTCCAGCCGATTTACTAGCCATCTCCCTCCTTGGAGAATCAGCACCTTTAACCTCCTGTTCCGTACAGGTTGCAATTTGTCCTGAGGATGAACGGGAAGAGGGGGAACCAATGAGAGACTAGCTCTAGGGGTTGGGACAGGCACAGGTCACTCTATTTTCCCATCAGGAAGAAGAATCAAGCACAAGCTCAGCCTGCCCCCCAGAACCAGAAGAGGGCCTGAAGCAATCCTGCGCTTTTGCGGCCAGCTCCCAAAAAAGCGAGTTGAAAAATGGAGCTCAGGGGCACTGCAATTCACAAACCTGCAGAGTTTTAAATGATACCTCTCGTCCACAAATATATTAAGGGAAGGCAACGAAGAGGCTTTGAAAGCAAGGCAGAATTGCAGGAAACAGATTTCAGGAGGTAGATTCGAATCGCCTTGAAAGCACATGAAAAGCGGCAAAACGTGGACAATGATGCCCTTGGCCAAAAAGGGCGTATGCGTTTTTTCCTGAATATATTCAGAAAAAACGCATACGCCCTTTTTGGCCAACCAAGCAACCTGGAAAGGCCAATCAGCGCTCCAAAGAAGTCTCGCTTCCCAGCGGGCAAAAGGGCCATGGGGAAAAAAGTGTCCAAACCAGAAATGCAGGACCGGCCATGGAGAAATGGGAGCCTTGCTACGCTGATGGGTGGGATGTAAATTGCCAACAGGCACTCCGGAGAAGTGTACGGTGTGTTCTGAAACATCTAAAAACACAGCTTGGAGAGCATAGGGCACTTCCACTCATGGGCGTATAAATTGGGAAAACTAAAAATCAGCAAGACACAGGCACCCCAAAGTTTAGGGCTGCTCTGTTGACAAGAACCCCCACTTCATTACACCTTAAATATCCTAGGAAAGCGAAAAATGGATAAAGAAGTTGTGGTCCTCATGTACAATGGAATATCACTCAGCCATGAAATCAACTTCATAAGGCTAGTAGCAGCACGATGAGTGGATTTAGGTACGACGATTCTAAGTGAAATAAGTCACACAGAAAAAGACACTTATCATAAGATATCACTTAGAGAGGGAATGTAAAAACCGCTACACTTGAACTGAATTGCAAAACAGAACAGAGTCCCACGTTTAGGAAACACACTATGGCTGCTGAACGGGAAAGGTGAGGTGGGGTGATGCATAAAACAAGGGTTTCAAATTAGCTCCGATACCGTTCCATAAACCCAATATGTAAGAGACAAGACCTATTCCTTTTTCAGTGAACTGGACTCAACACCCCCTATTCACCGCACAAGAATATATCTGACTAGTAAGAATCTTCAAACCTATGTATTGATATCTCTCTGTAAGTGAGTCAAGGGGGTGTAAAGCGGCATAAACACAGCCGTGAAAAGCAGCTAAACCCCATTATAAAAATAAATTACTTTTCAAAACCCGTGAAACAAAGACAGTGAAAGAGAGAGAAATTCTGACAAAATTCGTTCAGGGGCTGTGATGCAACCTGGATTGACCATATCTAGACCCACAGCTGATTGAGACATAAGGGTGGACACTCTTGGGGCTGAGAGGTTCGGTGAGGTTGGGTGAGCCAACGCAGACCCTTTCAAGTAATACTGCATGGTACCCATCCCATGGGTCCCAAATCTCCAGGTTCAAGGGCATCTTCCTACGTCGAAAACAGGCATGAGAAACCCAGAAGATGGTACACCGTGTGATCGGGAAAGGTTTCTAAAACGCACCTCATTTCTCATCTCCTTTGCTCGGGTTCGCCATTCCAGCCGATTTACTAGCCAACTCCCTCCTTGGAGAATCAGCACCTTTAACCTCCTGTTCCGTACAGGTTGCAATTTGTCCTGAGGATGAACGGGAAGAGGGGGAACCAATGAGAGACTAGCTCTAGGGGTTGGGACAGGCACAGGTCACTCTATTTTCCCATCAGGAAGAAGAATCAAGCACAAGCTCAGCCTGCCCCCCAGAACCAGAAGAGGGCCTGAAGCAATCCTGCGCTTTTGCGGGCAGCTCCCAAAAAAGCGAGTTGAAAAATGGAGCTCAGGGGCACTGCAATTCACAAACCTGCAGAGTTTTAAATGATACCTCTCGTCCACAAATATATTAAGGGAAGGCAACGAAGAGGCTTTGAAAGCAAGGCAGAATTGCAGGAAACAGATTTCAGGAGGTAGATTCGAATCGCCTTGAAAGCACATGAAAAGCGGCAAAACGTGGACAATGATGCCCTTGGCCAAAAAGGGCGTATGCGTTTTTTCCTGAATATATTCAGGAAAAAACGCATACGCCCTTTTTGGCCAACCAAGCAACCTGGAAAGGCCAATCAGCGCTCCAAAGAAGTCTCGCTTCCCAGCGGGCAAAAGGGCCATGGGGAAAAAAGTGTCCAAACCAGAAATGCAGGACCGGCCATGGAGAAATGGGAGCCTTGCTACGCTGATGCGTGGGATGTAAATTGCCAACAGGCACTCCGGAGAAGTGTACGGTGTGTTCTGAAACATCTAAAAACACAGCTTGGAGAGCATAGGGCACTTCCACTCATGGGCGTATAAATTGGGAAAACTAAAAATCAGCAAGACACAGGCACCCCAAAGTTTAGGGCTGCTCTGTTGACAAGAACCCCCACTTCATTACACCTTAAATATCCTAGGAAAGCGAAAAATGGATAAAGAAGTTGTGGTCCTCATGTACAATGGAATATCACTCAGCCATGAAATCAACGTCATAAGGCTAGTAGCAGCACGATGAGTGGATTTAGGTACGACGATTCTAAGTGAAATAAGTCACACAGAAAAAGACACTTATCATAAGATATCACTTAGAGAGGGAATGTAAAAACCGCTACACTTGAACTGAATTGCAAAACAGAACAGAGTCCCACGTTTAGGAAACACACTATGGCTGCTGAACGGGAAAGGTGAGGTGGGGTGATGCATAAAACAAGGGTTTCAAATTAGCTCAGATACCGTTCCATAAACCCAATATGTAAGAGACAAGACCTATTCCTTTTTCAGTGAACTGGACTCAACACCCCCTATTCACCGCACAAGAATATATCTGACTAGTAAGAATCTTCAAACCTATGTATTGATATCTCTCTGTAAGTGAGTCAAGGGGGTGTAAAGCGGCATAAACACAGCCGTGAAAAGCAGCTAAACCCCATTATAAAAATAAATTACTTTTCAAAACCCGTGAAACAAAGACAGTGAAAGAGAGAGAAATTCTGACAAAATTCGTTCAGGGGCTGTGATGCAACCTGGATTGACCATATCTAGACCCACAGCTGATTGAGACATAAGGGTGGACACTCTTGGGGCTGAGAGGTTCGGTGAGGTTGGGTGAGCCAACGCAGACCCTTTCAAGTAATACTGCATGGTACCCATCCCATGGGTCCCAAATCTCCAGGTTCAAGGGCATCTTCCTACGTCGAAAACAGGCATGAGAAACCCAGAAGATGGTACACCGTGTGATCGGGAAAGGTTTCTAAAACGCACCTCATTTCTCATCTCCTTTGCTCGGGTTCGCCATTCCAGCCGATTTACTAGCCATCTCCCTCCTTGGAGAATCAGCACCTTTAACCTCCTGTTCCGTACAGGTTGCAATTTGTCCTGAGGATGAACGGGAAGAGGGGGAACCAATGAGAGACTAGCTCTAGGGGTTGGGACAGGCACAGGTCACTCTATTTTCCCATCAGGAAGAAGAATCAAGCACAAGCTCAGCCTGCCCCCCAGAACCAGAAGAGGGCCTGAAGCAATCCTGCGCTTTTGCGGCCAGCTCCCAAAAAAGCGAGTTGAAAAATGGAGCTCAGGGGCACTGCAATTCACAAACCTGCAGAGTTTTAAATGATACCTCTCGTCCACAAATATATTAAGGGAAGGCAACGAAGAGGCTTTGAAAGCAAGGCAGAATTGCAGGAAACAGATTTCAGGAGGTAGATTCGAATCGCCTTGAAAGCACATGAAAAGCGGCAAAACGTGGACAATGATGCCCTTGGCCAAAAAGGGCGTATGCGTTTTTTCCTGAATATATTCAGGAAAAAACGCATACGCCCTTTTTGGCCAACCAAGCAACCTGGAAAGGCCAATCAGCGCTCCAAAGAAGTCTCGCTTCCCAGCGGGCAAAAGGGCCATGGGGAAAAAAGTGTCCAAACCAGAAATGCAGGACCGGCCATGGAGAAATGGGAGCCTTGCTACGCTGATGCGTGGGATGTAAATTGCCAACAGGCACTCCGGAGAAGTGTACGGTGTGTTCTGAAACATCTAAAAACACAGCTTGGAGAGCATAGGGCACTTCCACTCATGGGCGTATAAATTGGGAAAACTAAAAATCAGCAAGACACAGGCACCCCAAAGTTTAGGGCTGCTCTGTTGACAAGAACCCCCACTTCATTACACCTTAAATATCCTAGGAAAGCGAAAAATGGATAAAGAAGTTGTGGTCCTCATGTACAATGGAATATCACTCAGCCATGAAATCAACGTCATAAGGCTAGTAGCAGCACGATGAGTGGATTTAGGTACGACGATTCTAAGTGAAATAAGTCACACAGAAAAAGACACTTATCCTAAGATATCACTTAGAGAGGGAATGTAAAAACCGCTACACTTGAACTGAATTGCAAAACAGAACAGAGTCCCACGTTTAGGAAACACACTATGGCTGCTGAACGGGAAAGGTGAGGTGGGGTGATGCATAAAACAAGGGTTTCAAATTAGCTCAGATACCGTTCCATAAACCCAATATGTAAGAGACAAGACCTATTCCTTTTTCAGTGAACTGGACTCAACACCCCCTATTCACCGCACAAGAATATATCTGACTAGTAAGAATCTTCAAACCTATGTATTGATATCTCTCTGTAAGTGAGTCAAGGGGGTGTAAAGCGGCATAAACACAGCCGTGAAAAGCAGCTAAACCCCATTATAAAAATAAATTACTTTTCAAAACCCGTGAAACAAAGACAGTGAAAGAGAGAGAAATTCTGACAAAATTCGTTCAGGGGCTGTGATGCAACCTGGATTGACCATATCTAGACCCACAGCTGATTGAGACATAAGGGTGGACACTCTTGGGGCTGAGAGGTTCGGTGAGGTTGGGTGAGCCAACGCAGACCCTTTCAAGTAATACTGCATGGTACCCATCCCATGGGTCCCAAATCTCCAGGTTCAAGGGCATCTTCCTACGTCGAAAACAGGCATGAGAAACCCAGAAGATGGTACACCGTGTGATCGGGAAAGGTTTCTAAAACGCACCTCATTTCTCATCTCCTTTGCTCGGGTTCGCCATTCCAGCCGATTTACTAGCCATCTCCCTCCTTGGAGAATCAGCACCTTTAACCTCCTGTTCCGTACAGGTTGCAATTTGTCCTGAGGATGAACGGGAAGAGGGGGAACCAATGAGAGACTAGCTCTAGGGGTTGGGACAGGCACAGGTCACTCTATTTTCCCATCAGGAAGAAGAATCAAGCACAAGCTCAGCCTGCCCCCCAGAACCAGAAGAGGGCCTGAAGCAATCCTGCGCTTTTGCGGCCAGCTCCCAAAAAAGCGAGTTGAAAAATGGAGCTCAGGGGCACTGCAATTCACAAACCTGCAGAGTTTTAAATGATACCTCTCGTCCACAAATATATTAAGGGAAGGCAACGAAGAGGCTTTGAAAGCAAGGCAGAATTGCAGGAAACAGATTTCAGGAGGTAGATTCGAATCGCCTTGAAAGCACATGAAAAGCGGCAAAACGTGGACAATGATGCCCTTGGCCAAAAAGGGCGTATGCGTTTTTTCCTGAATATATTCAGGAAAAAACGCATACGCCCTTTTTGGCCAACCAAGCAACCTGGAAAGGCCAATCAGCGCTCCAAAGAAGTCTCGCTTCCCAGCGGGCAAAAGGGCCATGGGGAAAAAAGTGTCCAAACCAGAAATGCAGGACCGGCCATGGAGAAATGGGAGCCTTGCTACGCTGATGGGTGGGATGTAAATTGCCAACAGGCACTCCGGAGAAGTGTACGGTGTGTTCTGAAACATCTAAAAACACAGCTTGGAGAGCATAGGGCACTTCCACTCATGGGCGTATAAATTGGGAAAACTAAAAATCAGCAAGACACAGGCACCCCAAAGTTTAGGGCTGCTCTGTTGACAAGAACCCCCACTTCATTACACCTTAAATATCCTAGGAAAGCGAAAAATGGATAAAGAAGTTGTGGTCCTCATGTACAATGGAATATCACTCAGCCATGAAATCAACGTCATAAGGCTAGTAGCAGCACGATGAGTGGATTTAGGTACGACGATTCTAAGTGAAATAAGTCACACAGAAAAAGACACTTATCCTAAGATATCACTTAGAGAGGGAATGTAAAAACCGCTACACTTGAACTGAATTGCAAAACAGAACAGAGTCCCACGTTTAGGAAACACACTATGGCTGCTGAACGGGAAAGGTGAGGTGGGGTGATGCATAAAACAAGGGTTTCAAATTAGCTCAGATACCGTTCCATAAACCCAATATATAAGAGACAAGACCTATTCCTTTTTCAGTGAACTGGACTCAACACCCCCTATTCACCGCACAAGAATATATCTGACTAGTAAGAATCTTCAAACCTATGTATTGATATCTCTCTGTAAGTGAGTCAAGGGGGTGTAAAGCGGCATAAACACAGCCGTGAAAAGCAGCTAAACCCCATTATAAAAATAAATTACTTTTCAAAACCCGTGAAACAAAGACAGTGAAAGAGAGAGAAATTCTGACAAAATTCGTTCAGGGGCTGTGATGCAACCTGGATTGACCATATCTAGACCCACAGCTGATTGAGACATAAGGGTGGACACTCTTGGGGCTGAGAGGTTCGGTGAGGTTGGGTGAGCCAACGCAGACCCTTTCAAGTAATACTGCATGGTACCCATCCCATGGGTCCCAAATCTCCAGGTTCAAGGGCATCTTCCTACGTCGAAAACAGGCATGAGAAACCCAGAAGATGGTACACCGTGTGATCGGGAAAGGTTTCTAAAACGCACCTCATTTCTCATCTCCTTTGCTCGGGTTCGCCATTCCAGCCGATTTACTAGCCATCTCCCTCCTTGGAGAATCAGCACCTTTAACCTCCTGTTCCGTACAGGTTGCAATTTGTCCTGAGGATGAAGGGGAAGAGGGGGAACCAATGAGAGACTAGCTCTAGGGGTTGGGACAGGCACAGGTCACTCTATTTTCCCATCAGGAAGAAGAATCAAGCACAAGCTCAGCCTGCCCCCCAGAACCAGAAGAGGGCCTGAAGCAATCCTGCGCTTTTGCGGCCAGCTCCCAAAAAAGCGAGTTGAAAAATGGAGCTCAGGGGCACTGCAATTCACAAACCTGCAGAGTTTTAAATGATACCTCTCGTCCACAAATATATTAAGGGAAGGCAACGAAGAGGCTTTGAAAGCAAGGCAGAATTGCAGGAAACAGATTTCAGGAGGTAGATTCGAATCGCCTTGAAAGCACATGAAAAGCGGCAAAACGTGGACAATGATGCCCTTGGCCAAAAAGGGCGTATGCGTTTTTTCCTGAATATATTCAGGAAAAAACGCATACGCCCTTTTTGGCCAACCAAGCAACCTGGAAAGGCCAATCAGCGCTCCAAAGAAGTCTCGCTTCCCAGCGGGCAAAAGGGCCATGGGGAAAAAAGTGTCCAAACCAGAAATGCAGGACCGGCCATGGAGAAATGGGAGCCTTGCTACGCTGATGCGTGGGATGTAAATTGCCAACAGGCACTCCGGAGAAGTGTACGGTGTGTTCTGAAACATCTAAAAACACAGCTTGGAGAGCATAGGGCACTTCCACTCATGGGCGTATAAATTGGGAAAACTAAAAATCAGCAAGACACAGGCACCCCAAAGTTTAGGGCTGCTCTGTTGACAAGAACCCCCACTTCATTACACCTTAAATATCCTAGGAAAGCGAAAAATGGATAAAGAAGTTGTGGTCCTCATGTACAATGGAATATCACTCAGCCATGAAATCAACGTCATAAGGCTAGTAGCAGCACGATGAGTGGATTTAGGTACGACGATTCTAAGTGAAATAAGTCACACAGAAAAAGACACTTATCCTAAGATATCACTTAGAGAGGGAATGTAAAAACCGCTACACTTGACCTGAATTGCAAAACAGAACAGAGTCCCACGTTTAGGAAACACACTATGGCTGCTGAACGGGAAAGGTGAGGTGGGGTGATGCATAAAACAAGGGTTTCAAATTAGCTCCGATACCGTTCCATAAACCCAATATGTAAGAGACAAGACCTATTCCTTTTTCAGTGAACTGGACTCAACACCCCCTATTCACCGCACAAGAATATATCTGACTAGTAAGAATCTTCAAACCTATGTATTGATATCTCTCTGTAAGTGAGTCAAGGGGGTGTAAAGCGGCATAAACACAGCCGTGAAAAGCAGCTAAACCCCATTATAAAAATAAATTACTTTTCAAAACCCGTGAAACAAAGACAGTGAAAGAGAGAGAAATTCTGACAAAATTCGTTCAGGGGCTGTGATGCAACCTGGATTGACCATATCTAGACCCACAGCTGATTGAGACATAAGGGTGGACACTCTTGGGGCTGAGAGGTTCGGTGAGGTTGGGTGAGCCAACGCAGACCCTTTCAAGTAATACTGCATGGTACCCATCCCATGGGTCCCAAATCTCCAGGTTCAAGGGCATCTTCCTACGTCGAAAACAGGCATGAGAAACCCAGAAGATGGTACACCGTGTGATCGGGAAAGGTTTCTAAAACGCACCTCATTTCTCATCTCCTTTGCTCGGGTTCGCCATTCCAGCCGATTTACTAGCCATCTCCCTCCTTGGAGAATCAGCACCTTTAACCTCCTGTTCCGTACAGGTTGCAATTTGTCCTGAGGATGAAGGGGAAGAGGGGGAACCAATGAGAGACTAGCTCTAGGGGTTGGGACAGGCACAGGTCACTCTATTTTCCCATCAGGAAGAAGAATCAAGCACAAGCTCAGCCTGCCCCCCAGAACCAGAAGAGGGCCTGAAGCAATCCTGCGCTTTTGCGGCCAGCTCCCAAAAAAGCGAGTTGAAAAATGGAGCTCAGGGGCACTGCAATTCACAAACCTGCAGAGTTTTAAATGATACCTCTCGTCCACAAATATATTAAGGGAAGGCAACGAAGAGGCTTTGAAAGCAAGGCAGAATTGCAGGAAACAGATTTCAGGAGGTAGATTCGAATCGCCTTGAAAGCACATGAAAAGCGGCAAAACGTGGACAATGATGCCCTTGGCCAAAAAGGGCGTATGCGTTTTTTCCTGAATATATTCAGGAAAAAACGCATACGCCCTTTTTGGCCAACCAAGCAACCTGGAAAGGCCAATCAGCGCTCCAAAGAAGTCTCGCTTCCCAGCGGGCAAAAGGGCCATGGGGAAAAAAGTGTCCAAACCAGAAATGCAGGACCGGCCATGGAGAAATGGGAGCCTTGCTACGCTGATGGGTGGGATGTAAATTGCCAACAGGCACTCCGGAGAAGTGTACGGTGTGTTCTGAAACATCTAAAAACACAGCTTGGAGAGCATAGGGCACTTCCACTCATGGGCGTATAAATTGGGAAAACTAAAAATCAGCAAGACACAGGCACCCCAAAGTTTAGGGCTGCTCTGTTGACAAGAACCCCCACTTCATTACACCTTAAATATCCTAGGAAAGCGAAAAATGGATAAAGAAGTTGTGGTCCTCATGTACAATGGAATATCACTCAGCCATGAAATCAACGTCATAAGGCTAGTAGCAGCACGATGAGTGGATTTAGGTACGACGATTCTAAGTGAAATAAGTCACACAGAAAAAGACACTTATCCTAAGATATCACTTCTAGAGGGAATGTAAAAACCGCTACACTTGAACTGAATTGCAAAACAGAACAGAGTCCCACGTTTAGGAAACACACTATGGCTGCTGAACGGGAAAGGTGAGGTGGGGTGATGCATAAAACAAGGGTTTCAAATTAGCTCAGATACCGTTCCATAAACCCAATATGTAAGAGACAAGACCTATTCCTTTTTCAGTGAACTGGACTCAAAACCCCCTATTCACCGCACAAGAATATATCTGACTAGTAAGAATCTTCAAACCTATGTATTGATATCTCTCTGTAAGTGAGTCAAGGGGGTGTAAAGCGGCATAAACACAGCCGTGAAAAGCAGCTAAACCCCATTATAAAAATAAATTACTTTTCAAAACCCGTGAAACAAAGACAGTGAAAGAGAGAGAAATTCTGACAAAATTCGTTCAGGGGCTGTGATGCAACCTGGATTGACCATATCTAGACCCACAGCTGATTGAGACATAAGGGTGGACACTCTTGGGGCTGAGAGGTTCGGTGAGGTTGGGTGAGCCAACGCAGACCCTTTCAAGTAATACTGCATGGTACCCATCCCATGGGTCCCAAATCTCCAGGTTCAAGGGCATCTTCCTACGTCGAAAACAGGCATGAGAAACCCAGAAGATGGTACACCGTGTGATCGGGAAAGGTTTCTAAAACGCACCTCATTTCTCATCTCCTTTGCTCGGGTTCGCCATTCCAGCCGATTTACTAGCCATCTCCCTCCTTGGAGAATCAGCACCTTTAACCTCCTGTTCCGTACAGGTTGCAATTTGTCCTGAGGATGAAGGGGAAGAGGGGGAACCAATGAGAGACTAGCTCTAGGGGTTGGGACAGGCACAGGTCACTCTATTTTCCCATCAGGAAGAAGAATCAAGCACAAGCTCAGCCTGCCCCCCAGAACCAGAAGAGGGCCTGAAGCAATCCTGCGCTTTTGCGGCCAGCTCCCAAAAAAGCGAGTTGAAAAATGGAGCTCAGGGGCACTGCAATTCACAAACCTGCAGAGTTTTAAATGATACCTCTCGTCCACAAATATATTAAGGGAAGGCAACGAAGAGGCTTTGAAAGCAAGGCAGAATTGCAGGAAACAGATTTCAGGAGGTAGATTCGAATCGCCTTGAAAGCACATGAAAAGCGGCAAAACGTGGACAATGATGCCCTTGGCCAAAAAGGGCGTATGCGTTTTTTCCTGAATATATTCAGGAAAAAACGCATACGCCCTTTTTGGCCAACCAAGCAACCTGGAAAGGCCAATCAGCGCTCCAAAGAAGTCTCGCTTCCCAGCGGGCAAAAGGGCCATGGGGAAAAAAGTGTCCAAACCAGAAATGCAGGACCGGCCATGGAGAAATGGGAGCCTTGCTACGCTGATGGGTGGGATGTAAATTGCCAACAGGCACTCCGGAGAAGTGTACGGTGTGTTCTGAAACATCTAAAAACACAGCTTGGAGAGCATAGGGCACTTCCACTCATGGGCGTATAAATTGGGAAAACTAAAAATCAGCAAGACACAGGCACCCCAAAGTTTAGGGCTGCTCTGTTGACAAGAACCCCCACTTCATTACACCTTAAATATCCTAGGAAAGCGAAAAATGGATAAAGAAGTTGTGGTCCTCATGTACAATGGAATATCACTCAGCCATGAAATCAACGTCATAAGGCTAGTAGCAGCACGATGAGTGGATTTAGGTACGACGATTCTAAGTGAAATAAGTCACACAGAAAAAGACACTTATCCTAAGATATCACTTCTAGAGGGAATGTAAAAACCGCTACACTTGAACTGAATTGCAAAACAGAACAGAGTCCCACGTTTAGGAAACACACTATGGCTGCTGAACGGGAAAGGTGAGGTGGGGTGATGCATAAAACAAGGGTTTCAAATTAGCTCAGATACCGTTCCATAAACCCAATATGTAAGAGACAAGACCTATTCCTTTTTCAGTGAACTGGACTCAAAACCCCCTATTCACCGCACAAGAATATATCTGACTAGTAAGAATCTTCAAACCTATGTATTGATATCTCTCTGTAAGTGAGTCAAGGGGGTGTAAAGCGGCATAAACACAGCCGTGAAAAGCAGCTAAACCCCATTATAAAAATAAATTACTTTTCAAAACCCGTGAAACAAAGACAGTGAAAGAGAGAGAAATTCTGACAAAATTCGTTCAGGGGCTGTGATGCAACCTGGATTGACCATATCTAGACCCACAGCTGATTGAGACATAAGGGTGGACACTCTTGGGGCTGAGAGGTTCGGTGAGGTTGGGTGAGCCAACGCAGACCCTTTCAAGTAATACTGCATGGTACCCATCCCATGGGTCCCAAATCTCCAGGTTCAAGGGCATCTTCCTACGTCGAAAACAGGCATGAGAAACCCAGAAGATGGTACACCGTGTGATCGGGAAAGGTTTCTAAAACGCACCTCATTTCTCATCTCCTTTGCTCGGGTTCGACATTCCAGCCGATTTACTAGCCATCTCCCTCCTTGGAGAATCAGCACCTTTAACCTCCTGTTCCGTACAGGTTGCAATTTGTCCTGAGGATGAAGGGGAAGAGGGGGAACCAATGAGAGACTAGCTCTAGGTGTTGGGACAGGAACAGGTCACTCTATTTTCCCATCAGGAAGAAGAATCAAGCACAAGCTCAGCCTGCCCCCCAGAACCAGAAGAGGGCCTGAAGCAATCCTGCGCTTTTGCGGCCAGCTCCCAAAAAAGCGAGTTGAAAAATGGAGCTCAGGGGCACTGCAATTCACAAACCTGCAGAGTTTTAAATGATACCTCTCGTCCACAAATATATTAAGGGAAGGCAACGAAGAGGCTTTGAAAGCAAGGCAGAATTGCAGGAAACAGATTTCAGGAGGTAGATTCGAATCGCCTTGAAAGCACATGAAAAGCGGCAAAACGTGGACAATGATGCCCTTGGCCAAAAAGGGCGTATGCGTTTTTTCCTGAATATATTCAGGAAAAAACGCATACGCCCTTTTTGGCCAACCAAGCAACCTGGAAAGGCCAATCAGCGCTCCAAAGAAGTCTAGCTTCCCAGCGGGCAAAAGGGCCATGGGGAAAAAAGTGTCCAAACCAGAAATGCAGGACCGGCCATGGAGAAATGGGAGCCTTGCTACGCTGATGGGTGGGATGTAAATTGCCAACAGGCACTCCGGAGAAGTGTACGGTGTGTTCTGAAACATCTAAAAACACAGCTTGGAGAGCATAGGGCACTTCCACTCATGGGCGTATAAATTGGGAAAACTAAAAATCAGCAAGACACAGGCACCCCAAAGTTTAGGGCTGCTCTGTTGACAAGAACCCCCACTTCATTACACCTTAAATATCCTAGGAAAGAGAAAATTGGATAAAGAAGTTGTGGTCCTCATGTACAATGGAATATCACTCAGCCATGAAATCAACGTCATAAGGCTAGTAGCAGCACGATGAGTGGATTTAGGTACGACGATTCTAAGTGAAATAAGTCACACAGAAAAAGACACTTATCCTAAGATATCACTTCTAGAGGGAATGTAAAAACCGCTACACTTGAACTGAATTGCAAAACAAAACAGAGTCACAAGTTTAGGAAACACACTATGGCTGCTGAACGGGAAAGGTGAGGTGGGGTGATGCATAAAACAAGGGTTTCAAATTAGCTCAGATACCGTTCCATAAACCCAATATGTAAGAGACAAGACCTATTCCTTTTTCAGTGAACTGGACTCAACACCCCCTATTCACCGCACAAGAATATATCTGACTAGTAAGAATCTTCAAACCTATGTATTGATATCTCTCTGTAAGTGAGTCAAGGGGGTGTAAAGCGGCATAAACACAGCCGTGAAAAGCAGCTAAACCCCATTATAAAAATAAATTACTTTTCAAAACCCGTGAAACAAAGACAGTGAAAGAGAGAGAAATTCTGACAAAATTCGTTCAGGGGCTGTGATGCAACCTGGATTGACCATATCTAGACCCACAGCTGATTGAGACATAAGGGTGGACACTCTTGGGGCTGAGAGGTTCGGTGAGGTTGGGTGAGCCAACGCAGACCCTTTCAAGTAATACTGCATGGTACCCATCCCATGGGTCCCAAATCTCCAGGTTCAAGGGCATCTTCCTACGTCGAAAACAGGCATGAGAAACCCAGAAGATGGTACACCGTGTGATCGGGAAAGGTTTCTAAAACGCACCTCATTTCTCATCTCCTTTGCTCGGGTTCGACATTCCAGCCGATTTACTAGCCATCTCCCTCCTTGGAGAATCAGCACCTTTAACCTCCTGTTCCGTACAGGTTGCAATTTGTCCTGAGGATGAAGGGGAAGAGGGGGAACCAATGAGAGACTAGCTCTAGGTGTTGGGACAGGAACAGGTCACTCTATTTTCCCATCAGGAAGAAGAATCAAGCACAAGCTCAGCCTGCCCCCCAGAACCAGAAGAGGGCCTGAAGCAATCCTGCGCTTTTGCGGCCAGCTCCCAAAAAAGCGAGTTGAAAAATGGAGCTCAGGGGCACTGCAATTCACAAACCTGCAGAGTTTTAAATGATACCTCTCGTCCACAAATATATTAAGGGAAGGCAACGAAGAGGCTTTGAAAGCAAGGCAGAATTGCAGGAAACAGATTTCAGGAGGTAGATTCGAATCGCCTTGAAAGCACATGAAAAGCGGCAAAACGTGGACAATGATGCCCTTGGCCAAAAAGGGCGTATGCGTTTTTTCCTGAATATATTCAGGAAAAAACGCATACGCCCTTTTTGGCCAACCAAGCAACCTGGAAAGGCCAATCAGCGCTCCAAAGAAGTCTAGCTTCCCAGCGGGCAAAAGGGCCATGGGGAAAAAAGTGTCCAAACCAGAAATGCAGGACCGGCCATGGAGAAATGGGAGCCTTGCTACGCTGATGGGTGGGATGTAAATTGCCAACAGGCACTCCGGAGAAGTGTACGGTGTGTTCTGAAACATCTAAAAACACAGCTTGGAGAGCATAGGGCACTTCCACTCATGGGCGTATAAATTGGGAAAACTAAAAATCAGCAAGACACAGGCACCCCAAAGTTTAGGGCTGCTCTGTTGACAAGAACCCCCACTTCATTACACCTTAAATATCCTAGGAAAGAGAAAATTGGATAAAGAAGTTGTGGTCCTCATGTACAATGGAATATCACTCAGCCATGAAATCAACGTCATAAGGCTAGTAGCAGCACGATGAGTGGATTTAGGTACGACGATTCTAAGTGAAATAAGTCACACAGAAAAAGACACTTATCCTACGATATCACTTCTAGAGGGAATGTAAAAACCGCTACACTTGAACTGAATTGCAAAACAAAACAGAGTCACACGTTTAGGAAACACACTATGGCTGCTGAACGGGAAAGGTGAGGTGGGGTGATGCATAAAACAAGGGTTTCAAATTAGCTCAGATACCGTTCCATAAACCCAATATGTAAGAGACAAGACCTATTCCTTTTTCAGTGAACTGGACTCAACACCCCCTATTCACCGCACAAGAATATATCTGACTAGTAAGAATCTTCAAACCTATGTATTGATATCTCTCTGTAAGTGAGTCAAGGGGGTGTAAAGCGGCATAAACACAGCCGTGAAAAGCAGCTAAACCCCATTATAAAAATAAATTACATTTCAAAACCCGTGAAACAAAGACAGTGAAAGCGAGAGAAATTCTTACAAAATTCGTTCACGGGCTGTGATGCAACCTGGATTGACCATATCTAGACCCACAGCTGATTGAGACATAAGGGTGGACACTCTTGGGGCTGAGAGGTTCGGTGAGGTTGGGTGAGCCAACGCAGACCCTTTCAAGTAATACTGCATGGAACCCATCCCATGGGTCCCAAATCTCCAGGTTCAAGGGCATCTTCCTACGTCGAAAACAGGCATGAGAAACCCAGAAGATGGTACACCGTGTGATCGGGAAAGGTTTCTAAAACCACCTCATTTCTCATCTCCTTTGCTCGGGTTCGCCATTCCAGCCAATTTACTAGCCATCTCCCTCCTTGGAGAATCAGCACCTTTAACCTCCTGTTCCGTACAGGTTGCAATTTGTCCTGAGGATGAACGGGAAGAGGGGGAACCAATGAGAGACTAGCTCTAGGGGTTGGGACAGGCACAGGTCACTCTATTTTCCCATCAGGAAGAAGAATCAAGCACAAGCTCAGCCTGCCCCCCAGAACCAGAAGAGGGCCTGAAGCAATCCTGCGCTTTTGCGGCCAGCTCCCAAAAAAGCGAGTTGAAAAATGGAGCTCAGGGGCACTGCAATTCACAAACCTGCAGAGTTTTAAATGATACCTCTCGTCCACAAATATATTAAGGGAAGGCAACGAAGAGGCTTTGAAAGCAAGGCAGAATTGCAGGAAACAGATTTCAGGAGGTAGATTCGAATCGCCTTGAAAGCACATGAAAAGCGGCAAAACGTGGACAATGATGCCCTTGGCCAAAAAGGGCGTATGCGTTTTTTCCTGAATATATTCAGGAAAAAACGCATACGCCCTTTTTGGCCAACCAAGCAACCTGGAAAGGCCAATCAGCGCTCCAAAGAAGTCTCGCTTCCCAGCGGGCAAAAGGGCCATGGGGAAAAAAGTGTCCAAACCAGAAATGCAGGACCGGCCATGGAGAAATGGGAGCCTTGCTACGCTGATGGGTGGGATGTAAATTGCCAACAGGCACTCCGGAGAAGTGTACGGTGTGTTCTGAAACATCTAAAAACACAGCTTGGAGAGCATAGGGCACTTCCACTCATGGGCGTATAAATTGGGAAAACTAAAAATCAGCAAGACACAGGCACCCCAAAGTTTAGGGCTGCTCTGTTGACAAGAACCCCCACTTCATTACACCTTAAATATCCTAGGAAAGAGAAAAATGGATAAAGAAGTTGTGGTCCTCATGTACAATGGAATATCACTCAGCCATGAAATCAACGTCATAAGGCTAGTAGCAGCACGATGAGTGGATTTAGGTACGACGATTCTAAGTGAAATAAGTCACACAGAAAAAGACACTTATCCTAAGATATCACTTCTAGAGGGAATGTAAAAACCGCTACACTTGAACTGAATTGCAAAACAGAACAGAGTCCCACGTTTAGGAAACACACTATGGCTGCTGAACGGGAAAGGTGAGGTGGGGTGATGCATAAAACAAGGGTTTCAAATTAGCTCAGATACCGTTCCATAAACCCAATATGTAAGAGACAAGACCTATTCCTTTTTCAGTGAACTGGACTCAACACCCCCTATTCACCGCACAAGAATATATCTGACTAGTAAGAATCTTCAAACCTATGTATTGATATCTCTCTGTAAGTGAGTCAAGGGGGTGTAAAGCGGCATAAACACAGCCGTGAAAAGCAGCTAAACCCCATTATAAAAATAAATTACATTTCAAAACCCGTGAAACAAAGACAGTGAAAGCGAGAGAAATTCTTACAAAATTCGTTCACGGGCTGTGATGCAACCTGGATTGACCATATCTAGACCCACAGCTGATTGAGACATAAGGGTGGACACTCTTGGGGCTGAGAGGTTCGGTGAGGTTGGGTGAGCCAACGCAGACCCTTTCAAGTAATACTGCATGGAACCCATCCCATGGGTCCCAAATCTCCAGGTTCAAGGGCATCTTCCTACGTCGAAAACAGGCATGAGAAACCCAGAAGATGGTACACCGTGTGATCGGGAAAGGTTTCTAAAACGCACCTCATTTCTCATCTCCTTTGCTCGGGTTCGCCATTCCAGCCGATTTACTAGCCATCTCCCTCCTTGGAGAATCAGCACCTTTAACCTCCTGTTCCGTACAGGTTGCAATTTGTCCTGAGGATGAACGGGAAGAGGGGGAACCAATGAGAGACTAGCTCTAGGGGTTGGGACAGGCACAGGTCACTCTATTTTCCCATCAGGAAGAAGAATCAAGCACAAGCTCAGCCTGCCCCCCAGAACCAGAAGAGGGCCTGAAGCAATCCTGCGCTTTTGCGGCCAGCTCCCAAAAAAGCGAGTTGAAAAATGGAGCTCAGGGGCACTGCAATTCACAAACCTGCAGAGTTTTAAATGATACCTCTCGTCCACAAATATATTAAGGGAAGGCAACGAAGAGGCTTTGAAAGCAAGGCAGAATTGCAGGAAACAGATTTCAGGAGGTAGATTCGAATCGCCTTGAAAGCACATGAAAAGCGGCAAAACGTGGACAATGATGCCCTTGGCCAAAAAGGGCGTATGCGTTTTTTCCTGAATATATTCAGGAAAAAACGCATACGCCCTTTTTGGCCAACCAAGCAACCTGGAAAGGCCAATCAGCGCTCCAAAGAAGTCTCGCTTCCCAGCGGGCAAAAGGGCCATGGGGAAAAAAGTGTCCAAACCAGAAATGCAGGACCGGCCATGGAGAAATGGGAGCCTTGCTACGCTGATGGGTGGGATGTAAATTGCCAACAGGCACTCCGGAGAAGTGTACGGTGTGTTCTGAAACATCTAAAAACACAGCTTGGAGAGCATAGGGCACTTACACTCATGGGCGTATAAATTGGGAAAACTAAAAATCAGCAAGACACAGGCACCCCAAAGTTTAGGGCTGCTCTGTTGACAAGAACCCCCACTTCATTACACCTTAAATATCCTAGGAAAGCGAAAAATGGATAAAGAAGTTGTGGTCCTCATGTACAATGGAATATCACTCAGCCATGAAATCAACGTCATAAGGCTAGTAGCAGCACGATGAGTGGATTTAGGTACGACGATTCTAAGTGAAATAAGTCACACAGAAAAAGACACTTATCCTAAGATATCACTTCTAGAGGGAATGTAAAAACCGCTACACTTGAACTGAATTGCAAAACAGAACAGAGTCACACGTTTAGGAAACACACTATGGCTGCTGAACGGGAAAGGTGAGGTGGGGTGATGCATAAAACAAGGGTTTCAAATTAGCTCAGATACCGTTCCATAAACCCAATATGTAAGAGACAAGACCTATTCCTTTTTCAGTGAACTGGACTCAACACCCCCTATTCACCGCACAAGAATATATCTGACTAGTAAGAATCTTCAAACCTATGTATTGATATCTCTCTGTAAGTGAGTCAAGGGGGTGTAAAGCGGCATAAACACAGCCGTGAAAAGCAGCTAAACCCCATTATAAAAATAAATTACTTTTCAAAACCCGTGAAACAAAGACAGTGAAAGAGAGAGAAATTCTTACAAAATTCGTTCAGGGGCTGTGATGCAACCTGGATTGACCATATCTAGACCCACAGCTGATTGAGACATAAGGGTGGACACTCTTGGGGCTGAGAGGTTCGGTGAGGTTGGGTGAGCCAACGCAGACCCTTTCAAGTAATACTGCATGGTACCCATCCCATGGGTCCCAAATCTCCAGGTTCAAGGGCATCTTCCTACGTCGAAAACAGGCATGAGAAACCCAGAAGATGGTACACCGTGTGATCGGGAAAGGTTTCTAAAACGCACCTCATTTCTCATCTCCTTTGCTCGGGTTCGCCATTCCAGCCGATTTACTAGCCATCTCCCTCCTTGGAGAATCAGCACCTTTAACCTCCTGTTCCGTACAGGTTGCAATTTGTCCTGAGGATGAAGGGGAAGAGGGGGAACCAATGAGAGACTAGCTCTAGGGGTTGGGACAGGCACAGGTCACTCTATTTTCCCATCAGGAAGAAGAATCAAGCACAAGCTCAGCCTGCCCCCCAGAACCAGAAGAGGGCCTGAAGCAATCCTGCGCTTTTGCGGCCAGCTCCCAAAAAAGCGAGTTGAAAAATGGAGCTCAGGGGCACTGCAATTCACAAACCTGCAGAGTTTTAAATGATACCTCTCGTCCACAAATATATTAAGGGAAGGCAACGAAGAGGCTTTGAAAGCAAGGCAGAATTGCAGGAAACAGATTTCAGGAGGTAGATTCGAATCGCCTTGAAAGCACATGAAAAGCGGCAAAACGTGGACAATGATGCCCTTGGCCAAAAAGGGCGTATGCGTTTTTTCCTGAATATATTCAGGAAAAAACGCATACGCCCTTTTTGGCCAACCAAGCAACCTGGAAAGGCCAATCAGCGCTCCAAAGAAGTCTCGCTTCCCAGCGGGCAAAAGGGCCATGGGGAAAAAAGTGTCCAAACCAGAAATGCAGGACCGGGCATGGAGAAATGGGAGCCTTGCTACGCTGATGGGTGGGATGTAAATTGCCAACAGGCACTCCGGAGAAGTGTATGGTGTGTTCTGAAACATCTAAAAACACAGCTTGGAGAGCATAGGGCACTTCCACTCATGGGCGTATAAATTGGGAAAACTAAAAATCAGCAAGACACAGGCACCCCAAAGTTTAGGGCTGCTCTGTTGACAAGAACCCCCACTTCATTACACCTTAAATATCCTAGGAAAGCGAAAAATGGATAAAGAAGTTGTGGTCCTCATGTACAATGGAATATCACTCAGCCATGAAATCAACGTCATAAGGCTAGTAGCAGCACGATGAGTGGATTTAGGTACGACGATTCTAAGTGAAATAAGTCACACAGAAAAAGACACTTATCCTAAGATATCACTTCTAGAGGGAATGTAAAAACCGCTACACTTGAACTGAATTGCAAAACAGAACAGAGTCCCACGTTTAGGAAACACACTATGGCTGCTGAACGGGAAAGGTGAGGTGGGGTGATGCATAAAACAAGGGTTTCAAATTAGCTCAGATACCGTTCCATAAACCCAATATGTAAGAGACAAGACCTATTCCTTTTTCAGTGAACTGGACTCAACACCCCCTATTCACCGCACAAGAATATATCTGACTAGTAAGAATCTTCAAACCTATGTATTGATATCTCTCTGTAAGTGAGTCAAGGGGGTGTAAAGCGGCATAAACACAGCCGTGAAAAGCAGCTAAACCCCATTATAAAAATAAATTACTTTTCAAAACCCGTGAAACAAAGACAGTGAAAGAGAGAGAAATTCTTACAAAATTCGTTCAGGGGCTGTGATGCAACCTGGATTGACCATATCTAGACCCACAGCTGATTGAGACATAAGGGTGGACACTCTTGGGGCTGAGAGGTTCGGTGAGGTTGGGTGAGCCAACGCAGACCCTTTCAAGTAATACTGCATGGTACCCATCCCATGGGTCCCAAATCTCCAGGTTCAAGGGCATCTTCCTACGTCGAAAACAGGCATGAGAAACCCAGAAGATGGTACACCGTGTGATCGGGAAAGGTTTCTAAAACGCACCTCATTTCTCATCTCCTTTGCTCGGGTTCGCCATTCCAGCCGATTTACTAGCCATCTCCCTCCTTGGAGAATCAGCACCTTTAACCTCCTGTTCCGTACAGGTTGCAATTTGTCCTGAGGATGAAGGGGAAGAGGGGGAACCAATGAGAGACTAGCTCTAGGTGTTGGGACAGGCACAGGTCACTCTATTTTCCCATCAGGAAGAAGAATCAAGCACAAGCTCAGCCTGCCCCCCAGAACCAGAAGAGGGCCTGAAGCAATCCTGCGCTTTTGCGGCCAGCTCCCAAAAAAGCGAGTTGAAAAATGGAGCTCAGGGGCACTGCAATTCACAAACCTGCAGAGTTTTAAATGATACCTCTCGTCCACAAATATATTAAGGGAAGGCAACGAAGAGGCTTTGAAAGCAAGGCAGAATTGCAGGAAACAGATTTCAGGAGGTAGATTCGAATCGCCTTGAAAGCACATGAAAAGCGGCAAAACGTGGACAATGATGCCCTTGGCCAAAAAGGGCGTATGCGTTTTTTCCTGAATATATTCAGGAAAAAACGCATACGCCCTTTTTGGCCAACCAAGCAACCTGGAAAGGCCAATCAGCGCTCCAAAGAAGTCTCGCTTCCCAGCGGGCAAAAGGGCCATGGGGAAAAAAGTGTCCAAACCAGAAATGCAGGACCGGCCATGGAGAAATGGGAGCCTTGCTACGCTGATGGGTGGGATGTAAATTGCCAACAGGCACTCCGGAGAAGTGTACGGTGTGTTCTGAAACATCTAAAAACACAGCTTGGAGAGCATAGGGCACTTCCACTCATGGGCGTATAAATTGGGAAAACTAAAAATCAGCAAGACACAGGCACCCCAAAGTTTAGGGCTGCTCTGTTGACAAGAACCCCCACTTCATTACACCTTAAATATCCTAGGAAAGCGAAAAATGGATAAAGAAGTTGTGGTCCTCATGTACAATGGAATATCACTCAGCCATGAAATCAACGTCATAAGGCTAGTAGCAGCACGATGAGTGGATTTAGGTACGACGATTCTAAGTGAAATAAGTCACACAGAAAAAGACACTTATCCTAAGATATCACTTCTAGAGGGAATGTAAAAACCGCTACACTTGAACTGAATTGCAAAACAGAACAGAGTCCCACGTTTAGGAAACACACTATGGCTGCTGAACGGGAAAGGTGAGGTGGGGTGATGCATAAAACAAGGGTTTCAAATTAGCTCAGATACCGTTCCATAAACCCAATATGTAAGAGACAAGACCTATTCCTTTTTCAGTGAACTGGACTCAAAACCCCCTATTCACCGCACAAGAATATATCTGACTAGTAAGAATCTTCAAACCTATGTATTGATATCTCTCTGTAAGTGAGTCAAGGGGGTGTAAAGCGGCATAAACACAGCCGTGAAAAGCAGCTAAACCCCATTATAAAAATAAATTACTTTTCAAAACCCGTGAAACAAAGACAGTGAAAGAGAGAGAAATTCTTACAAAATTCGTTCAGGGGCTGTGATGCAACCTGGATTGACCATATCTAGACCCACAGCTGATTGAGACATAAGGGTGGACACTCTTGGGGCTGAGAGGTTCGGTGAGGTTGGGTGAGCCAACGCAGACCCTTTCAAGTAATACTGCATGGTACCCATCCCATGGGTCCCAAATCTCCAGGTTCAAGGGCATCTTCCTACGTCGAAAACAGGCATGAGAAACCCAGAAGATGGTACACCGTGTGATCGGGAAAGGTTTCTAAAACGCACCTCATTTCTCATCTCCTTTGCTCGGGTTCGCCATTCCAGCCGATTTACTAGCCATCTCCCTCCTTGGAGAATCAGCACCTTTAACCTCCTGTTCCTTACAGGCTGCAATTTGTCCTGAGGATGAACGGGAAGAGGGGGAACCAATGAGAGACTAGCTCTAGGTGTTGGGACAGGCACAGGTCACTCTATTTTCCCATCAGGAAGAAGAATTAAGCACAAGCTCAGCCTGCCCCCCAGAACCAGAAGAGGGCCTGAAGCAATCCTGCGCTTTTGCGGCCAGCTCCCAAAAAAGCGAGTTGAAAAATGGAGCTCAGGGGCACTGCAATTCACAAACCTGCAGAGTTTTAAATGATACCTCTCGTCCACAAATATATTAAGGGAAGGCAACGAAGAGGCTTTGAAAGCAAGGCAGAATTGCAGAAAACAGATTTCAGGAGGTAGATTCGAATCGCCTTGAAAGCACATGAAAAGTGGCAAAACGTGGACAATGATGCTCTTGGCCAAAAAGGGCGTATGCGTTTTTTCCTGAATATATTCAGGAAAAAACGCATACGCCCTTTTTGGCCAACTAAGCAACCTGGAAAGGCCAATCAGCGCTCCAAAGAAGTCTCGCTTCCCAGCGGGCAAAAGGGCCATGCGGAAAAAAGTGTCCAAACCAGAAATGCAGGACCGGCCATGGAGAAATGGGAGCCTTGCTACGCTGATGGGTGGGATGTAAATTGCCAACAGCCACTCTGGAGAAGTGTACGGTGTGTTCTGAAACATCTAAAAAACACAGCTTGGAGAGCATAGGGCACTTCCACTCATGGGGGTATGAATTGGGAAAACTAAAAATCAGCAAGACACAGGCACCCCAAAGTTTAGGGCTGCTCTGTTGACAAGAACCCCCACTTCATTACACCTTAAATATCCTAGGAAAGAGAAAAATGGATAAAGAAGTTGTGGTCCTCATGTACAATGGAATATCACTCAGCCATGAAATCAACGTCATAAGGCTAGTAGCAGCACGATGAGTGGATTTAGGTACGACGATTCTAAGTGAAATAAGTCACACAGAAAAAGACACTTACCATAAGATATCACTTCTAGAGGGAATGTAAAAACCGCTACACTTGAACTGAATTGCAAAACAGAACAGAATCACACGTTTAGGAAACACACTATGGCTGCTGAACGGGAAAGGTGACGTGGGGTGATGCATAAAACAAGGGTTTCAAATTAGCTCAGATACCGTTCCATAAACCCAATATGTAAGAGACAAGACCTATTTCTTTTTCAGTGAACTGGACTCAACACCCCCTATTCACCGCACAAGAATATATCTGACTAGTAAGAATCTTCAAACCTATGTATTGATATCTCTCTGTAAGTGAGTCAAGGGGGTGTAAAGCGGCATAAACACAGCCGTGTAAAGCAGCTAAACCCCATTATAAAAATAAATTACTTTTCAAAACCCGTGAAACAAAGACAGTGAAAGAGAGAGAAATTCTTACAAAATTCGTTCAGGGGCTGTGATGCAACCTGGATTGACCATATCTAGACCCACAGCTGATTGAGACATAAGGGTGGACACTCTTGGGGCTGAGAGGTTCGGTGAGGTTGGGTGAGCCAACGCAGACCCTTTCAAGTAATACTGCATGGTACCCATCCCATGGGTCCCAAATCTCCAGGTTCAAGGGCATCTTCCTACGTCGAAAACAGGCATGAGAAACCCAGAAGATGGTACACCGTGTGATCGGGAAAGGTTTCTAAAACGCACCTCATTTCTCATCTCCTTTGCTCGGGTTCGCCATTCCAGCCGATTGACTAGCCATCTCCCTCCTTGGAGAATCAGCACCTTTAACCTCCTGTTCCTTACAGGTTGCAATTTGTCCTGAGGATGAACGGGAAGAGGGGAAACCAATGAGAGACTAGCTCTAGGTGTTGGGACAGGCACAGGTCACTCTATTTTCCCATCAGGAAGAAGAATTAAGCACAAGCTCAGCCTGCCCCCCAGAACCAGAAGAGGGCCTGAAGCAATCCTGCGCTTTTGCGGCCAGCTCCCAAAAAAGCGAGTTGAAAAATGGAGCTCAGGGGCACTGCAATTCACAAACCTGCAGAGTTTTAAATGATACCTCTCGTCCACAAATATATTAAGGGAAGGCAACGAAGAGGCTTTGAAAGCAAGGCAGAATTGCAGGAAACAGATTTCAGGAGGTAGATTCGAATCGCCTTGAAAGCACATGAAAAGCGGCAAAACGTGGACAATGATGCCCTTGGCCAAAAAGGGCGTATGCGTTTTTTCCTGAATATATTCAGGAAAAAACGCATACGCCCTTTTTGGCCAACCAAGCAACCTGGAAAGGCAAATCAGCGCTCCAAGAAGTCTCGCTTCCCAGCGGGCAAATGGGCCATGCGGAAAAAAGTGTCCAAACCAGAAATGCAGGACCGGCCATGGAGAAATGGGAGCCTTGCTACGCTGATGGGTGGGATGTAAATTGCCAACAGCCACTCTGGAGAAGTGTACGGTGTGTTCTGAAACATCTAAAAAACACAGCTTGGAGAGCATAGGGCACTTCCACTCATGGGCGTATAAATTGGGAAAACTAAAAATCAGCAAGACACAGGCACCCCAAAGTTTAGGGCTGCTCTGTTGACAAGAACCCCCACTTCATTACACCTTAAATATCCTAGGAAAGAGAAAAATGGATAAAGAAGTTGTGGTCCTCATGTACAATGGAATATCACTCAGCCATGAAATCAACGTCATAAGGCTAGTAGCAGCACGATGAGTGGATTTAGGTACGACGATTCTAAGTGAAATAAGTCACACAGAAAAAGACACTTATCCTAAGATATCACTTCTAGAGGGAAAGTAAAAACCGCTACACTTGAACTGAATTACAAAACAGGACAGAGTCACACGTTTAGAATACACACTATGGCTGCTGAACGGGAAAGGTGAGGTGGGGTGATGCATAAAACAAGGGTTTCAAATTAGCTCAGATACCGTTCCATAAACCCAATATGTAAGAGACAAGACTTATTCCTTGCTCAGTGAACTGGACTCAACACCCCCTATTCACCGCACAAGAATATATCTGACTAGTAAGAATCTTCAAACCTATGTATTGATATCTCTCTGTAAGTGAGTCAAGGGGGTGTAAAGCGGCATAAACACAGCCGTGAAAAGCAGCTAAACCCCATTATAAAAATAAATTACTTTTCAAAACCCGTGAAACAAAGACAGTGAAAGAGAGAGAAATTCTTACAAAATTCGTTCAGGGGCTGTGATGCAACCTGGATTGACCATATCTAGACCCACAGCTGATTGAGACATAAGGGTGGACACTCTTGGGGCTGAGAGGTTCGGTGAGGTTGGGTGAGCCAACGCAGACCCTTTCAAGTAATACTGCATGGTACCCATCCCATGGGTCCCAAATCTCCAGGTTCAAGGGCATCTTCCTACGTCGAAAACAGGCATGAGAAACCCAGAAGATGGTACACCGTGTGATCGGGAAAGGTTTCTAAAACGCACCTCATTTCTCATCTCCTTTGCTCGGGTTCGCCATTCCAGCCGATTTACTAGCCATCTCCCTCCTTGGAGAATCAGCACCTTTAACCTCCTGTTCCTTACAGGCTGCAATTTGTCCTGAGGATGAACGGGAAGAGGGGGAACCAATGAGAGACTAGCTCTAGGTGTTGGGACAGGCACAGGTCACTCTATTTTCCCATCAGGAAGAAGAATTAAGTACAAGCTCAGCCTGCCCCCCAGAACCAGAAGAGGGCCTGAAGCAATCCTGCGCTTTTGCGGCCAGCTCCCAAAAAAGCGAGTTGAAAAATGGAGCTCAGGGGCACTGCAATTCACAAACCTGCAGAGTTTTAAATGATACCTCTCGTCCACAAATATATTAAGGGAAGGCAACGAAGAGGCTTTGAAAGCAAGGCAGAATTGCAGAAAACAGATTTCAGGAGGTAGATTCGAATCGCCTTGAAAGCACATGAAAAGTGGCAAAACGTGGACAATGATGCCCTTGGCCAAAAAGGGCGTATGCGTTTTTTCCTGAATATATTCAGGAAAAAACGCATACGCCCTTTTTGGCCAACTAAGCAACCTGGAAAGGCCAATCAGCGCTCCAAAGAAGTCTCGCTTCCCAGCGGGCAAAAGGGCCATGCGGAAAAAAGTGTCCAAACCAGAAATGCAGGACCGGCCATATAGAAATGGGAGCCTTGCTACGCTGATGGGTGGGATGTAAATTGCCAACAGCCACTCTGGAGAAGTGTACGGTGTGTTCTGAAACATCTAAAAAACACAGCTTGGAGAGCATAGGGCACTTCCACTCATGGGCGTATGAATTGGGAAAACTAAAAATCAGCAAGACACAGGCACCCCAAAGTTTAGGGCTGCTCTGTTGACAAGAACCCCCACTTCATTACACCTTAAATATCCTAGGAAAGAGAAAAATGGATAAAGAAGTTGTGGTCCTCATGTACAATGGAATATCACTCAGCCATGAAATCCACGTCATAAGGCTAGTAGCAGCACGATGAGTGGATTTAGGTACGACGATTCTAAGTGAAATAAGTCACACAGAAAAAGACACTTATCATAAGATATCACTTCTAGAGGGAATGTAAAAACCGCTACACTTGAACTGAATTACAAAACAGAACAGAGTCACACGTTTAGGAAACACACTATGGCTGCTGAAAGGGAAAGGTGAGGTGGGGTGATGCATAAAACAAGGGTTTCAAATTAGCTCAGATACCGTTCCATAAACCCAATATGTAAGAGACAAGACCTATTCCTTTTTCAGTGAACTGGACTCAACACCCCCTATTCACCGCACAAGAATATATCTGACTAGTAAGAATCTTCAAACCTATGTATTGATATCTCTCTGTAAGTGAGTCAAGGGGGTGTAAAGCAGCATAAACACAGCCGTGAAAAGCAGCTAAACCCCATTATAAAAATAAATTACTTTTCAAACCCCGTGAAACAAAGACAGTGAAAGAGAGAGAATTTCTTACAAAATTCGTTCAGGGGCTGTGATTCAACCTGGATTGACCATATCTAGACCCACAGCTGATTGAGACATAAGGGTGGACACTCTTGGGGCTGAGAGGTTCGGCGAGGTTTGGTGAGCCAACGCAGACCCTTTCAAGTAATACTGCATGGTACCCATCCCATGGGTCCCAAATCTCCAGGTTCAAGGGCATCTTCCTACGTCGAAAACAGGCATGAGAAACCCAGAAGATGGTTCACCGTTTGATCGGGAAAGGTTTCTAAAACGCACCTCATTTCTCATCTCCTTTGCTCGGGTTCGCCATTCCAGCCGATTTACTAGCCATCTCCCTCCTTGGAGAATCAGCACCTTTAACCTCCTGTTCCGTACAGGTTGCAATTTCTCCTGAGGATGAACGGGAAGAGGGGGAACCAATGAGAGACTAGCTCTAGGTGTTGGGACAGGCACAGGTCACTCTATTTTCCCATCAGGAAGAAGAATTAAGCACAAGCTCAGCCTGCCCCCCAGAACCAGAAGAGGGCCTGAAGCAATCCTGCGCTTTTGCGGCCAGCTCCCAAAAAAGCGAGTTGAAAAATGGAGCTCAGGGGCACTGCAATTCACAAACCTGCAGAGTTTTAAATGATACCTCTCGTCCACAAATATATTAAGGGAAGGCAACGAAGAGGCTTTGAAAGCAAGGCAGAATTGCAGGAAACAGATTTCAGGAGGTAGATTCGAATCGCCTTGAAAGCACATGAAAAGCGGCAAAACGTGGACAATGATGCCCTTGGCCAAAAAGGGCGTATGCGTTTTTTCCTGAATATATTCAGGAAAAAATGCATACGCCCTTTTTGGCCAACCAAGCAACCTGGAAAGGCCAATCAGCGCTCCAAAGAAGTCTCGCTTCCCAGCGGGCAAAAGGGCCATGCGGAAAAAAGTGTCCAAACCAGAAATGCAGGACCGGCCATGGAGAAATGGGAGCCTTGCTACGCTGATGGGTGGGATGTAAATTGCCAACAGCCACTCTGGAGAAGTGTACGGTGTGTTCTGAAACATCTAAAAAACACAGCTTGGAGAGCATAGGGCACTTCCACTCATGGGCGTATAAATTGGGAAAACTAAAAATCAGCAAGACACAGGCACCCCAAAGTTTAGGGCTGCTCTGTTGACAAGAACCCCCACTTCATTACACCTTAAATATCCTAGGAAAGAGAAAAATGGATAAAGAAGTTGTGGTCCTCATGTACAATGGAATATCACTCAGCCATGAAATCCACGTCATAAGGCTAGTAGCAGCACGATGAGTGGATTTAGGTACGACGATTCTAAGTGAAATAAGTCACACAGAAAAAGACACTTATCATAAGATATCACTTCTAGAGGGAATGTAAAAACCGCTACACTTGAACTGAATTACAAAACAGAACAGAGTCACACGTTTAGGAAACACACTATGGCTGCTGAAAGGGAAAGGTGAGGTGGGGTGATGCATAAAACAAGGGTTTCAAATTAGCTCAGATACCGTTCCATAAACCCAATATGTAAGAGACAAGACCTATTCCTTTTTCAGTGAACTGGACTCAACACCCCCTATTCACCGCACAAGAATATATCTGACTAGTAAGAATCTTCAAACCTATGTATTGATATCTCTCTGTAAGTGAGTCAAGGGGGTGTAAAGCAGCATAAACACAGCCGTGAAAAGCAGCTAAACCCCATTATAAAAATAAATTACTTTTCAAACCCCGTGAAACAAAGACAGTGAAAGAGAGAGAATTTCTTACAAAATTCGTTCAGGGGCTGTGATTCAACCTGGATTGACCATATCTAGACCCACAGCTGATTGAGACATAAGGGTGGACACTCTTGGGGCTGAGAGGTTCGGCGAGGTTTGGTGAGCCAACGCAGACCCTTTCAAGTAATACTGCATGGTACCCATCCCATGGGTCCCAAATCTCCAGGTTCAAGGGCATCTTCCTACGTCGAAAACAGGCATGAGAAACCCAGAAGATGGTTCACCGTTTGATCGGGAAAGGTTTCTAAAACGCACCTCATTTCTCATCTCCTTTGCTCGGGTTCGCCATTCCAGCCGATTTACTAGCCATCTCCCTCCTTGGAGAATCAGCACCTTTAACCTCCTGTTCCGTACAGGTTGCAATTTCTCCTGAGGATGAACGGGAAGAGGGGGAACCAATGAGAGACTAGCTCTAGGTGTTGGGACAGGCACAGGTCACTCTATTTTCCCATCAGGAAGAAGAATTAAGCACAAGCTCAGCCTGCCCCCCAGAACCAGAAGAGGGCCTGAAGCAATCCTGCGCTTTTGCGGCCAGCTCCCAAAAAAGCGAGTTGAAAAATGGAGCTCAGGGGCACTGCAATTCACAAACCTGCAGAGTTTTAAATGATACCTCTCGTCCACAAATATATTAAGGGAAGGCAACGAAGAGGCTTTGAAAGCAAGGCAGAATTGCAGGAAACAGATTTCAGGAGGTAGATTCGAATCGCCTTGAAAGCACATGAAAAGCGGCAAAACGTGGACAATGATGCCCTTGGCCAAAAAGGGCGTATGCGTTTTTTCCTGAATATATTCAGGAAAAAATGCATACGCCCTTTTTGGCCAACCAAGCAACCTGGAAAGGCCAATCAGCGCTCCAAAGAAGTCTCGCTTCCCAGCGGGCAAAAGGGCCATGCGGAAAAAAGTGTCCAAACCAGAAATGCAGGACCGGCCATGGAGAAATGGGAGCCTTGCTACGCTGATGGGTGGGATGTAAATTGCCAACAGCCACTCTGGAGAAGTGTACGGTGTGTTCTGAAACATCTAAAAAACACAGCTTGGAGAGCATAGGGCACTTCCACTCATGGGCGTATAAATTGGGAAAACTAAAAATCAGCAAGACACAGGCACCCCAAAGTTTAGGGCTGCTCTGTTGACAAGAACCCCCACTTCATTACACCTTAAATATCCTAGGAAAGAGAAAAATGGATAAAGAAGTTGTGGTCCTCATGTACAATGGAATATCACTCAGCCATGAAATCAACGTCATAAGGCTAGTAGCAGCACGATGAGTGGATTTAGGTACGATGATTCTAAGTGAAATAAGTCACACAGAAAAAGACACTTATCATAAGATATCACTTCTAGAGGGAATGTAAAAACCGCTACACTTGAACTGAATTACAAAACAGAACAGAGTCATACGTTTAGGAAACACACTATGGCTGCTGAACGGGAAAGGTGAGGTGGGGTGATGCATAAAACAAGGGTTTCAAATTAGCTCAGATACCGTTCCATAAACCCAATATGTAAGAGACAAGACTTATTCCTTGCTCAGTGAACTGGACTCAACACCCCCTATTCACCGCACAAGAATATATCTGACTAGTAAGAATCTTCAAACCTATGTATTGATATCTCTCTGTAAGTGAGTCAAGGGGGTGTAAAGCGGCATAAACACAGCCGTGAAAAGCAGCTAAACCCCATTATAAAAATACATTACTTTTCAAAACCCGTGAAACAAAGACAGTGAAAGAGAGAGAATTTCTTACAAAATTCGTTCAGGGGCTGTGATTCAACCTGGATTGACCATATCTAGACCCACAGCTGATTGAGACATAAGGGTGGACACTCTTGGGGCTGAGAGGTTCGGCGAGGTTTGGTGAGCCAACGCAGACCCTTTCAAGTAATACTGCATGGTACCCATCCCATGGGTCCCAAATCTCCAGGTTCAAGGGCATCTTCCTACGTCGAAAACAGGCATGAGAAACCCAGAAGATGGTACACCGTGTGATCGGGAAAGGTTTCTAAAACGCACCTCATTTCTCATCTCCTTTGCTCGGGTTCGCCATTCCAGCCGATTTACTAGCCATCTCCCTCCTTGGAGAATCAGCACCTTTAACCTCCTGTTCCGTACAGGTTGCAATTTGTCCTGAGGATGAACGGGAAGAGGGGGAACCAATGAGAGACTAGCTCTAGGTGTTGGGACAGGCACAGGTCACTCTATTTTCCCATCAGGAAGAAGAATTAAGCACAAGCTCAGCCTGCCCCCCAGAACCAGAAGAGGGCCTGAAGCAATCCTGCGCTTTTGCGGCCAGCTCCCAAAAAAGCGAGTTGAAAAATGGAGCTCAGGGGCACTGCAATTCACAAACCTGCAGAGTTTTAAATGATACCTCTCGTCCACAAATATATTAAGGGAAGGCAACGAAGAGGCTTTGAAAGCAAGGCAGAATTGCAGGAAACAGATTTCAGGAGGTAGATTCGAATCGCCTTGAAAGCACATGAAAAGCGGCAAAACGTGGACAATGATGCCCTTGGCCAAAAAGGGCGTATGCGTTTTTTCCTGAATATATTCAGGAAAAAACGCATACGCCCTTTTTGGCCAACTAAGCAACCTGGAAAGGCCAATCAGCGCTCCAAAGAAGTCTCGCTTCCCAGCGGGCAAAAGGGCCATGCGGAAAAAAGTGTCCAAACCAGAAATGCAGGACCGGCCATGGAGAAATGGGAGCCTTGCTACGCTGATGGGTGGGATGTAAATTGCCAACAGCCACTCTGGAGAAGTGTACGGTGTGTTCTGAAACATCTAAAAAACACAGCTTGGAGAGCATAGGGCACTTCCACTCATGGGCGTATGAATTGGGAAAACTAAAAATCAGCAAGACACAGGCACCCCAAAGTTTAGGGCTGCTCTGTTGACAAGAACCCCCACTTCATTACACCTTAAATATCCTAGGAAAGAGAAAAATGGATAAAGAAGTTGTGGTCCTCATGTACAATGGAATATCACTCAGCCATGAAATCCACGTCATAAGGCTAGTAGCAGCACGATGAGTGGATTTAGGTACGACGATTCTAAGTGAAATAAGTCAAACAGAAAAAGACACTTATCATAAGATATCACTTCTAGAGGGAATGTAAAAACCGCTACACTTGAACTGAATTACAAAACAGAACAGAGTCACACGTTTAGGAAACACACTATGGCTGCTGAAAGGGAAAGGTGAGGTGGGGTGATGCATAAAACAAGGTTTTCAAATTAGCTCAGATACCGTTCCATAAACCCAATATGTAAGAGACAAGACCTATTCCTTTTTCAGTGAACTGGACTCAACACCCCCTATTCACCGCACAAGAATATATCTGACTAGTAAGAATCTTCAAACCTATGTATTGATATCTCTCTGTAAGTGAGTCAAGGGGGTGTAAAGCGGCATAAACACAGCCGTGAAAAGCAGCTAAACCCCATTATAAAAATAAATTACTTTTCAAAACCCGTGAAACAAAGACAGTGAAAGAGAGAGAAATTCTTACAAAATTCGTTCAGGGGCTGTGATTCAACCTGGATTGACCATATCTAGACCCACAGCTGATTGAGACATAAGGGTGGATACTCTTGGGGCTGAGAGGTTCGGTGAGGTTGGGTGAGCCAACGCAGACCCTTTCAAGTAATACTGCATGGTACCCATCCCATGGGTCCCAAATCTCCAGGTTCAAGGGCATCTTCCTACGTCGAAAACAGGCATGAGAAACCCAGAAGATGGTTCACCGTTTGATCGGGAAAGGTTTCTAAAACGCACCTCATTTCTCATCTCCTTTGCTCGGGTTCGCCATTCCAGCCGATTTACTAGCCATCTCCCTCCTTGGAGAATCAGCACCTTTAACCTCCTGTTCCGTACAGGTTGCAATTTGTCCTGAGGATGAACGGGAAGAGGGGGAACCAATGAGAGACTAGCTCTAGGTGTTGGGACAGGCACAGGTCACTCTATTTTCCCATCAGGAAGAAGAATTAAGCACAAGCTCAGCCTGCCCCCCAGAACGAGAAGAGGGCCTGAAGCAATCCTGCGCTTTTGCGGCCAGCTCCCAAAAAAGCGAGTTGAAAAATGGAGCTCAGGGGCACTGCAATTCACAAACCTGCAGAGTTTTAAATGATACCTCTCGTCCACAAATATATTAAGGGAAGGCAACGAAGAGGCTTTGAAAGCAAGGCAGAATTGCAGGAAACAGATTTCAGGAGGTAGATTCGAATCGCCTTGAAAGCACATGAAAAGCGGCAAAACGTGGACAATGATGCCCTTGGCCAAAAAGGGCGTATGCGTTTTTTCCTGAATATATTCAGGAAAAAACGCATACGCCCTTTTTGGCCAACCAAGCAACCTGGAAAGGCCAATCAGCGCTCTAAAGAAGTGTCGCTTCCCAGCGGGCAAAAGGGCCATGCGGAAAAAAGTGTCCAAACCAGAAATGCAGGACCGGCCATGGAGAAATGGGAGCCTTGCTACGCTGATGGGTGGGATGTAAATTGCCAACAGCCACTCTGGAGAAGTGTACGGTGTGTTCTGAAACATCTAAAAAACACAGCTTGGAGAGCATAGGGCACTTCCACTCATGGGCGTATAAATTGGGAAAACTAAAAATCAGCAAGACACAGGCACCCCAAAGTTTAGGGCTGCTCTGTTGACAAGAACCCCCACTTCATTATACCTTAAATATCCTAGGAAAGAGAAAAATGGATAAAGAAGTTGTGGTCCTCATGTACAATGGAATATCACTCAGCCATGAAATCCACGTCATAAGGCTAGTAGCAGCACGATGAGTGGATTTAGGTACGACGATTCTAAGTGAAATAAGTCACACAGAAAAAGACACTTATCATAAGATATCACTTCTAGAGGGAATGTAAAAACCGCTACACTTGAACTGAATTACAAAACAGAACAGAGTCATACGTTTAGGAAACACACTATGGCTGCTGAACGGGAAAGGTGAGGTGGGGTGATGCATAAAACAAGGGTTTCAAATTAGCTCAGATACCGTTCCATAAACCCAATATGTAAGAGACAAGACTTATTCCTTGCTCAGTGAACTGGACTCAACACCCCCTATTCACCGCACAAGAATATATCTGACTAGTAAGAATCTTCAAACCTATGTATTGATATCTCTCTGTAAGTGAGTCAAGGGGGTGTAAAGCGGCATAAACACAGCCGTGAAAAGCAGCTAAACCCCATTATAAAAATAAATTACTTTTCAAAACCCGTGAAACAAAGACAGTGAAAGAGAGAGAATTTCTTACAAAATTCGTTCAGGGGCTGTGATTCAACCTGGATTGACCATATCTAGACCCACAGCTGATTGAGACATAAGGGTGGACACTCTTGGTGCTGAGAGGTTTGGCGAGGTTTGGTGAGCCAACGCAGACCCTTTCAAGTAATACTGCATGGTACCCATCCCATGGGTCCCAAATCTCCAGGTTCAAGGGCATCTTCCAACGTCGAAAACAGGCATGAGAAACCCAGAAGATGGTTCACCGTTTGATCGGGAAAGGTTTCTAAAACGCACCTCATTTCTCATCTCCTTTGCTCGGGTTCGCCATTCCAGCCGATTTACTAGCCATCTCCCTCCTTGGAGAATCAGCACCTTTAACCTCCTGTTCCGTACCGGTTGCAATTTGTCCTGAGGATGAACGGGAAGAGGGGGAACCAATGAGAGACTAGCTCTAGGTGTTGGGACAGGCACAGGTCACTCTATTTTCCCATCAGGAAGAAGAATTAAGCACAAGCTCAGCCTGCCCCCCAGAACCAGAAGAGGGCCTGAAGCAATCCTGCGCTTTTGCGGCCAGCTCCCAAAAAAGCGAGTTGAAAAATGGAGCTCAGGGGCACTGCAATTCACAAACCTGCAGAGTTTTAAATGATACCTCTCGTCCACAAATATATTAAGGGAAGGCAACGAAGAGGCTTTGAAAGCAAGGCAGAATTGCAGGAAACAGATTTCAGGAGGTAGATTCGAATCGCCTTGAAAGCACATGAAAAGCGGCAAAACGTGGACAATGATGCCCTTGGCCAAAAAGGGCGTATGCGTTTTTTCCTGAATATATTCAGGAAAAAACGCATACGCCCTTTTTGGCCAACCAAGCAACCTGGAAAGGCCAATCAGCGCTCCAAAGAAGTCTCGCTTCCCAGCGGGCAAAAGGGCCATGCGGAAAAAAGTGTCCAAACCAGAAATGCAGGACCGGCCATGGAGAAATGGGAGCCTTGCTACGCTGATGGGTGGGATGTAAATTGCCAACAGCCACTCTGGAGAAGTGTACGGTGTGTTCTGAAACATCTAAAAAACACAGCTTGGAGAGCATAGGGCACTTCCACTCATGGGCGTATGAATTGGGAAAACTAAAAATCAGCAAGACACAGGCACCCCAAAGTTTAGGGCTGCTCTGTTGACAAGAACCCCCACTTCATTACACCTTAAATATCCTAGGAAAGAGAAAAATGGATAAAGAAGTTGTGGTCCTCATGTACAATGGAATATCACTCAGCCATGAAATCCACGTCATAAGGCTAGTAGCAGCACGATGAGTGGATTTAGGTACGACGATTCTAAGTGAAATAAGTCACACAGAAAAAGACACTTATCATAAGATATCACTTCTAGAGGGAATGTAAAAACCGCTACACTTGAACTGAATTACAAAACAGAACAGAGTCACACGTTTAGGAAACACACTATGGCTGCTGAAAGGGAAAGGTGAGGTGGGGTGATGCATAAAACAAGGTTTTCAAATTAGCTCAGATACCGTTCCATAAACCCAATATGTAAGAGACAAGACCTATTCCTTTTTCAGTGAACTGGACTCAACACCCCCTATTCACCGCACAAGAATATATCTGACTAGTAAGAATCTTCAAACCTATGTATTGATATCTCTCTGTAAGTGAGTCAAGGGGGTGTAAAGCGGCATAAACACAGCCGTGAAAAGCAGCTAAACCCCATTATAAAAATAAATTACTTTTCAAAACCCGTGAAACAAAGACAGTGAAAGAGAGAGAATTTCTTACAAAATTCGTTCAGGGGCTGTGATTCAACCTGGATTGACCATATCTAGACCCACAGCTGATTGAGACATAAGGGTGGATACTCTTGGGGCTGAGAGGTTCGGTGAGGTTGGGTGAGCCAACGCAGACCCTTTCAAGTAATACTGCATGGTACCCATCCCATGGGTCCCAAATCTCCAGGTTCAAGGGCATCTTCCTACGTCGAAAACAGGCATGAGAAACCCAGAAGATGGTTCACCGTTTGATCGGGAAAGGTTTCTAAAACGCACCTCATTTCTCATCTCCTTTGCTCGGGTTCGCCATTCCAGCCGATTTACTAGCCATCTCCCTCCTTGGAGAATCAGCACCTTTAACCTCCTGTTCCGTACAGGTTGCAATTTGTCCTGAGGATGAACGGGAAGAGGGGGAACCAATGAGAGACTAGCTCTAGGTGTTGGGACAGGCACAGGTCACTCTATTTTCCCATCAGGAAGAAGAATTAAGCACAAGCTCAGCCTGCCCCCCAGAACCAGAAGAGGGCCTGAAGCAATCCTGCGCTTTTGCGGCCAGCTCCCAAAAAAGCGAGTTGAAAAATGGAGCTCAGGGGCACTGCAATTCACAAACCTGCAGAGTTTTAAATGATACCTCTCGTCCACAAATATATTCAGGGAAGGCAACGAAGAGGCTTTGAAAGCAAGGCAGAATTGCAGGAAACAGATTTCAGGAGGTAGATTCGAATCGCCTTGAAAGCACATGAAAAGCGGCAAAACGTGGACAATGATGCCCTTGGCCAAAAAGGGCGTATGCGTTTTTTCCTGAATATATTCAGGAAAAAACGCATACGCCCTTTTTGGCCAACCAAGCAACCTGGAAAGGCCAATCAGCGCTCCAAAGAAGTCTCGCTTCCCAGCGGGCAAAAGGGCCATGCGGAAAAAAGTGTCCAAACCAGAAATGCAGGACCGGCCATGGAGAAATGGGAGCCTTGCTACGCTGATGGGTGGGATGTAAATTGCCAACAGCCACTCTGGAGAAGTGTACGGTGTGTTCTGAAACATCTAAAAAACACAGCTTGGAGAGCATAGGGCACTTCCACTCATGGGCGTATGAATTGGGAAAACTAAAAATCAGCAAGACACAGGCACCCCAAAGTTTAGGGCTGCTCTGTTGACAAGAACCCCCACTTCATTATACCTTAAATATCCTAGGAAAGAGAAAAATGGATAAAGAAGTTGTGGTCCTCATGTACAATGGAATATCACTCAGCCATGAAATCCACGTCATAAGGCTAGTAGCAGCACGATGAGTGGATTTAGGTACGACGATTCTAAGTGAAATAAGTCACACAGAAAAAGACACTTATCATAAGATATCACTTCTAGAGGGAATGTAAAAACCGCTACACTTGAACTGAATTACAAAACAGAACAGAGTCATACGTTTAGGAAACACACTATGGCTGCTGAACGGGAAAGGTGAGGTGGGGTGATGCATAAAACAAGGGTTTCAAATTAGCTCAGATACCGTTCCATAAACCCAATATGTAAGAGACAAGACTTATTCCTTGCTCAGTGAACTGGACTCAACACCCCCTATTCACCGCACAAGAATATATCTGACTAGTAAGAATCTTCAAACCTATGTATTGATATCTCTCTGTAAGTGAGTCAAGGGGGTGTAAAGCGGCATAAACACAGCCGTGAAAAGCAGCTAAACCCCATTATAAAAATAAATTACTTTTCAAAACCCGTGAAACAAAGACAGTGAAAGAGAGAGAATTTCTTACAAAATTCGTTCAGGGGCTGTGATTCAACCTGGATTGACCATATCTAGACCCACAGCTGATTGAGACATAAGGGTGGACACTCTTGGTGCTGAGAGGTATGGCGAGGTTTGGTGAGCCAACGCAGACCCTTTCAAGTAATACTGCATGGTACCCATCCCATGGGTCCCAAATCTCCAGGTTCAAGGGCATCTTCCAACGTCGAAAACAGGCATGAGAAACCCAGAAGATGGTTCACCGTTTGATCGGGAAAGGTTTCTAAAACGCACCTCATTTCTCATCTCCTTTGCTCGGGTTCGCCATTCCAGCCGATTTACTAGCCATCTCCCTCCTTGGAGAATCAGCACCTTTAACCTCCTGTTCCGTACAGGTTGCAATTTGTCCTGAGGATGAACGGGAAGAGGGGGAACCAATGAGAGACTAGCTCTAGGTGTTGGGACAGGCACAGGTCACTCTATTTTCCCATCAGGAAGAAGAATTAAGCACAAGCTCAGCCTGCCCCCCAGAACCAGAAGAGGGCCTGAAGCAATCCTGCGCTTTTGCGGCCAGCTCCCAAAAAAGCGAGTTGAAAAATGGAGCTCAGGGGCACTGCAATTCACAAACCTGCAGAGTTTTAAATGATACCTCTCGTCCACAAATATATTAAGGGAAGGCAACGAAGAGGCTTTGAAAGCAAGGCAGAATTGCAGAAAACAGATTTCAGGAGGTAGATTCGAATCGCCTTGAAAGCACATGAAAAGTGGCAAAACGTGGACAATGATGCCCTTGGCCAAAAAGGGCGTATGCGTTTTTTCCTGAATATATTCAGGAAAAAACGCATACGCCCTTTTTGGCCAACCAAGCAACCTGGAAAGGCCAATCAGCGCTCCAAAGAAGTCTCGCTTCCCAGCGGGCAAAAGGGCCATGCGGAAAAAAGTGTCCAAACCAGAAATGCAGGACCGGCCATGGAGAAATGGGAGCCTTGCTACGCTGATGGGTGGGATGTAAATTGCCAACAGCCACTCTGGAGAAGTGTACGGTGTGTTCTGAAACATCTAAAAAACACAGCTTGGAGAGCATAGGGCACTTCCACTCATGGGCGTATGAATTGGGAAAACTAAAAATCAGCAAGACACAGGCACCCCAAAGTTTAGGGCTGCTCTGTTGACAAGAACCCCCACTTCATTACACCTTAAATATCCTAGGAAAGAGAAAAATGGATAAAGAAGTTGTGGTCCTCATGTACAATGGAATATCACTCAGCCATGAAATCAACGTCATAAGGCTAGTAGCAGCACGATGAGTGGATTTAGGTACGACGATTCTAAGTGAAATAAGTCACACAGAAAAAGACACTTATCATAAGATATCACTTCTAGAGGGAATGTAAAAACCGCTACACTTGAACTGAATTACAAAACAGAACAGAGTCACACGTTTAGGAAACACACTATGGCTGCTGAAAGGGAAAGGTGAGGTGGGGTGATGCATAAAACAAGGGTTTCAAATTAGCTCAGATACCGTTCCATAAACCCAATATGTAAGAGACAAGACCTATTCCTTTTTCAGTGAACTGGACTCAACACCCCCTATTCACCGCACAAGAATATATCTGACTAGTAAGAATCTTCAAACCTATGTATTGATATCTCTCTGTAAGTGAGTCAAGGGGGTGTAAAGCAGCATAAACACAGCCGTGAAAAGCAGCTAAACCCCATTATAAAAATAAATTACTTTTCAAACCCCGTGAAACAAAGACAGTGAAAGAGAGAGAATTTCTTACAAAATTCGTTCAGGGGCTGTGATTCAACCTGGATTGACCATATCTAGACCCACAGCTGATTGAGACATAAGGGTGGACACTCTTGGGGCTGAGAGGTTCGGCGAGGTTTGGTGAGCCAACGCAGACCCTTTCAAGTAATACTGCATGGTACCCATCCCATGGGTCCCAAATCTCCAGGTTCAAGGGCATCTTCCTACGTCGAAAACAGGCATGAGAAACCCAGAAGATGGTTCACCGTTTGATCGGGAAAGGTTTCTAAAACGCACCTCATTTCTCATCTCCTTTGCTCGGGTTCGCCATTCCAGCCGATTTACTAGCCATCTCCCTCCTTGGAGAATCAGCACCTTTAACCTCCTGTTCTGTACAGGTTGCAATTTCTCCTGAGGATGAACGGGAAGAGGGGGAACCAATGAGAGACTAGCTCTAGGTGTTGGGACAGGCACAGGTCACTCTATTTTCCCATCAGGAAGAAGAATTAAGCACAAGCTCAGCCTGCCCCCCAGAACCAGAAGAGGGCCTGAAGCAATCCTGCGCTTTTGCGGCCAGCTCACAAAAAAGCGAGTTGAAAAATGGAGCTCAGGGGCACTGCAATTCACAAACCTGCAGAGTTTTAAATGATACCTCTCGTCCACAAATATATTAAGGGAAGGCAACGAAGAGGCTTTGAAAGCAAGGCAGAATTGCAGGAAACAGATTTCAGGAGGTAGATTCGAATCGCCTTGAAAGCACATGAAAAGCGGCAAAACGTGGACAATGATGCCCTTGGCCAAAAAGGGCATATGCGTTTTTTCCTGAATATATTCAGGAAAAAACGCATACGCCCTTTTTGGCCAACCAAGCAACCTGGAAAGGCCAATCAGCGCTCCAAAGAAGTCTCGCTTCCCAGCGGGCAAAAGGGCCATGCGGAAAAAAGTGTCCAAACCAGAAATGCAGGACCGGCCATGGAGAAATGGGAGCCTTGCTACGCTGATGGGTGGGATGTAAATTGCCAACAGCCACTCTGGAGAAGTGTACGGTGTGTTCTGAAACATCTAAAAAACACAGCTTGGAGAGCATAGGGCACTTCCACTCATGGGCGTATAAATTGGGAAAACTAAAAATCAGCAAGACACAGGCACCCCAAAGTTTAGGGCTGCTCTGTTGACAAGAACCCCCACTTCATTACACCTTAAATATCCTAGGAAAGAGAAAAATGGATAAAGAAGTTGTGGTCCTCATGTACAATGGAATATCACTCAGCCATGAAATCAACGTCATAAGGCTAGTAGCAGCACGATGAGTGGATTTAGGTACGATGATTCTAAGTGAAATAAGTCACACAGAAAAAGACACTTATCATAAGATATCACTTCTAGAGGGAATGTAAAAACCGCTACACTTGAACTGAATTACAAAACAGAACAGAGTCATACGTTTAGGAAACACACTATGGCTGCTGAACGGGAAAGGTGAGGTGGGGTGATGCATAAAACAAGGGTTTCAAATTAGCTCAGATACCGTTCCATAAACCCAATATGTAAGAGACAAGACTTATTCCTTGCTCAGTGAACTGGACTCAACACCCCCTATTCACCGCACAAGAATATATCTGACTAGTAAGAATCTTCAAACCTATGTATTGATATCTCTCTGTAAGTGAGTCAAGGGGGTGTAAAGCGGCATAAACACAGCCGTGAAAAGCAGCTAAACCCCATTATAAAAATACATTACTTTTCAAAACCCGTGAAACAAAGACAGTGAAAGAGAGAGAATTTCTTACAAAATTAGTTCAGGGGCTGTGATTCAACCTGGATTGACCATATCTAGACCCACAGCTGATTGAGATATAAGGGTGGACACTCTTGGGGCTGAGAGGTTCGGCGAGGTTTGGTGAGCCAACGCAGACCCTTTCAAGTAATACTGCATGGTACCCATCCCATGGGTCCCAAATCTCCAGGTTCAAGGGCATCTTCCTACGTCGAAAACAGGCATGAGAAACCCAGAAGATGGTACACCGTGTGATCGGGAAAGGTTTCTAAAACGCACCTCATTTCTCATCTCCTTTGCTCGGGTTCGCCATTCCAGCCGATTTACTAGCCATCTCCCTCCTTGGAGAATCAGCACCTTTAACCTCCTGTTCCGTACAGGTTGCAATTTGTCCTGAGGATGAATGGGAAGAGGGGGAACCAATGAGAGACTAGCTCTAGGTGTTGGGACAGGCACAGGTCACTCTATTTTCCCATCAGGAAGAAGAATTAAGCACAAGCTCAGCCTGCCCCCCAGAACCAGAAGAGGGCCTGAAGCAATCCTGCGCTTTTGCGGCCAGCTCCCAAAAAAGCGAGTTGAAAAATGGAGCTCAGGGGCACTGCAATTCACAAACCTGCAGAGTTTTAAATGATACCTCTCGTCCACAAATATATTAAGGGAAGGCAACGAAGAGGCTTTGAAAGCAAGGCAGAATTGCAGGAAACAGATTTCAGGAGGTAGATTCGAATCGCCTTGAAAGCACATGAAAAGCGGCAAAACGTGGACAATGATGCCCTTGGCCAAAAAGGGCGTATGCGTTTTTTCCTGAATATATTCAGGAAAAAACGCATACGCCCTTTTTGGCCAACTAAGCAACCTGGAAAGGCCAATCAGCGCTCCAAAGAAGTCTCGCTTCCCAGCGGGCAAAAGGGCCATGCGGAAAAAAGTGTCCAAACCAGAAATGCAGGACCGGCCATGGAGAAATGGGAGCCTTGCTACGCTGATGGGTGGGATGTAAATTGCCAACAGCCACTCTGGAGAAGTGTACGGTGTGTTCTGAAACATCTAAAAAACACAGCTTGGAGAGCATAGGGCACTTCCACTCATGGGCGTATAAATTGGGAAAACTAAAAATCAGCAAGACACAGGCACCCCAAAGTTTAGGGCTGCTCTGTTGACAAGAACCCCCACTTCATTACACCTTAAATATCCTAGGAAAGAGAAAAATGGATAAAGAAGTTGTGGTCCTCATGTACAATGGAATATCACTCAGCCATGAAATCCACGTCATAAGGCTAGTAGCAGCACGATGAGTGGATTTAGGTACGACGATTCTAAGTGAAATAAGTCACACAGAAAAAGACACTTATCATAAGATATCACTTCTAGAGGGAATGTAAAAACCGCTACACTTGAACTGAATTACAAAACAGAACAGAGTCATACGTTTAGGAAACACACTATGGCTGCTGAACGGGAAAGGTGAGGTGGGGTGATGCATAAAACAAGGGTTTCAAATTAGCTCAGATACCGTTCCATAAACCCAATATGTAATAGACAAGACTTATTCCTTGCTCAGTGAACTGGACTCAACACCCCCTATTCACCGCACAAGAATATATCTGACTAGTAAGAATCTTCAAACCTATGTATTGATATCTCTCTGTAAGTGAGTCAAGGGGGTGTAAAGCGGCATAAACACAGCCGTGAAAAGCAGCTAAACCCCATTATAAAAATAAATTACTTTTCAAAACCCGTGAAACAAAGACAGTGAAAGAGAGAGAATTTCTTACAAAATTCGTTCAGGGGCTGTGATGCAACCTGGATTGACCATATCTAGACCCACAGCTGATTGAGACATAAGGGTGGACACTCTTGGTGCTGAGAGGTTTGGCGAGGTTTGGTGAGCCAACGCAGACCCTTTCAAGTAATACTGCATGGTACCCATCCCATGGGTCCCAAATCTCCAGGTTCAAGGGCATCTTCCTACGTCGAAAACAGGCATGAGAAACCCAGAAGATGGTTCACCGTTTGATCGGGAAAGGTTTCTAAAACGCACCTCATTTCTCATCTCCTTTGCTCGGGTTCGCCATTCCAGCCGATTTACTAGCCATCTCCCTCCTTGGAGAATCAGCACCTTTAACCTCCTGTTCCGTACAGGTTGCAATTTGTCCTGAGGATGAACGGGAAGAGGGGGAACCAATGAGAGACTAGCTCTAGGTGTTGGGACAGGCACAGGTCACTCTATTTTCCCATCAGGAAGAAGAATTAAGCACAAGCTCAGCCTGCCCCCCAGAACCAGAAGAGGGCCTGAAGCAATCCTGCGCTTTTGCGGCCAGCTCCCAAAAAAGCGAGTTGAAAAATGGAGCTCAGGGGCACTGCAATTCACAAACCTGCAGAGTTTTAAATGATACCTCTCGTCCACAAATATATTAAGGGAAGGCAACGAAGAGGCTTTGAAAGCAAGGCAGAATTGCAGGAAACAGATTTCAGGAGGTAGATTCGAATCGCCTTGAAAGCACATGAAAAGCGGCAAAACGTGGACAATGATGCCCTTGGCCAAAAAGGGCGTATGCGTTTTTTCCTGAATATATTCAGGAAAAAACGCATACGCCCTTTTTGGCCAACCAAGCAACCTGGAAAGGCCAATCAGCGCTCCAAAGAAGTCTCGCTTCCCAGCGGGCAAAAGGGCCATGCGGAAAAAAGTGTCCAAACCAGAAATGCAGGACCGGCCATGGAGAAATGGGAGCCTTGCTACGCTGATGGGTGGGATGTAAATTGCCAACAGCCACTCTGGAGAAGTGTACGGTGTGTTCTGAAACATCTAAAAAACACAGCTTGGAGAGCATAGGGCACTTCCACTCATGGGCGTATGAATTGGGAAAACTAAAAATCAGCAAGACACAGGCACCCCAAAGTTTAGGGCTGCTCTGTTGACAAGAACCCCCACTTCATTACACCTTAAATATCCTAGGAAAGAGAAAAATGGATAAAGAAGTTGTGGTCCTCATGTACAATGGAATATCACTCAGCCATGAAATCCACGTCATAAGGCTAGTAGCAGCACGATGAGTGGATTTAGGTACGACGATTCTAAGTGAAATAAGTCACACAGAAAAAGACACTTATCATAAGATATCACTTCTAGAGGGAATGTAAAAACCGCTACACTTGAACTGAATTACAAAACAGAACAGAGTCACACGTTTAGGAAACACACTATGGCTGCTGAAAGGGAAAGGTGAGGTGGGGTGATGCATAAAACAAGGTTTTCAAATTAGCTCAGATACCGTTCCATAAACCCAATATGTAAGAGACAAGACCTATTCCTTTTTCAGTGAACTGGACTCAACACCCCCTATTCACCGCACAAGAATATATCTGACTAGTAAGAATCTTCAAACCTATGTATTGATATCTCTCTGTAAGTGAGTCAAGGGGGTGTAAAGCGGCATAAACACAGCCGTGAAAAGCAGCTAAACCCCATTATAAAAATAAATTACTTTTCAAAACCCGTGAAACAAAGACAGTGAAAGAGAGAGAATTTCTTACAAAATTCGTTCAGGGGCTGTGATTCAACCTGGATTGACCATATCTAGACCCACAGCTGATTGAGACATAAGGGTGGACACTCTTGGGGCTGAGAGGTTCGGTGAGGTTGGGTGAGCCAACGCAGACCCTTTCAAGTAATACTGCATGGTACCCATCCCATGGGTCCCAAATCTCCAGGTTCAAGGGCATCTTCCTACGTCGAAAACAGGCATGAGAAACCCAGAAGATGGTTCACCGTTTGATCGGGAAAGGTTTCTAAAACGCACCTCATTTCTCATCTCCTTTGCTCGGGTTCGCCATTCCAGCCGATTTACTAGCCATCTCCCTCCTTGGAGAATCAGCACCTTTAACCTCCTGTTCCGTACAGGTTGCAATTTGTCCTGAGGATGAACGGGAAGAGGGGGAACCAATGAGAGACTAGCTCTAGGTGTTGGGACAGGCACAGGTCACTCTATTTTCCCATCAGGAAGAAGAATTAAGCACAAGCTCAGCCTGCCCCCCAGAACCAGAAGAGGGCCTGAAGCAATCCTGCGCTTTTGCGGCCAGCTCCCAAAAAAGCGAGTTGAAAAATGGAGCTCAGGGGCACTGCAATTCACAAACCTGCAGAGTTTTAAATGATACCTCTCGTCCACAAATATATTAAGGGAAGGCAACGAAGAGGCTTTGAAAGCAAGGCAGAATTGCAGGAAACAGATTTCAGGAGGTAGATTCGAATCGCCTTGAAAGCACATGAAAAGCGGCAAAACGTGGACAATGATGCCCTTGGCCAAAAAGGGCGTATGCGTTTTTTCCTGAATATATTCAGGAAAAAACGCATACGCCCTTTTTGGCCAACCAAGCAACCTGGAAAGGCCAATCAGCGCTCTAAAGAAGTGTCGCTTCCCAGCGGGCAAAAGGGCCATGCGGAAAAAAGTGTCCAAACCAGAAATGCAGGACCGGCCATGGAGAAATGGGAGCCTTGCTACGCTGATGGGTGGGATGTAAATTGCCAACAGCCACTCTGGAGAAGTGTACGGTGTGTTCTGAAACATCTAAAAAACACAGCTTGGAGAGCATAGGGCACTTCCACTCATGGGCGTATAAATTGGGAAAACTAAAAATCAGCAAGACACAGGCACCCCAAAGTTTAGGGCTGCTCTGTTGACAAGAACCCCCACTTCATTATACCTTAAATATCCTAGGAAAGAGAAAAATGGATAAAGAAGTTGTGGTCCTCATGTACAATGGAATATCACTCAGCCATGAAATCCACGTCATAAGGCTAGTAGCAGCACGATGAGTGGATTTAGGTACGACGATTCTAAGTGAAATAAGTCACACAGAAAAAGACACTTATCATAAGATATCACTTCTAGAGGGAATGTAAAAACCGCTACACTTGAACTGAATTACAAAACAGAACAGAGTCATACGTTTAGGAAACACACTATGGCTGCTGAACGGGAAAGGTGAGGTGGGGTGATGCATAAAACAAGGGTTTCAAATTAGCTCAGATACCGTTCCATAAACCCAATATGTAAGAGACAAGACTTATTCCTTGCTCAGTGAACTGGACTCAACACCCCCTATTCACCGCACAAGAATATATCTGACTAGTAAGAATCTTCAAACCTATGTATTGATATCTCTCTGTAAGTGAGTCAAGGGGGTGTAAAGCGGCATAAACACAGCCGTGAAAAGCAGCTAAACCCCATTATAAAAATAAATTACTTTTCAAAACCCGTGAAACAAAGACAGTGAAAGAGAGAGAATTTCTTACAAAATTCGTTCAGGGGCTGTGATTCAACCTGGATTGACCATATCTAGACCCACAGCTGATTGAGACATAAGGGTGGACACTCTTGGTGCTGAGAGGTTTGGCGAGGTTTGGTGAGCCAACGCAGACCCTTTCAAGTAATACTGCATGGTACCCATCCCATGGGTCCCAAATCTCCAGGTTCAAGGGCATCTTCCTACGTCGAAAACAGGCATGAGAAACCCAGAAGATGGTTCACCGTTTGATCGGGAAAGGTTTCTAAAACGCACCTCATTTCTCATCTCCTTTGCTCGGGTTCGCCATTCCAGCCGATTTACTAGCCATCTCCCTCCTTGGAGAATCAGCACCTTTAACCTCCTGTTCCGTACAGGTTGCAATTTGTCCTGAGGATGAACGGGAAGAGGGGGAACCAATGAGAGACTAGCTCTAGGTGTTGGGACAGGCACAGGTCACTCTATTTTCCCATCAGGAAGAAGAATTAAGCACAAGCTCAGCCTGCCCCCCAGAACCAGAAGAGGGCCTGAAGCAATCCTGCGCTTTTGCGGCCAGCTCCCAAAAAAGCGAGTTGAAAAATGGAGCTCAGGGGCACTGCAATTCACAAACCTGCCGAGTTTTAAATGATACCTCTCGTCCACAAATATATTAAGGGAAGGCAACGAAGAGGCTTTGAAAGCAAGGCAGAATTGCAGGAAACAGATTTCAGGAGGTAGATTCGAATCGCCTTGAAAGCACATGAAAAGCGGCAAAACGTGGACAATGAAGCCCTTGGCCAAAAAGGGCGTATGCGTTTTTTCCTGAATATATTCAGGAAAAAACGCATACGCCCTTTTTGGCCAACCAAGCAACCTGGAAAGGCCAATCAGCGCTCCAAAGAAGTCTCGCTTCCCAGCGGGCAAAAGGGCCATGCGGAAAAAAGTGTCCAAACCAGAAATGCAGGACCGGCCATGGAGAAATGGGAGCCTTGCTACGCTGATGGGTGGGATGTAAATTGCCAACAGCCACTCTGGAGAAGTGTACGGTGTGTTCTGAAACATCTAAAAAACACAGCTTGGAGAGCATAGGGCACTTCCACTCATGGGCGTATGAATTGGGAAAACTAAAAATCAGCAAGACACAGGCACCCCAAAGTTTAGGGCTGCTCTGTTGACAAGAACCCCCACTTCATTACACCTTAAATATCCTAGGAAAGAGAAAAATGGATAAAGAAGTTGTGGTCCTCATGTACAATGGAATATCACTCAGCCATGAAATCAACGTCATAAGGCTAGTAGCAGCACGATGAGTGGATTTAGGTACGACGATTCTAAGTGAAATAAGTCACACAGAAAAAGACACTTATCCTAAGATATCACTTCTAGAGGGAATGTAAAAACCGCTACACTTGAACTGAATTACAAAACAGAACAGAGTCACACGTTTAGGAAACACACTATGGCTGCTGAAAGGAAAGGTGAGGTGGGGTGATGCATAAAACAAGGTTTTCAAATTAGCTCAGATACCGTTCCATAAACCCAATATGTAAGAGACAAGACCTATTCCTTTTTCAGTGAACTGGACTCAACACCCCCTATTCACCGCACAAGAATATATCTGACTAGTAAGAATCTTCAAACCTATGTATTGATATCTCTCTGTAAGTGAGTCAAGGGGGTGTAAAGCGGCATAAACACAGCCGTGAAAAGCAGCTAAACCCCATTATAAAAATAAATTACTTTTCAAAACCCGTGAAACAAAGACAGTGAAAGAGAGAGAATTTCTTACAAAATTCGTTCACGGGCTGTGATTCAACCTGGATTGACCATATCTAGACCCACAGCTGATTGAGACATAAGGGTGGACACTCTTGGGGCTGAGAGGTTCGGTGAGGTTGGGTGAGCCAACGCAGACCCTTTCAAGTAATACTGCATGGTACCCATCCCATGGGTCCCAAATCTCCAGGTTCAAGGGCATCTTCCTACGTCGAAAACAGGCATGAGAAACCCAGAAGATGGTACACCGTGTGATCGGGAAAGGTTTCTAAAACGCACCTCATTTCTCATCTCCTTTGCTCGGGTTCGCCATTCCAGCCGATTTACTAGCCATCTCCCTCCTTGGAGAATCAGCACCTTTAACCTCCTGTTCCGTACAGGTTGCAATTTGTCCTGAGGATAAACGGGAAGAGGGGGAACCAATGAGAGACTAGCTCTAGGTGTTGGGACAGGCACAGGTCACTCTATTTTCCCATCAGGAAGAAGAATTAAGCACAAGCTCAGCCTGCCCCCCAGAACCAGAAGAGGGCCTGAAGCAATCCTGCGCTTTTGCGGCCAGCTCCCAAAAAAGCGAGTTGAAAAATGGAGCTCAGGGGCACTGCAATTCACAAACCTGCAGAGTTTTAAATGATACCTCTCGTCCACAAATATATTAAGGGAAGGCAACGAAGAGGCTTTGAAAGCAAGGCAGAATTGCAGGAAACAGATTTCAGGAGGTAGATTCGAATCGCCTTGAAAGCACATGAAAAGCGGCAAAACGTGGACAATGATGCCCTTGGCCAAAAAGGGCGTATGCGTTTTTTCCTGAATATATTCAGGAAAAAACGCATACGCCCTTTTTGGCCAACCAAGCAACCTGGAAAGGCCAATCAGCGCTCTAAAGAAGTGTCGCTTCCCAGCCGGCAAAAGGGCCATGCGGAAAAAAGTGTCCAAACCAGAAATGCAGGACCGGCCATGGAGAAATGGGAGCCTTGCTACGCTGATGGGTGGGATGTAAATTGCCAACAGCCACTCTGGAGAAGTGTACGGTGTGTTCTGAAACATCTAAAAAACACAGCTTGGAGAGCATAGGGCACTTCCACTCATGGGCGTATAAATTGGGAAAACTAAAAATCAGCAAGACACAGGCACCCCAAAGTTTAGGGCTGCTCTGTTGACAAGAACCCCCACTTCATTATACCTTAAATATCCTAGGAAAGAGAAAAATGGATAAAGAAGTTGTGGTCCTCATGTACAATGGAATATCACTCAGCCATGAAATCCACGTCATAAGGCTAGTAGCAGCACGATGAGTGGATTTAGGTACGACGATTCTAAGTGAAATAAGTCACACAGAAAAAGACACTTATCATAAGATATCACTTCTAGAGGGAATGTAAAAACCGCTACACTTGAACTGAATTACAAAACAGAACAGAGTCATACGTTTAGGAAACACACTATGGCTGCTGAACGGGAAAGGTGAGGTGGGGTGATGCATAAAACAAGGGTTTCAAATTAGCTCAGATAGCGTTCCATAAACCCAATATGTAAGAGACAAGACTTATTCCTTGCTCAGTGAACTGGACTCAACACCCCCTATTCACCGCACAAGAATATATCTGACTAGTAAGAATCTTCAAACCTATGTATTGATATCTCTCTGTAAGTGAGTCAAGGGGGTGTAAAGCGGCATAAACACAGCCGTGAAAAGCAGCTAAACCCCATTATAAAAATAAATTACTTTTCAAAACCCGTGAAACAAAGACAGTGAAAGAGAGAGAATTTCTTACAAAATTCGTTCAGGGGCTGTGATTCAACCTGGATTGACCATATCAAGACCCACAGCTGATTGAGACATAAGGGTGGACACTCTTGGGGCTGAGAGGTTCGGCGAGGTTTGGTGAGCCAACGCAGACCCTTTCAAGTAATACTGCATGGTACCCATCCCATGGGTCCCAAATCTCCAGGTTCAAGGGCATCTTCCTACGTCGAAAACAGGCATGAGAAACCCAGAAGATGGTTCACCGTTTGATCGGGAAAGGTTTCTAAAACGCACCTCATTTCTCATCTCCTTTGCTCGGGTTCGCCATTCCAGCCGATTTACTAGCCATCTCCCTCCTTGGAGAATCAGCACCTTTAACCTCCTGTTCCGTACAGGTTGCAATTTGTCCTGAGGATGAACGGGAAGAGGGGGAACCAATGAGAGACTAGCTCTAGGTGTTGGGACAGGCACAGGTCACTCTATTTTCCCATCAGGAAGAAGAATTAAGCACAAGCTCAGCCTGCCCCCCAGAACCAGAAGAGGGCCTGAAGCAATCCTGCGCTTTTGCGGCCAGCTCCCAAAAAAGCGAGTTGAAAAATGGAGCTCAGGGGCACTGCAATTCACAAACCTGCAGAGTTTTAAATGATACCTCTCGTCCACAAATATATTAAGGGAAGGCAACGAAGAGGCTTTGAAAGCAAGGCAGAATTGCAGGAAACAGATTTCAGGAGGTAGATTCGAATCGCCTTGAAAGCACATGAAAAGCGGCAAAACGTGGACAATGATGCCCTTGGCCAAAAAGGGCGTATGCGTTTTTTCCTGAATATATTCAGGAAAAAACGCATACGCCCTTTTTGGCCAACCAAGCAACCTGGAAAGGCCAATCAGCGCTCCAAAGAAGTGTCGCTTCCCAGCGGGCAAAAGGGCCATGCGGAAAAAAGTGTCCAAACCAGAAATGCAGGACCGGCCATGGAGAAATGGGAGCCTTGCTACGCTGATGGGTGGGATGTAAATTGCCAACAGCCACTCTGGAGAAGTGTACGGTGTGTTCTGAAACATCTAAAAAACACAGCTTGGAGAGCATAGGGCACTTCCACTCATGGGCGTATAAATTGGGAAAACTAAAAATCAGCAAGACACAGGCACCCCAAAGTTTAGGGCTGCTCTGTTGACAAGAACCCCCACTTCATTACACCTTAAATATCCTAGGAAAGAGAAAAATGGATAAAGAAGTTGTGGTCCTCATGTACAATGGAATATCACTCAGCCATGAAATCCACGTCATAAGGCTAGTGGCAGCACGATGAGTGGATTTAGGTACGACGATTCTAAGTGAAATAAGTCACACAGAAAAAGACACTTATCATAAGATATCACTTCTAGAGGGAATGTAAAAACCGCTACACTTGAACTGAATTACAAAACAGAACAGAGTCATACGTTTAGGAAACACACTATGGCTGCTGAACGGGAAAGGTGAGGTGGGGTGATGCATAAAACAAGGGTTTCAAATTAGCTCAGATACCGTTCCATAAACCCAATATGTAAGAGACAAGACTTATTCCTTGCTCAGTGAACTGGACTCAACACCCCCTATTCACCGCACAAGAATATATCTGACTAGTAAGAATCTTCAAACCTATGTATTGATATCTCTCTGTAAGTGAGTCAAGGGGGTGTAAAGCGGCATAAACACAGCCGTGAAAAGCAGCTAAACCCCATTATAAAAATAAATTACTTTTCAAAACCCGTGAAACAAAGACAGTGAAAGAGAGAGAAATTCTTACAAAATTCGTTCAGGGGCTGTGATTCAACCTGGATTGACCATATCTAGACCCACAGCTGATTGAGACATAAGGGTGGACACTCTTGGGGCTGAGAGGTTCGGTGAGGTTGGGTGAGCCAACGCAGACCCTTTCAAGTAATACTGCATGGTACCCATCCCATGGGTCACAAATCTCCAGGTTCAAGGGCATCTTCCTACGTCGAAAACAGGCATGAGAAACCCAGAAGATGGTACACCGTGTGATCGGGAAAGGTTTCTAAAACGCACCTCATTTCTCATCTCCTTTGCTCGGGTTCGCCATTCCAGCCGATTTACTAGCCATCTCCCTCCTTGGAGAATCAGCACCTTTAACCTCCTGTTCCGTACAGGTTGCAATTTGTCCTGAGGATGAAGGGGAAGAGGGGGAACCAATGAGAGACTAGCTCTAGGTGCTGGGACAGGCACAGGTCACTCTATTTTCCCATCAGGAAGAAGAATTAAGCACAAGCTCAGCCTGCCCCCCAGAACCAGAAGAGGGCCTGAAGCAATCCTGCGCTTTTGCGGCCAGCTCCCAAAAAAGCGAGTTGAAAAATGGAGCTCAGGGGCACTGCAATTCACAAACCTGCAGAGTTTTAAATGATACCTCTCGTCCACAAATATATTAAGGGAAGGCAACGAAGAGGCTTTGAAAGCAAGGCAGAATTGCAGGAAACAGATTTCAGGAGGTAGATTCGAATCGCCTTGAAAGCACATGAAAAGCGGCAAAACGTGGACAATGATGCCCTTGGCCAAAAAGGGCGTATGCGTTTTTTCCTGAATATATTCAGGAAAAAACGCATACGCCCTTTTTGGCCAACCAAGCAACCTGGAAAGGCCAATCAGCGCTCCAAAGAAGTGTCGCTTCCCAGCGGGCAAAAGGGCCATGCGGAAAAAAGTGTCCAAACCAGAAATGCAGGACCGGCCATGGAGAAATGGGAGCCTTGCTACGCTGATGGGTGGGATGTAAATTGCCAACAGCCACTCTGGAGAAGTGTACGGTGTGTTCTGAAACATCTAAAAAACACAGCTTGGAGAGCATAGGGCACTTCCACTCATGGGCGTATAAATTGGGAAAACTAAAAATCAGCAAGACACAGGCACCCCAAAGTTTAGGGCTGCTCTGTTGACAAGAACCCCCACTTCATTACACCTTAAATATCCTAGGGAAGAGAAAAATGGATAAAGAAGTTGTGGTCCTCATGTACAATGGAATATCACTCAGCCATGAAATCAACGTCATAAGGCTAGTAGCAGCACGATGAGTGGATTTAGGTACGACGATTCTAAGTGAAATAAGTCACACAGAAAAAGACACTTATCATAAGATATCACTTCTAGAGGGAATGTAAAAACCGCTACACTTGAACTGAATTACAAAACAGAACAGAGTCATACGTTTAGGAAACACACTATGGCTGCTGAACAGGAAAGGTGAGGTGGGGTGATGCATAAAACAAGGGTTTCAAATTAGCTCAGATACCGTTCCATAAACCCAATATGTAAGAGACAAGACTTATTCCTTGCTCAGTGAACTGGACTCAACACCCCCTATTCACCGCACAAGAATATATCTGACTAGTAAGAATCTTCAAACCTATGTATTGATATCTCTCTGTAAGTGAGTCAAGGGGGTGTAAAGCAGCATAAACACAGCCGTGAAAAGCAGCTAAACCCCATTATAAAAATAAATTACTTTGCAAAACCCGTGAAACAAAGACAGTGAAAGAGAGAGAATTTCTTACAAAATTCGTTCAGGGGCTGTGATTCAACCTGGATTGACCATATCTAGACCCACAGCTGATTGAGACATAAGGGTGGACACTCTTGGTGCTGAGAGTTTCGGTGAGGTTTGGTGAGCCAACGCAGACCCTTTCAAGTAATACTGCATGGTACCCATCCCATGGGTCCCAAATCTCCAGGTTCAAGGGCATCTTCCTACGTCGAAAACAGGCATGAGAAACCCAGAAGATGGTTCACCGTTTGATCGGGAAAGGTTTCTAAAACGCACCTCATTTCTCATCTCCTTTGCTCGGGTTCGCCATTCCAGCCGATTTACTAGCCATCTCCCTCCTTGGAGAATCAGCACCGTTAACCTCCTGTTCCGTACAGGTAGCAATTTGTCCTGAGGATGAACGGGAAGAGGGGGAACCAATGAGAGACTAGCTCTAGGTGTTGGGACAGGCACAGGTCACTCTATTTTCCCATCAGGAAGAAGAATTAAGCACAAGCTCAGCCTGCCCCCCAGAACCAGAAGAGGGCCTGAAGCAATCCTGCGCTTTTGCGGCCAGCTCCCAAAAAAGCGAGTTGAAAAATGGAGCTCAGGGTCACTGCAATTCACAAACCTGCAGAGTTTTAAATGATACCTCGCGTCCACAAATATATTAAGGGAAGGCAACGAAGAGGCTTTGAAAGCAAGGCAGAATTGCAGGAAACAGATTTCAGGAGGTAGATTCGAATCGCCTTGAAAGCACATGAAAAGCGGCAAAACGTGGACAATGATGCCCTTGGCCAAAAAGGGCGTATGCGTTTTTTCCTGAATATAATCAGGAAAAAACTCATACGCCCTTTTTGGCCAACCAAGCAACCTGGAAAGGCCAATCAGCGCTCCAAAGAAGTGTCGCTTCCCAGCGGGCAAAAGGGCCATGCGGAAAAAAGTGTCCAAACCAGAAATGCAGGACCGGCCATGGAGAAATGGGAGCCTTGCTACGCTGATGGGTGGGATGTAAATTGCCAACAGCCACTCTGGAGAAGTGTATGGTGTGTTCTGAAACATCTAAAAACACAGCTTGGAGAGCATAGGGCACTTCCACTCATGGGCGTATAAATTGGGAAAACTAAAAATCAGCAAGACACAGGCACCCCAAAGTTTAGGGCTGCTCTGTTGACAAGAACCCCCACTTCATTACACCTTAAATATCCTAGGAAAGAGAAAAATGGATAAAGAAGTTGTGGTCCTCATGTACAATGGAATATCACTCAGCCATGAAATCAACGTCATAAGGCTAGTAGCAGCACGATGAGTGGATTTAGGTACGACGATTCTAAGTGAAATAAGTCACACAGAAAAAGACACTTATCATAAGATATCACTTCTAGAGGGAATGTAAAAACCGCTACACTTGAACTGAATTACAAAACAGAACAGAGTCATACGTTTAGGAAACACACTATGGCTGCTGAACGGGAAAGGTGAGGTGGGGTGATGCATAAAACAAGGGTTTCAAATTAGCTCAGATACCGTTCCATAAACCCAATATGTAAGAGACAAGACTTATTCCTTGCTCAGTGAACTGGACTCAACACCCCCTATTCACCGCACAAGAATATATCTGACTAGTAAGAATCTTCAAACCTATGTATTGATATCTCTCTGTAAGTGAGTCAAGGGGGTGTAAAGCGGCATAAACACAGCCGTGAAAAGCAGCTAAACCCCATTATAAAAATAAATTACTTTTCAAAACCCGTGAAACAAAGACAGTGAAAGAGAGAGAATTTCTTACAAAATTCGTTCAGGGGCTGTGATTCAACCTGGATTGACCATATCTAGACCCACAGCTGATTGAGACATAAGGGTGGACACTCTTGGTGCTGAGAGGTTCGGCGAGGTTTGGTGAGCCAACGCAGACCCTTTCAAGTAATACTGCATGGTACCCATCCCATGGGTCCCAAATCTCCAGGTTCAAGGGCATCTTCCTACGTCGAAAACAAGCATGAGAAACCCAGAAGATGGTTCACCGTTTGATCGGGAAAGGTTTCTAAAACGCACCTCATTTCTCATCTCCTTTGCTCGGGTTCGCCATTCCAGCCGATTTACTAGCCATCTCCCTCCTTGGAGAATCAGCACCTTTAACCTCCTGTTCCGTACAGGTTGCAATTTGTCCTGAGGATGAACGGGAAGAGGGGGAACCAATGAGAGACTAGCTCTAGGTGTTGGGACAGGCACAGGTCACTCTATTTTCCCATCAGGAAGAAGAATTAAGCACAAGCTCAGCCTGCCCCCCAGAACCAGAAGAGGGCCTGAAGCAATCCTGCGCTTTTGCGGCCAGCTCCCAAAAAAGCGAGTTGAAAAATGGAGCTCAGGGGCACTGCAATTCACAAACCTGCAGAGTTTTAAATGATACCTCTCGTCCACAAATATATTAAGGGAAGGCAACGAAGAGGCTTTGAAAGCAAGGCAGAATTGCAGGAAACAGATTTCAGGAGGTAGATTCGAATCGCCTTGAAAGCACATGAAAAGCGGCAAAACGTGGACAATGATGCCCTTGGCCAAAAAGGGCGTATGCGTTTTTTCCTGAATATAATCAGGAAAAAACGCATACGCCCTTTTTGGCCAACCAAGCAACCTGGAAAGGCCAATCAGCGCTCCAAAGAAGTCTCGCTTCCCAGCGGGCAAAAGGGCCATGCGGAAAAAAGTGTCCAAACCAGAAATGCAGGACCGGCCATGGAGAAATGGGAGCCTTGCTAAGCTGATGGGTGGGATATAAATTGCCAACAGCCACTCTGGATAAGTGTACGGTGTGTTCTGAAACATCTAAAAAACACAGCTTGGAGAGCATAGGGCACTTCCACTCATGGGCGTATAAATTGGGAAAACTAAAAATCAGCAAGACACAGGCACCCCAAAGTTTAGGGCTGCTCTGTTGACAAGAACCCCCACTTCATTACACCTTAAATATCCTAGGAAAGAGAAAAATGGATAAAGAAGTTGTGGTCCTCATGTACAATGGAATATCACTCAGCCATGAAATCAACGTCATAAGGCTAGTAGCAGCACGATGAGTGGATTTAGGTACGACGATTCTAAGTGAAATAAGTCACACAGAAAAAGACACTTATCATAAGATATCACTTCTAGAGGGAATGTAAAAACCGCTACACTTGAACTGAATTACAAAACAGAACAGAGTCACACGTTTAGGAAACACACTATGGCTGCTGAACGGGAAAGGTGAGGTGGGGTGATGCATAAAACAAGGGTTTCAAATTAGCTCAGATACCGTTCCATAAACCCAATATGTAAGAGACAAGACCTATTCCTTTTTCAGTGAACTGGACTCAACACCCCCTATTCACCGCACAAGAATATATCTGACTAGTAAGAATCTTCAAACCTATGTATTGATATCTCTCTGTAAGTGAGTCAAGGGGGTGTAAAGCAGCATAAACACAGTCGTGTAAAGCAGCTAAACCCCATTATAAAAATAAATTACTTTTCAAAACCCGTGAAACAAAGACAGTGAAAGAGAGAGAAATTCTTACAAAATTCGTTCAGGGGCTGTGATGCAACCTGGATTGACTATATCTAGACCCACAGCTGATTGAGACATAAGGGTGGACACTCTTGGGGCTGAGAGGTTCGGTGAGGTTGGGTGAGCCAACGCAGACCCTTTCAAGTAATACTGCATGGTACCCATCCCATGGGTCCCAAATCTCCAGGTTCAAGGGCATCTTCCTACGTCGAAAACAGGCATGAGAAACCCAGAAGATGGTACACCGTGTGATCGGGAAAGGTTTCTAAAACGCACCTCATTTCTCATCTCCTTTGCTCGGGTTCGCCATTCCAGCCGATTTACTAGCCATCTCCCTCCTTGGAGAATCAGCACCTTTAACCTCCTGTTCCGTACAGGTTGCAATTTGTCCTGAGGATGAACGGGAAGAGGGGGAACCAATGAGAGACTAGCTCTAGGTGTTGGGACAGGCACAGGTCACTCTATATTCCCATCAGGAAGAAGAATTAAGCACAAGCTCAGCCTGCCCCCCTGAACCAGAAGAGGGCCTGAAGCAATCCTGCGCTTTTGCGGCCAGCTCCCAAAAAAGCGAGTGGAAAAATGGAGCTCAGGGGCACTGCAATTCACAAACCTGCAGAGTTTTAAATGATACCTCTCGTCCACAAATATATTAAGGGAAGGCCACGAAGAGGCTTTGAAAGCAAGGCAGAATTGCAGGAAACAGATTTCAGGAGGTAGATTCGAATCACCTTGAAAGCACATGAAAAGCGGCAAAACGTGGACAATGATGCCCTTGGCCAAAAAGGGCGTATGCGTTTTTTCCTGAATATATTCAGGAAAAAACGCATTCGCCCTTTTTGGCCAACCAAGCAACCTGGAAAGGCCAATCAGCGCTCCAAAGAAGTGTCGCTTCCCAGCGGGCAAAAGGGCCATGCGGAACAAAGTGTCCAAACCAGAAATGCAGGACCGGCCATGGAGAAATGGGAGCCTTGCTACGCTGATGGGTGGGATGTAAATTGCCAACAGCCACTCTGGAGAAGTGTACGGTGTGTTCTGAAACATCTAAAAAACACAGCTTGGAGAGCATAGGGCACTTCCACTCATGGGCGTATGAATTGGGAAAACTAAAAATCAGCAAGACACAGGCACCCCAAAGTTTAGGGCTGCTCTGTTGACAAGAACCCCCACTTCATTACACCTTAAATATCCTAGGAAAGAGAAAAATGGATAAAGAATTTGTGGTCCTCATGTACAATGGAATATCACTCAGCCATGAAATCTACGTCATAAGGCTAGTAGCAGCACGATGAGTGGATTTAGGTACGACGATTCTAAGTGAAATAAGTCACACAGAAAAAGACACTTATCATAAGATATCACTTCTAGAGGGAAAGTAAAAACCGCTACACTTGAACTGAATTACAAAACAGGACAGAGTCACACGTTTAGGAAACACACTATGGCTGCTGGACGGGAAAGGTGAGGTGGGGTGATGCATAAAACAAGGGTTTCAAATTAGCTCAGATACCGTTCCATAAACCCAATATGTAAGAGACAAGACTTATTCCTTTTTCAGTGAACTGGATTCAACACCCCCTATTCACCGCACAAGAATATATCTGACTAGTAAGAATCTTCAAACCTATGTATTGATATCTCTCTGTAAGTGAGTCAAGGCGGTGTAAAGCGGCATAAACACAGCCGTGAAAAGCAGCTAAACCCCATTATAAAAATAAATTACTTTTCAAAACCCGTGAAACAAAGACAGTGAAAGAGAGAGAAATTCTTACAAAATTCGTTCAGGGGCTGTGATTCAACCTTGATTGACCATATCCAGACCCACAGCTGATTGAGACATAAGGGTGGACACTCTTGGGGCTGAGAGGTTCGGTGAGGTTGGGTGAGCCAACGCAGACCCTTTCAAGTAATACTGCATGGTACCCATCCCATGGGTCCCAAATCTCCAGGTTCAAGGGCATCTTCCTACGTCGAAAACAGGCATGAGAAACCCAGAAGATGGTACACCGTGTGATCGGGAAAGGTTTCTAAAACGCACCTCATTTCTCATCTCCTTTGCTCGGGTTCGCCATTCCAGCCGATTTACTAGCCATCTCCCTCCTTGGAGAATCAGCACCTTTAACCTCCTGTTCCGTACAGGTTGCAATTTGTCCTGAGGATGAACGGGAAGAGGGGGAACCAATGAGAGACTAGCTCTAGGTGTTGGGACAGGCACAGGTCACTCTATTTTCCCATCAGGAAGAAGAATTAAGCACAAGCTCAGCCTGCCCCCCAGAACCAGAAGAGGGCCTGAAGCAATCCTGCGCTTTTGCGACCAGCTCCCAAAAAAGCGAGTTGAAAAATGGAGCTCAGGGGCACTGCAATTCACAAACCTGCAGAGTTTTAAATGATACCTCTCGTCCACAAATATATTAAGGGAAGGCAACGAAGAGGCTTTGAAAGCAAGGCAGAATTGCAGGAAACAGATTTCAGGAGGTAGATTCGAATCGCCTTGAAAGCACATGAAAAGCGGCAAAACGTGGACAATGATGCCCTTGGCCAAAAAGGGCGTATGCGTTTTTTCCTGAATATATTCAGGAAAAAACGCATACGCCCTTTTTGGCCAACCAAGCAACCTGGAAAGGCCAATCAGCGCTCCAAAGAAGTCTCGCTTCCCAGCGGGCAAAAGGGCCATGCGGAAAAAAGTGTCCAAACCAGAAATGCAGGACCGGCCATGGAGAAATGGGAGCCTTGCTACGCTGATGGGTGGGATGTAAATTGCCAACAGCCACTCTGGAGAAGTGTACGGTGTGTTCTGTAACATCTAAAAAACACAGTTTGGAGAGCATAGGGCACTTACACTCATGGGCGTATAAATTGGGAAAACTAAAAATCAGCAAGACACAGGCACCCCAAAGTTTAGGGCTGCTCTGTTGACAAGAACCCCCACTTCATTACACCTTAAATATCCTAGGAAAGAGAAAAATGGATAAAGAAGTTGTGGTCCTCATGTACAATGGAATATCACTCAGCCATGGAATCAACGTCATAAGGCTAGTAGCAGCACGATGAGTGGATTTAGGTACGACGATTCTAAGTGAAATAAGTCACACAGAAAAAGACACTTATCATAAGATATCACTTCTAGAGGGAATGTAAAAACCGCTACACTTGAACTGAATTACAAAACAGAACAGAGTCACATGTTTAGGAAACACACTATGGCTGCTGAACGGGAAAGGTGAGGTGGGGTGATGCATAAAACAAGGGTTTCAAATTAGCTCAGATACCGTTCCATAAACCCAATATGTAAGAGACAAGACTTATTCCTTGCTCAGTGAACTGGACTCAATACCCCCTATTCACCGCACAAGAATATATCTGACTAGTAAGAATCTTCAAACCTATGTATTGATATCTCTCTGTAAGTGAGTCAAGGGGGTGTAAAGCGGCATAAACACAGCCGTGAAAAGCAGCTAAACCCCATTATAAAAATAAATTACTTTTCAAAACCCGTGAAACAAAAACAGTGAAAGAGAGAGAATTTCTTAAAAAATTCGTTCAGGGGCTGTGATTCAACCTGGATTGACCATATCTAGACCCACAGCTGATTGAGACATAAGGGTGGACACTCTTGGGGCTGAGAGGTTCGGCGAGGTTTGGTGAGCCAACGCAGACCCTTTCAAGTAATACTGCATGGTACCCATCCCATGGGTCCCAAATCTCCAGGTTCAAGGGCATCTTCCTACGTCGAAAACAGGCATGAGAAACCCAGAAGATGGTTCACCGTTTGATCGGGAAAGGTTTCTAAAACGCACCTCATTTCTCATCTCCTTTGCTCGGGTTCGCCATTCCAGCCGATTTACTAGCCATCTCCCTCCTTGGAGAATCAGCACCTTTAACCTCCTGTTCCGTACAGGTTGCAATTTGTCCTGAGGATGAACGGGAAGAGGGGGAACCAATGAGAGACTAACTCTAGGTGTTGGGACAGGCACAGGTCACTCTATTTTCCCATCAGGAAGAAGAATTAAGCACAAGCTCAGCCTGCCCCCCAGAACCAGAAGAGGGCCTGAAGCAATCCTGCGCTTTTGCGGCCAGCTCCCAAAAAAGCGAGTTGAAAAATGGAGCTCAGGGGCACTGCAATTCACAAACCTGCAGAGTTTTAAATGATACCTCTCGTCCACAAATATATTAAGGGAAGGCAACGAAGAGGCTTTGAAAGCAAGGCAGAATTGCAGGAAACAGATTTCAGGAGGTAGATTCGAATCGCCTTGAAAGCACATGAAAAGCGGCAAAACGTGGACAATGATGCCCTTGGCCAAAAAGGGCGTATGCGTTTTTTCCTGAATATATTCAGGAAAAAACGCATACGCCCTTTTTGGCCAACCAAGCAACCTGGAAAGGCCAATCAGCGCTCCAAAGAAGTCTCGCTTCCCAGCGGGCAAAAGGGCCATGCGGAAAAAAGTGTCCAAACCAGAAATGCAGGACCGGCCATGGAGAAATGGGAGCCTTGCTACGCTGATGGGTGGGATGTAAATTGCCAACAGCCACTCTGGAGAAGTGTACGGTGTGTTCTGAAACATCTAAAAAACACAGCTTGGAGAGCATAGGGCACTTCCACTCATGGGCGTATAAATTGGGAAAACTAAAAATCAGCAAGACACAGGCACCCCAAAGTTTAGGGCTGCTCTGTTGACAAGAACCCCCACTTCATTACACCTTAAATATCCTAGGAAAGAGAAAAATGGATAAAGAAGTTGTGGTCCTCATGTACAATGGAATATCACTCAGCCATGGAATCAACGTCATAAGGCTAGTAGCAGCACGATGAGTGGATTTAGGTACGACGATTCTAAGTGAAATAAGTCACACAGAAAAAGACACTTATCATAAGATATCACTTCTAGAGGGAATGTAAAAACCGCTACACTTGAACTGAATTACAAAACAGAACAGAGTCACACGTTTAGGAAACACACTATGGCTGCTGAACGGGAAAGGTGAGGTGGGGTGATGCATAAAACAAGGGTTTCAAATTAGCTCAGATACCGTTCCATAAACCCAATATGTAAGAGACAAGACTTATTCCTTGCTCAGTGAACTGGACTCAATACCCCCTATTCACCGCACAAGAATATATCTGACTAGTAAGAATCTTCAAACCTATGTATTGATATCTCTCTGTAAGTGAGTCAAGGGGGTGTAAAGCGGCATAAACACAGCCGTGAAAAGCAGCTAAACCCCATTATAAAAATAAATTACTTTTCAAAACCCGTGAAACAAAAACAGTGAAAGAGAGAGAATTTCTTACAAAATTCGTTCAGGGGCTGTGATTCAACTTGGATTGACCATATCTAGACCCACAGCTGATTGAGACATAAGGGTGGACACTCTTGGGGCTGAGAGGTTCGGCGAGGTTTGGTGAGCCAACGCAGACCCTTTCAAGTAATACTGCATGGTACCCATCCCATGGGTCCCAAATCTCCAGGTTCAAGGGCACCTTCCTACGTCGAAAACAGGCATGAGAAACCCAGAAGATGGTACACCGTGTGATCGGGAAAGGTTTCTAAAACGCACCTCATTTCTCATCTCCTTTGCTCGGGTTCGCCATTCCAGCCGATTTACTAGCCATCTCCCTCCTTGGAGAATCAGCACCTTTAACCTCCTGTTCCGTACAGGTTGCAATTTGTCCTGAGGATGAACGGGAAGAGGGGGAACCAATGAGAGACTAGCTCTAGGTGTTGGGACAGGCACAGGTCACTCTATTTTCCCATCAGGAAGAAGAATTAAGCACAAGCTCAGCCTGCCCCCCAGAACCAGAAGAGGGCCTGAAGCAATCCTGCGCTTTTGCGGCCAGCTCCCAAAAAAGCGAGTTGAAAAATGGAGCTCAGGGGCACTGCAATTCACAAACCTGCAGAGTTTTAAATGATACCTCTCGTCCACAAATATATTAAGGGAAGGCAACGAAGAGGCTTTGAAAGCAAGGCAGAATTGCAGGAAACAGATTTCAGGAGGTAGATTCGAATCGCCTTGAAAGCACATGAAAAGCGGCAAAACGTGGACAATGATGCCCTTGGCCAAAAAGGGCGTATGCGTTTTTCCCTGAATATATTCAGGAAAAAACGCATACGCCCTTTTTGGCCAACCAAGCAACCTGGAAAGGCCAATCAGCGCTCCAAAGAAGTCTCGCTTCCCAGCGGGCAAAAGGGCCATGCGGAAAAAAGTGTCCAAACCAGAAATGCAGGACCGGCCATGGAGAAATGGGAGCCTTGCTACGCTGATGGGTGGGATGTAAATTGCCAACAGCCACTCTGGAGAAGTGTACGGTGTGTTCTGAAACATCTAAAAAACACAGCTTGGAGAGCATAGGGCACTTCCACTCATGGGCGTATAAATTGGGAAAACTAAAAATCAGCAAGACACAGGCACCCCAAAGTTTAGGGCTGCTCTGTTGACAAGAACCCCCACTTCATTACACCTTAAATATCCTAGGAAAGAGAAAAATGGATAAAGAAGTTGTGGTCCTCATGTACAATGGAATATCACTCAGCCATGGAATCAACGTCATAAGGCTAGTAGCAGCACGATGAGTGGATTTAGGTACGACGATTCTAAGTGAAATAAGTCACACAGAAAAAGACACTTATCATAAGATATCACTTCTAGAGGGAATGTAAAAACCGCTACACTTGAACTGAATTACAAAACAGAACAGAGTCACACGTTTAGGAAACACACTATGGCTGCTGAACGGGAAAGGTGAGGTGGGGTGATGCATAAAACAAGGGTTTCAAATTAGCTCAGATACCGTTCCATAAACCCAATATGTAAGAGACAAGACTTATTCCTTGCTCAGTGAACTGGACTCAATACCCCCTATTCACCGCACAAGAATATATCTGACTAGTAAGAATCTTCAAACCTATGTATTGATATCTCTCTGTAAGTGAGTCAAGGGGGTGTAAAGCGGCATAAACACAGCCGTGAAAAGCAGCTAAACCCCATTATAAAAATAAATTACTTTTCAAAACCCGTGAAACAAAAACAGTGAAAGAGAGAGAATTTCTTACAAAATTCGTTCAGGGGCTGTGATTCAACCTGGATTGACCATATCTAGACCCACAGCTGATTGAGACATAAGGGTGGACACTCTTGGGGCTGAGAGGTTCGGCGAGGTTTGGTGAGCCAACGCAGACCCTTTCAAGTAATACTGCATGGTACCCATCCCATGGGTCCCAAATCTCCAGGTTCAAGGGCACCTTCCTACGTCGAAAACAGGCATGAGAAACCCAGAAGATGGTACACCGTGTGATCGGGAAAGGTTTCTAAAACGCACCTCATTTCTCCTCTCCTTTGCTCGGGTTCGCCATTCCAGCCGATTTACTAGCCATCTCCCTCCTTGGAGAATCAGCACCTTTAACCTCCTGTTCCGTACAGGTTGCAATTTGTCCTGAGGATGAACGGGAAGAGGGGGAACCAATGAGAGACTAGCTGTAGGTGTTGGGACAGGCACAGGTCACTCTATATTCCCATCAGGAAGAAGAATTAAGCACAAGCTCAGCCTGCCCCCCAGAACCAGAAGAGGGCCTGAAGCAATCCTGCGCTTTTGCGGCCAGCTCCCAAAAAAGCGAGTTGAAAAATGGAGCTCAGGGGCACTGCAATTCACAAACCTGCAGAGTTTTAAATGATACCTCTCGTCCACAAATATATTAAGGGAAGGCAACGAAGAGGCTTTGAAAGCAAGGCAGAATTGCAGGAAACAGATTTCAGGAGGTAGATTCGAATCACCTTGAAAGCACATGAAAAGCGGCAAAACGTGGACAATGATGCCCTTGGCCAAAAAGGGCGTATGCGTTTTTTCCTGAATATATTCAGGAAAAAACGCATACGCCCTTTTTGGCCAACCAAGCAACCTGGAAAGGCCAATCAGCGCTCCAAAGAAGTCTCGCTTCCCAGCGGGCAAAAGGGCCATGCGGAAAAAAGTGTCCAAACCAGAAATGCAGGACCGGCCATGGAGAAATGGGAGCCTTGCTACGCTGATGGGTGGGATGTAAATTGCCAACAGCCACTCTGGAGAAGTGTACGGTGTGTTCTGAAACATCTAAAAAACACAGCTTGGAGAGCATAGGGCACTTCCACTCATGGGCGTATAAATTGGGAAAACTAAAAATCAGCAAGACACAGGCACCCCAAAGTTTAGGGCTGCTCTGTTGACAAGAACCCCCACTTCATTACACCTTAAATATCCTAGGAAAGAGAAAAATGGATAAAGAAGTTGTGGTCCTCATGTACAATGGAATATCACTCAGCCATGAAATCCACGTCATAAGGCTAGTAGCAGCACGATGAGTGGATTTAGGTACGACGATTCTAAGTGAAATAAGTCACACAGAAAAAGACACTTATCATAAGATATCACTTCTAGAGGGAATGTAAAAACCGCTACACTTGAACTGAATTACAAAACAGAACAGAGTCACACGTTTAGGAAACACACTATGGCTGCTGAACGGGAAAGGTGAGGTGGGGTGATGCATAAAACAAGGGTTTCAAATTAGCTCAGATACCGTTCCATAAACCCAATATGTAAGAGACAAGACCTATTCCTTTTTCAGTGAACTGGACTCAACACCCCCTATTCACCGCACAAGAATATATCTGACTAGTAAGAATCTTCAAACCTATGTATTGATATCTCTCTGTAAGTGAGTCAAGGGGGTGTAAAGCGGCATAAACACAGCCGTGAAAAGCAGCTAAACCCCATTATAAAAATAAATTACTTTTCAAAACCCGTGAAACAAAGACAGTGAAAGAGAGAGAATTTCTTACAAAATTCGTTCAGGGGCTGTGATTCAACCTGGATTGACCATATCTAGACCCACAGCTGATTGAGACATAAGGGTGGACACTCTTGGGGCTGAGAGGTTCGGTGAGGTTGGGTGAGCCAACGCAGACCCTTTCAAGTAATACTGCATGGTACCCATCCCATGGGTCCCAAATCTCCAGGTTCAAGGGCATCTTCCTACGTCGAAAACAGGCATGAGAAACCCAGAAGATGGTACACCGTGTGATCGGGAAAGGTTTCTAAAACGCACCTCATTTCTCATCTCCTTTGCTCGGGTTCGCCATTCCAGCCGATTTACTAGCCATCTCCCTCCTTGGAGAATCAGCACCTTTAACCTCCTGTTCCGTACAGGTTGCAATTTGTCCTGAGGATGAACGGGAAGAGGGGGAACCAATGAGAGACTAGCTCTAGGTGTTGGGACAGGCACAGGTCACTCTATTTTCCCATCAGGAAGAAGAATTAAGCACAAGCTCAGCCTGCCCCCCAGAACCAGAAGAGGGCCTGAAGCAATCCTGCGCTTTTGCGACCAGCTCCCAAAAAAGCGAGTTGAAAAATGGAGCTCAGGGGCAATGCAATTCACAAACCTGCAGAGTTTTAAATGATACCTCTCGTCCACAAATATATTAAGGGAAGGCAACGAAGAGGCTTTGAAAGCAAGGCAGAATTGCAGGAAACAGATTTCAGGAGGTAGATTCGAATCGCCTTGAAAGCACATGAAAAGCGGCAAAACGTGGACAATGATGCCCTTGGCCAAAAAGGGCGTATGCGTTTTTTCCTGAATATATTCAGGAAAAAACGCATACGCCCTTTTTGGCCAACCAAGCAACCTGGAAAGGCCAATCAGCGCTCCAAAGAAGTCTCGCTTCCCAGCGGGCAAAAGGGCCATGCGGAAAAAAGTGTCCAAACCAGAAATGCAGGACCGGCCATGGAGAAATGGGAGCCTTGCTACGCTGATGGGTGGGATGTAAATTGCCAACAGCCACTCTGGAGAAGTGTACGGTGTGTTCTGAAACATCTAAAAAACACAGCTTGGAGAGCATAGGGCACTTCCACTCATGGGCGTATAAATTGGGAAAACTAAAAATCAGCAAGACACAGGCACCCCAAAGTTTAGGGCTGCTCTGTTGACAAGAACCCCCACTTCATTACACCTTAAATATCCTAGGAAAGAGAAAAATGGATAAAGAAGTTGTGGTCCTCATGTACAATGGAATATCACTCAGCCATGAAATCAACGTCATAAGGCTAGTAGCAGCACGATGAGTGGATTTAGGTACGACGATTCTAAGTGAAATAAGTCACACAGAAAAAGACACTTGGAGATTAACCAAGATGGCGTAGTAGAAGGACGTGCTCTCACTCCCTCTTGCGAGAGCACCAGAATCACAACTGGCTGCTGGACAATCATTGACAGGAAGACCCTGGACTTCACCAAGGAGGACACCCCACGTCCAAGGACAGAGGAGAAGCCACAGTGAGACGGTAGGAGGGGCGCAATCAGAGTAAAATCAAATCCCATAACTGCTGGGTGGGTGACTCACAGACTGGCGAACACTTATACCACAGAAGTCCACCCACTGGAGTGAAGGTTCTGAGCCCCACCTCAGGCTTCCCAACCTGGGGGTCCGGCAAAGGGAGGAGGAATTCCTAGAGAATCAGACTTTGAAGTCTAGTGGGAATTGATTGCAGGACTGTGACAGGACTGGGGGAAACAGAGACCCCACTCTTGGAGGGCACACACAAAGTAATGTGTGCATCGGGACCCAGGGGAAGGAGCAGTGACCCTGGGGGAGACTGAACCAGACGTACCTGCTGGTGTTGGGGGGTCTCCTGCAGAGGCGAGTGGTGGCTCTGTTTCACCGTGGGGATAAGGACACTGGCAGCAGAGGTCCTGGGAAGTTCTCCTTGGCGTGAGCCCTCCCAGAGTCTGCCATTAACCCCACCAAAGAGCACGGGTAGGCTCCAGTGTTGGGTTGCCTCAGGCAAAACAACCAACAGGGAGGGAACCCAGCCCCACCCATCAACAGTCAAGTGGATTAAGGTTTTACTGGGCTCTGATCGCCACAGCAACAGGGAGGGAACCCAGCCCCACCCATCAACAGTCAAGTGGATTAAGGTTTTACTGAGCTCTGACCGCCACAGCAACAGTCATCTCTACCCACCACCAGAGCCTCCCATCAAGCCTCTTAGATAGCCTCAACCATCAGAGGGCAGACAACAGAAGCAAGAAAAACTACAATCCTGCAGCCTGTGGACCAAAAACCACAGTTACAGAAAGACAGAGAAGATGAAAAGGCAGAGGGCTATGTACCAGATGAAGGAACAAGAAAAAACCCCAGAAAAACAACTAAATGAAGTGGAGATAGGCAACCTTCCAGAAAAAGAATTCAGAATAATGATAGTGAAGATGATCCAGGACCTCGGAATAAGAATGGAGGCAAAGATTGAGAAGATGCAAGAAATGATTAACAAAGACCTAGAAGAATTAAAGAACAAACAAACAGAGATGACCAATACAATAACTGAAATGAAAACTACACTAGAAGGAATCAATAGCAGAATAACTGAGGCAGAAGAACGGATAAGTGACCTGGAAGACAGAATGGTGGAATTCACTGCTGCGGAACAGACTAAAGAAAAAAGAATAAAAAGAAATGAAGACAGCCTAAGAGACCTCTGGGACAACATTAAACGCAACAACATTCGCATTATAGGGGTCCCAGAAGGAGAAGAGAGAGAGAAAGGACCAGAGAAAATATTTGAAGAGATTATAATCGAAAACTTCCCTAACATGGGAAAGGAAATAGCCACCCAAGTCCAGGAAGCGCAGAGAGTCCCATACAGAATAAACCCAAGGAGAAACACGCCGAGACACATAGTAATCAAAGTGGCAAAAATTAAAGACAAAGAAAAATTATTGAAAGCAGCAAGGGAAAAACGACAGATAACATACAAGGGAACCCCCATAAGGTTAACAGCTGATTTCTCAGCAGAAACTCTGCAAGCCAGAAGGGAGTGGCATGAAATACTTAAAGTGATGAAAGGGAAGAACCTACAACCAAGATTACTCTACCCAGCAAGGATCTCATTTAGATTTGATGGAGAAATCAAAAGCTTTACAGACAAGCAAAAGCTAAGAGAATTCAGCACCACCAAACCAGCCCTACAACAAATGCTAAAGGAACTTCTCTAAGTGGGAAACACAAGAGAAGAAAAGGACCTACAAAAACAAACCCAAAACAATTAAGAAAATGGTCATAGGAACATACATATCGATAATTACCTTAAACGTGAATGGATTAAATGCCCCAACCAAAAGACATAGACTGGCTGAATGGATACAAAAACAAGACCCATATATATGCTGTCTACAAGAGACCCACTTCAGACCTAGGGACACATACAGACTGAAAGTGAGGGGATGGAAAAAGATATTCCATGCAAATGGAAATCAAAAGAAAGCTGGAGTAGCTATACTCATATCAGATAAAATAGACTTTAAAATAAAGAATGTTACAAGAGACAAGGAAGGACACTACATAATGATCCAGGGATCAATCCAAGAAGAAGATATAACAATTATAAATATATATGCACCCAACATAGGAGCACCTCAATACATAAGGCAACTGCTAACAGCTATAAAAGAGGAAATCGACAGTAACACAATAATAGTGGGGGACTTTAACACCTCACTTACACCAATGGACAGATCATCCAAAATGAAAATAAATAAGGAAACAGAAGCTTTAAATGACACAATAGACCAGATAGATTTAATTGATATATATAGGACATTCCATCCAAAAACGGCAGATTACACGTTCTTCTCAAGTGCACACGGAACATTCTCCAGGATAGATCACATCTTGGGTCACAAATCAAGCCTCAGTAAATTTAAGAAAATTGAAATCATATCAAGCATCTTTTCTGACCACAACGCTATGAGATTAGAAATGAATTACAGGGAAAAAAACGTAAAAAAGACAAACACATGGAGGCTAAACAATACGTTACTAAATAACCAAGAGATCACTGAAGAAATCAAACAGGAAATAAAAAAATACCTAGAGACAAATGACAATGAAAACACGACGACCCAAAACCTATGGGATGCAGCAAAAGCGGTTCTAAGAGGGAAGTTTATAGCTATACAAGCCTACCTAAAGAAACAAGAAAAATCTCAAGTAAACAATCTAACTTTACACCTAAAGAAACTAGAGAAAGAAGAACAAACAAAACCCAAAGTTAGCAGAAGGAAAGAAATCATAAAGATCAGAGCAGAAATAAATGAAATAGAAACAAAGAAAACAATAGCAAAGATCAATAAAACTAAAAGTTGGTTCATTGAGAAGATAAACAAAATTGATAAGCCATTAGCCAGACTCATCAAGAAAAAGAGGGAGAGGACTCAAATCAATAAAATCAGAAATGAAAAAGGAGAAGTTACAACAGACACCGCAGAAATACAAAACATCCTAAGAGACTACTACAAGCAACTTTATGCCAATAAAATGGACAACCTGGAAGAAATGGACAAATTCTTAGAAAGGTATAACCTTCCAAGACTGAACCAGGAAGAAACAGAAAATATCAACAGACCAATCACAAGTAATGAAATTGAAACTGTGATTAAAAATCTTCCAACAAACAAAAGTCCAGGACCAGATGGCTTCACAGGTGAATTCTATCAAACATTTAGAGAAGAGCTAACACCCATCCTTCTCAAACTCTTCCAAAAAATTGCAGAGGAAGGAACTCTCCCAAACTCATTCTATGAGGCCACCATCACCCTGATACCAAAACCAGACAAAGACACTACAAAAAAAGAAAATTACAGACCAATATCACTGATGAATATAGATGCAAAAATCCTCAACAAAATACTAGCAAACAGAATCCAACAACACATTAAAAGGATCATACACCACGATCAAGTGGGATTTATCCCAGGGATGCAAGGATTCTTCAATATACGCAAATCAATCAATGTGATACACCATATTAACAAATTGAAGAATAAAAACCATATGATCATCTCAATAGATGCAGAAAAAGCTTTTGACAAAATTCAACACCCATTTATGATAAAAACTCTCCAGAAAGTGGGCATAGAGGGAACCTACCTCAACATAATAAAGGCCATATATGACAAACCCACAGCAAACATCATTCTCAATGGTGAAAAACTGAAAGCATTTCCTCTAAGATCAGGAACGAGACAAGGATGTCCACTCTCACCACTATTATTCAACATAGTTCTGGAAGTCCTAGCCACGGCAATCAGAGAAGAAAAAGAAATAAAAGGAATACAAATTGGAAAAGAAGAAGTAAAACTGTCACTGTTTGCGGATGACATGATACTATACATAGAGAATCCTAAAACTGCCACCAGAAAACTGCTAGAGCTAATTAATGAATATGGTAAAGTTGCAGGTTACAAAATTAATGCACAGAAATCTCTTGCATTCCTATACACTAATGATGAAAAATCTGAAAGAGAAATTATGGAAACACTCCCATTTACCATTGCAACAAAAAGAATAAAATACCTAGGAATAAACCTACCTAGGGAGACAAAAGACCTGTATGCAGAAAACTATAAGACACTGATGAAAGAAATTAAAGATGATACCAACAGATGGAGAGATATACCATGTTCTTGGATTGGAAGAATCAACATTGTGAAAATGAGTATACTACCCAAAGCAATCTACAGATTCAATGCAATCCCTATCAAATTACCAAGGGCATTTTTTACGGAGCTAGAACAAATCATCTTAAAATTTGTATGGAGACACAAAAGACCCCGAATAGCCAAAGCAGTCTTGAGGCAAAAAAATGGAGCTGGAGGAATCAGACTCCCTGACTTCAGACTATACTACAAAGCTACAGTAATCAAGACAATATGGTACTGGCACAAAAACAGAAACATAGATCAATGGAACAAGATAGAAAGCCCAGAGATTAACCCACGCACCTATGGTCAACTAATCTATGACAAAGGAGGCAAAGATATACAATGGAGAAAAGACAGTCTCTTCAATAAGTGGTGCTGGGAAAACTGGACAGCCACATGTAAAAGAATGAAATTAGAACACTCCCTAACACCATACACAAAAATAAACTCAAAATGGATTAGAGACCTAAATATAAGACTGGACACTATAAAACTCTTAGAGGAAAACATAGGAAGAACACTCTTTGACATAAATCACAGCAAGATCTTTTTCGATCCACCTCCTAGAGTAATGGAAATAAAAACAAAAATAAACAAGTGGGACCTAATGAAACTTCAAAGCTTTTGCACACAAAGGAAACCATAAACAAGACCAAAAGACAACCCTCAGAATGGGAGAAAATATTTGCAAATGAATCAACGGACAAAGGATTAATCTCCAAAATATATAAACAGCTCATTCAGCTCAATATCAAAGAAACAAACACCCCAATCCAAAAATGGGCAGAAGACCTAAATAGACATTTCTCCAAAGAAGACATACAGACGGCCACGAAGCACATGAAAAGATGCTCAACATCACTAATTATTAGAGAAATGCAAATCAAAACTACAATGAGGTATCACCTCACTCCTGTTAGAATGGGCATCATCAGAAAATCTACAAACAACAAATGCTGGAGAGGGTGTGGAGAAAAGGGAACCCTCTTGCACTGTTGGTGGGAATGTAAATTGATACAGCCACTATGGAGAACAATATGGAGGTTCCTTAAAAAACTAAAAATAGAATTACCATATGACCCAGCAATCCCACTACTGGGCATATACCCAGAGAAAACCGTAATTCAAAAAGACACGTGCACCCGAACGTTCATTGCAGCACTATTTACAATAGCCAGGTCATGGAAGCAACCTAAATGCCCATCAACAGACGAATGGATAAAGAAGTTGTGGTACATATATACGATGGAATATTATTCAGCCATAAAAAGGAACGAAATTGAGTCATTTGTTGAGAAGTGGATGGATCTAGAGACTGTCATACAGAGTGAAGTAAGTCAGAAAGAGAAAAACAAATATCGTATGTTAATGCATGTATGTGGAACGTAGAAAAACGGTACAGATGAGCCAGTTTGCAGGGCAGAAGTTGAGACACAGATGTAGAGAATGGACATATGGACACCAAGGGGGGAAAACTGCGATGAGGTGGGGATGGTGATGTGCTGAATTGGGCGATTGGGATTGACATGTATACACGGATGTGTATAAAACTGATGCCTAATAAGAACCTGCAGTATAAAAAAACAAACAAAACAACTAATACTAAACTTTCATTGGGTTATTTGTATGGAAATATGTTAATATAAATGTTTCAGACATTACATGAAATTTCTAAAAATCTTATATTTGTATTTGTATGGAAATATGTATGGAAATATGTTAATATAAATGTTTCAGACAGTACATGAAATTTCTAAAAATCTTATATTTGTATTTGTATGGAAATATGTATGGAAATATGTTAATATAAATGTTTCAGACATTACATGAAATTTCTAAAAATCTTATATTTGTATTTGTATGGAAATATGTATGGAAATATGTTAATATAAATGTTTCAGACATTACATGAAATTTCTAAAAATCTTATATTTGTATTTGTATGGAAATATGTATGGAAATATGTTAATATAAATGTTTCAGACATTACATGAAATTTCTAAAAATCTTATATTTGTATTTGTATGGAAATATGTATGGAAATATGTTAATATAAATGTTTCAGACATTACAGGAAACGTCTAAAAATCTTATATGTTCTGGTATAATGTTATAAGTAATAATCCTAGTTATTACTTTAAAATGTATATCTCAGAAATAACTAATTTTCTTGTCAACTGCATTATTATGAACTTTCATCAAATCTTTAACCATGGTCATTTTTAAGTCTTTTGTCATTTACAGACAGTTCTGGGTGTACTCTGATGATTTTGCAAATATGTTCCTATAAAAGAGTTTCATCTTCAAGAAATTCATGGAAAAAACTCTGACAAGTACAGGTTTCTGGTAACTGACTGTACTGCTGAACTGAATGAATAAGCATTTTCAGAACTCTAATGAAAAACTGATGAACTCATAAAAGTGCTAACAAAAGATCAAGATGAAAAAAAAGAAATTAATTACATGGGACTGAGTGAACTGATGAGGATGAGTATAATTTTTGTGACTTTCTGTCTGAATTAAAAAAAAAAAAATCCCACAAGGACTCAGAGGAAAAGAATATACAAATCAATTTTCACTGCAAAGTAAAGGAGCTGTTACAGTGGAGGATTACTGGACTGAATGTCAATGTTATGACATAGTATAAGTGTGTTTCATGTTTGGTAATTGCAATCATTGTTGCTTTTGTTGTGGTCATCCATGTACAATGCTTGGTGTCAGTCTATCTATCTCTTGTAAAAATAAAATACAGTGTGTGTGTGTGGAAAAAAAAAAAAAAAAAAAAAAAGAAAAAGACACTTATCATAAGATATCACTTCTAGAGGGAATGTAAAAACCGCTACACTTGAACTGAATTACAAAACAGAACAGAGTCACACGTTTAGAAAACACACTATGGCTGCTGAACGGGAAAGGTGAGGTGGGGTGATGCATAAAACAAGGGTTTCAAATTAGCTCAGATACCGTTCCATAAACCCAATATGTAAGAGACAAGACCTATTCCTTTTTCAGTGAACTGGACTCAACACCCCCTATTCACCGCACAAGATTATATCTGACTAGTAAGAATCTTCAAACCTATCTATTGATATCTCTCTGTAAGTGAGTCAAGGGGGTGTAAAGCGGCATAAACACAGCCGTGAAAAGCAGCTAAACCCCATTATAAAAATAAATTACTTTTCAAAACCCGTGAAACAAAGACAGTGAAAGAGAGAGAAATTCTTACAAAATTCGTTCAGGGGCTGTGATGCAACCTGGATTGACCATATCTAGACCCACAGCTGATTGAGACATAAGGGTGGACACTCTTGGGGCTGAGAGGTTCGGTGAGGTTGGGTGAGCCAACGCAGACCCTTTCAAGTAATACTGCATGGTACCCATCCCATGGGTCCCAAATCTCCAGGTTCAAGGGCATCTTCCTACGTCGAAAACAGGCATGAGAAACCCAGAAGATGGTACACCGTGTGATCGGGAAAGGTTTCTAAAACGCACCTCATTTCTCATCTCCTTTGCTCGGGTTCGCCATTCCAGCCAATTTACTAGCCATCTCCCTCCTTGGAGAATCAGCACCTTTAACCTCCTGTTCCGTACAGGTTGCAATTTGTCCTGAGGATGAACGGGAAGAGGGGGAACCAATGAGAGACTAGCTCTAGGTGTTGGGACAGGCACAGGTCACTCTATTTTCCCATCAGGAAGAAGAATTAAGCACAAGCTCAGCCTGCCCCCCAGAACCAGAAGAGGGCCTGAAGCAATCCTGCGCTTTTGCGGCCAGCTCCCAAAAAAGCGAGTTGAAAAATGGAGCTCAGGGGCACTGCAATTCACAAACCTGCAGAGTTTTAAATGATACCTCTCGTCCACAAATATATTAAGGGAAGGCAACGAAGAGGCTTTGAAAGCAAGGCAGAATTGCAGGAAACAGATTTCAGGAGGTAGATTCGAATCGCCTTGAAAGCACATGAAAAGCGGCAAAACGTGGACAATGATGCCCTTGGCCAAAAAGGGCGTATGCGTTTTTTCCTGAATATATTCAGGAAAAAACGCATACGCCCTTTTTGGCCAACCAAGCAACCTGGAAAGGCAAATCACCGCTCCAAAGAAGTCTCGCTTCCCAGCGGGCAAAAGGGCCATGCGGAAAAAAGTGTCCAAACCAGAAGTGCAGGACCGGCCATGGAGAAATGGGAGCCTTGCTACGCTGATGGGTGGGATGTAAATTGCCAACAGCCACTCTGGAGAAGTGTACGGTGTGTTCTGAAACATCTTAAAAACACAGCTTGGAGAGCACAGGGCACTTCCACTCATGGGCGTATAAGTTGGGAAAACTAAAAATCAGCAAGACACAGGCACCCCAAAGTTTAGGGCTGCTCTGTTGACAAGAACCCCCACTTCATTACACCTTAAATATCCTAGGAAAGAGAAAAATGGATAAAGAAGTTGTGGTCCTCATGTACAATTGAATATCACTCAGCCATGAAATCAACGTCATAAGGCTAGTAGCAGCACGATGAGTGGATTTAGGTACGACGATTCTAAGTGAAATAAGTCACACAGAAAAAGACACTTATCATAAGATATCACTTCTAGAGGGAATGTAAAAACCGCTACACTTGAACTGAATTACAAAACAGAACAGAGTCACACGTTTAGGAAACACACTATGGCTGCTGAACGGGAAAGGTGAGGTGGGGTGATGCATAAAACAAGGGTTTCAAATTAGCTCAGATACCGTTCCATAAACCCAATATGTAAGAGACAAGACTTATTCCTTGCTCAGTGAACTGGACTCAACACCCCCTATTCACCGCACAAGAATATATCTGACTAGTAAGAATCTTCAAACCTATGTATTGATATCTCTCTGTAAGTGAGTCAAGGGGGTGTAAAGCGGCATAAACACAGCCGTGAAAAGCAGCTAAACCCCATTATAAAAATAAATTACTTTTCAAAACCCGTGAAACAAAGACAGTGAAAGAGAGAGAATTTCTTACAAAATTCGTTCAGGGGCTGTGATTCAACCTGGATTGACCATATCTAGACCCACAGCTGATTGAGACATAAGGGTGGACACTCTTGGTGCTGAGAGGTTCGGCGAGGTTTGGTGAGCCAACGCAGACCCTTTCAAGTAATACTGCATGGTACCCATCCCATGGGTCCCAAATCTCCAGGTTCAAGGGCATCTTCCTACGTCGAAAACAGGCATGAGAAACCCAGAAGATGGTTCACCGTTTGATCGGGAAAGGTTTCTAAAACGCACCTCATTTCTCATCTCCTTTGCTCGGGTTCGCCATTCCAGCCGATTTACTAGCCATCTCCCTCCTTGGAGAATCAGCACCTTTAACCTCCTGTTCCGTACAGGTTGCAATTTGTCCTGAGGATGAACGGGAAGAGGGGGAACCAATGAGAGCCTAGCTCTAGGTGTTGGGACAGGCACAGGTCACTCTATTTTCCCATCAGGAAGAAGAATTAAGCACAAGCTCAGCCTGCCCCCCAGAACCAGAAGAGGGCCTGAAGCAATCCTGCGCTTTTGCGGCCAGCTCCCAAAAAAGCGAGTTGAAAAATGGAGCTCAGGGGCACTGCAATTCACAAACCTGCAGAGTTTTAAATGATACCTCTCGTCCACAAATATATTAAGGGAAGGCAACGAAGAGGCTTTGAAAGCAAGGCAGAATTGCAGGAAACAGATTTCAGGAGGTAGATTCGAATCGCCTTGAAAGCACATGAAAAGCGGCAAAACGTGGACAATGATGCCCTTGGCCAAAAAGGGCGTATGCGTTTTTTCCTGAATATATTCAGGAAAAAACGCATACGCCCTTTTTGGCCAACCAAGCAACCTGGAAAGACCAATCAGCGCTCCAAAGAAGTGTCGCTTCCCAGCGGGCAAACGGGCCATGCGGAAAAAAGTGTCCAAACCAGAAATGCAGGACCGGCCATGGAGAAATGGGAGCCTTGCTACGCTGATGGGTGGGATGTAAATTGCCAACAGCCACTCTGGAGAAGTGTACGGTGTGTTCTGAAACATCTAAAAAACACAGCTTGGAGAGCATAGGGCACTTCCACTCATGGGCGTATAAATTGGGAAAACTAAAAATCAGCAAGACACAGGCACCCCAAAGTTTAGGGCTGCTCTGTTGACAAGAACCCCCACTTCATTACACCTTAAATATCCTAGGAAAGAGAAAAATGGATAAAGAAGTTGTGGTCCTCATGTACAATGGAATATCACTCAGCCATGGAATCAACGTCATAAGGCTAGTAGCAGCACGATGAGTGGATTTAGGTACGACGATTCTAAGTGAAATAAGTCACACAGAAAAAGACACTTATCATAAGATATCACTTCTAGAGGGAATGTAAAAACCGCTACACTTGAACTGAATTACAAAACAGAACAGAGTCACACGTTTAGGAAACACACTATGGCTGCTGAACGGGAAAGGTGAGGTGGGGTGATGCATAAAACAAGGGTTTCAAATTAGCTCAGATACCGTTCCATAAACCCAATATGTAAGAGAGAAGACTTATTCCTTGCTCAGTGAACTGGACTCAACACCCCCTATTCACCGCACAAGAATATATCTGACTAGTAAGAATCTTCAAACCTATGTATTGATATCTCTCTGTAAGTGAGTCAAGGGGGTGTAAAGCGGCATAAACACAGCCTTGAAAAGCAGCTAAACCCCATTATAAAAATAAATTACTTTTCAAAACCCGTGAAACAAAGACAGTGAAAGAGAGAGAATTTCTTACAAAATTCGTTCAGGGGCTGTGATTCAACCTGGATTGACCATATCTAGACCCACAGCTGATTGAGACATAAGGGTGGACACTCTTGGTGCTGAGAGGTTCGGCGAGGTTTGGTGAGCCAACGCAGACCCTTTCAAGTAATACTGCATGGTACCCATCCCATGGGTCCCAAATCTCCAGGTTCAAGGGCATCTTCCTACGTCGAAAACAGGCATGAGAAACCCAGAAGATGGTACACCGTGTGATCGGGAAAGGTTTCTAAAACGCACCTCATTTCTCATCTCCTTTGCTCGGGTTCGCCATTCCAGCCGATTTACTAGCCATCTCCCTCCTTGGAGAATCAGCACCTTTAACCTCCTGTTCCGTACAGGTTGCAATTTGTCCTGAGGATGAACGGGAAGAGGGGGAACCAATGAGAGACTAGCTCTAGGTGTTGGGACAGGCACAGGTCACTCTATTTTCCCATCAGGAAGAAGAATTAAGCACAAGCTTAGCCTGCCCCCCAGAAACAGAAGAGGGCCTGAAGCAATCCTGCGCTTTTGTGGCCAGCTCCCAAAAAAGCGAGTTGAAAAATGGAGCTCAGGGGCACTGCAATTCACAAACCTGCAGAGTTTTAAATGATACCTCTCGTCCACAAATATATTAAGGGAAGGCAACGAAGAGGCTTTGAAAGCAAGGCAGAATTGCAGGAAACAGATTTCAGGAGGTAGATTCGAATCGCCTTGAAAGCACATGAAAAGTGGCAAAACGTGGACAATGATGCCCTTGGCCAAAAAGGGCGTATGCGTTTTTTCCTGAATATATTCAGGAAAAAACGCATACGCCCTTTTTGGCCAACCAAGCAACCTGGAAAGGCCAATCAGCGCTCCAAAGAAGTCTCGCTTCCCAGCGGGCAAAAGGGCCATGCGGAAAAAAGTGTCCAAACCAGAAATGCAGGACCGGCCATGGAGAAATGGGAGCCTTGCTACGCTGATGGGTGGGATGTAAATTGCCAACAGCCACTCTGGAGAAGTGTACGGTGTGTTCTGAAACATCTAAAAAACACAGCTTGGAGAGCATAGGGCACTTCCACTCATGGGCGTATGAATTGGGAAAACTAAAAATCAGCAAGACACAGGCACCCCAAAGTTTAGGGCTGCTCTGTTGACAAGAACCCCCACTTCATTACACCTTAAATATCCTAGGAAAGAGAAAAATGGATAAAGAAATTGTGGTCCTCATGTACAATGGAATATCACTCAGCCATGAAATCAACGTCATAAGGCTAGTAGCAGCACGATGAGTGGATTTAGGTACGACGATTCTAAGTGAAATAAGTCACACAGAAAAAGACACTTATCATAAGATATCACTTCTAGAGGGAATGTAAAAACCGCTACACTTGAACTGAATTACAAAACAGAACAGAGTCACACGTTTAGGAAACACACTATGGCTGCTGAACGGGAAAGGTGAGGTGGGGTGATGCATAAAACAAGGGTTTCAAATTAGCTCAGATACCGTTCCATAAACCCAATATGTAAGAGACAAGACTTATTCCTTGCTCAGTGAACTGGACTCAACACCCCCTATTCACCGCACAAGAATATATCTGACTAGTAAGAATCTTCAAACCTATGTATTGATATCTCTCTGTAAGTGAGTCAAGGGGGTGTAAAGCGGCATAAACACAGCCGTGAAAAGCAGCTAAACCCCATTATAAAAATAAATTACTTTTCAAAACCCGTGAAACAAAGACAGTGAAAGAGAGAGAATTTCTTACAAAATTCGTTCAGGGGCTGTGATTGAACCTGGATTGAACATATCTAGACCCACAGCTGATTGAGACATAAGGGTGGACACTCTTGGTGCTGAGAGGTTCGGCGAGGTTTGGTGAGCCAACGCAGACCCTTTCAAGTAATACTGCATGGTACCCATCCCATGGGTCCCAAATCTCCAGGTTCAAGGGCATCTTCCTACGTCGAAAACAGGCATGAGAAACCCAGAAGATGGTTCACCATTTGATCGGGAAAGGTTTCTAAAACGCACCTCATTTCTCATCTCCTTTGCTCGGGTTCGCCATTCCAGCCGATTTACTAGCCATCTCCCTCCTTGGAGAATCAGCACCTTTAACCTCCTGTTCCGTACAGGTTGCAATTTGTCCTGAGGATGAACGGGAAGAGGGGGAACCAATGAGAGACTAGCTCTAGGTGTTGGGACAGGCACAGGTCACTCTATTTTCCCATCAGGAAGAAGAATTAAGCACAAGCTCAGCCTGCCCCCCAGAACCAGAAGAGGGCCTGAAGCAATCCTGCGCTTTTGCGGCCAGCTCCCAAAAAAGCGAGTTGAAAAATGGAGCTCAGGGGCACTGCAATTCACAAACCTGCAGAGTTTTAAATGATACCTCTCGTCCACAAATATATTAAGGGAAGGCAACGAAGAGGCTTTGAAAGCAAGGCAGAATTGCAGGAAACAGATTTCAGGAGGTAGATTCGAATCGCCTTGAAAGCACATGAAAAGCGGCAAAACGTGGACAATGATGCCCTTGGCCAAAAAGGGCGTATGCGTTTTTTCCTGAATATATTCAGGAAAAAACGCATACGCCCTTTTTGGCCAACCAAGCAACCTGGAAAGGCCAATCAGCGCTCCAAAGAAGTCTCGCTTCCCAGCGGGCAAATGGGCCATGCGGAAAAAAGTGTCCAAACCAGAAATGCAGGACCGGCCATGGAGAAATGGGAGCCTTGCTACGCTGATGGGTGGGATGTAAATTGCCAACAGCCACTCTGGAGAAGTGTACGGTGTGTTCTGAAACATCTAAAAAACACAGCTTGGAGAGCATAGGGCACTTCCACTCATGGGCGTATAAATTGGGAAAACTAAAAATCAGCAAGACACAGGCACCCCAAAGTTTAGGGCTGCTCTGTTGACAAGAACCCCCACTTCATTACACCTTAAATATCCTAGGAAAGAGAAAAATGGATAAAGAAGTTGTGGTCCTCATGTACAATGGAATATCACTCAGCCATGAAATCCACGTCATAAGGCTAGTAGCAGCACGATGAGTGGATTTAGGTACGACGATTCTAAGTGAAATAAGTCACACAGAAAAAGACACTTATCATAAGATATCACTTCTAGAGGGAATGTAAAAACCGCTACACTTGAACTGAATTGCAAAACAGAACAGAGTCACACGTTTAGGAAACACACTATGGCTGCTGAACGGGAAAGGTGAGGTGGGGTGATGCATAAAACAAGGGTTTCAAATTAGCTCAGATACCGTTCCATAAACCCAATATGTAAGAGACAAGACCTATTCCTTTTTCAGTGAACTGGACTCAACACCCCCTATTCACCGCACAAGAATATATCTGACTAGTAAGAATCTTCAAACCTATGTATTGATATCTCTCTGTAAGTGAGTCAAGGGGGTGTAAAGCGGCATAAACACAGCCGTGTAAAGCAGCTAAACCCCATTATAAAAATAAATTACTTTTCAAAACCCGTGAAACAAAGACAGTGAAAGAGAGAGAATTTCTTACAAAATTCGTTCAGGGGCTGTGATTCAACCTGGATTGACCATATCTAGACCCACAACTGATTGAGACATAAGGGTGGACACTCTTGGGGCTGAGAGGTTCGGTGAGGTTGGGTGAGCCAACGCAGACCCTTTCAAGTAATACTGCATGGTGCATGGTACCCATCCCATGGGTCCCAAATCTCCAGGTTCAAGGGCATCTTCCTACGTCGAAAACAGGCATGAGAAACCCAGAAGATGGTACACCGTGTGATCGGGAAAGGTTTCTAAAACGCACCTCATTTCTCATCTCCTTTGCTCGGGTTCGCCATTCCAGCCGATTTACTAGCCATCTCCCTCCTTGGAGAATCAGCACCTTTAACCTCCTGTTCCGTACAGGTTGCAATTTGTCCTGAGGATGAACGGGAAGAGGGGGAACCAATGAGAGAGTAGCTCTAGGTGTTGGGACAGGCACAGGTCACTCTATTTTCCCATCAGGAAGAAGAATTAAGCACAAGCTCAGCCTGCCCCCCAGAACCAGAAGAGGGCCTGAAGCAATCCTGCGCTTTTGCGGCCAGCTCCCAAAAAAGCGAGTTGAAAAATGGAGCTCAGGGGCACTGCAATTCACAAACCTGCAGAGTTTTAAATGATACCTCTCGTCCACAAATATATTAAGGGAAGGCAACGAAGAGGCTTTGAAAGCAAGGCAGAATTGCAGGAAACAGATTTCAGGAGGTAGATTCGAATCGCCTTGAAAGCACATGAAAAGTGGCAAAACGTGGACAATGATGCCCTTGGCCAAAAAGGGCGTATGCGTTTTTTCCTGAATATATTCAGGAAAAAACGCATACGCCCTTTTTGGCCAACCAAGCAACCTGGAAAGGCCAATCAGCGCTCCAAAGAAGTCTCGCTTCCCAGCGGGCAAAAGGGCCATGCGGAAAAAAGTATCCAAACCAGAAATGCAGGACCGGCCATGGAGGAATGGGAGCCTTGCTACGCTGATGGGTGGCATGTAAATTGCCAACAGCCACTCTGGAGAAGTGTACGGTGTGTTCTGAAACATCTAAAAAACACAGCTTGGAGAGCATAGGGCACTTCCACTCATGGGCGTATGAATTGGGAAAACTAAAAATCAGCAAGACACAGGCACCCCAAAGTTTAGGGCTGCTCTGTTGACAAGAACCCCCACTTCATTACACCTTAAATATCCTAGGAAAGAGAAAAATGGATAAAGAAGTTGTGGTCCTCATGTACAATGGAATATCACTCAGCCATGAAATCAACGTCATAAGGCTAGTAGCAGCACGATGAGTGGATTTAGGTACGACGATTCTAAGTGAAATAAGTCACACAGAAAAAGACACTTATCATAAGATATCACTTCTAGAGGGAATGTAAAAACCGCTACACTTGAACTGAATTACAAAACAGAACAGAGTCACACGTTTAGGAAACACACTATGGCTGCTGAAAGGGAAAGGTGAGGTGGGGTGATGCATAAAACAAGGGTTTCAAATTAGCTCAGATACCGTTCCATAAACCCAATATGTAAGAGACAAGACCTACTCCTTTTTCAGTGAACTGGACTCAACACCCCCTATTCACCGCACAAGAATGTATCTGACTAGTAAGAATCTTCAAACCTATGTATTGATATCTCTCTGTAAGTGAGTCAAGGGGGTGTAAAGCGGCATAAACACAGCCGTGAAAAGCAGCTAAACCCCATTATAAAAATAAATTACTTTTCAAAACCCGTGAAACAAAGACAGTGAAAGAGAGAGAAATTCTTACAAAATTCGTTCAGGGGCTGTGATGCAACCTGGATTGACCATATCTAGACCCAGAGCTGATTGAGACATAAGGGTGGACACTCTTGGGGCTGAGAGGTTCGGTGAGGTTGGGTGAGCCAACGCAGACCCTTTCAAGTAATACTGCATGGTACCCATCCCATGGGTCCCAAATCTCCAGGTTCAAGGGCATCTTCCTACGTCGAAAACAGGCATGAGAAACCCAGAAGATGGTACACCGTGTGATCGGGAAAGGTTTCTAAAACGCACCTCATTTCTCATCTCCTTTGCTCGGGTTCGCCATTCCAGCCGATTTACTAGCCATCTCCCTCCTTGGAGAATCAGCACCTTTAACCTCCTGTACCGTACAGGTTGCAATTTGTCCTGAGGATGAACGGGAAGAGGGGGAACCAATGAGAGACTAGCTCTAGGTGTGGGGACAGGCACAGGTCACTCTATTTTCCCATCAGGAAGAAGAATTAAGCACAAGCTCAGCCTGCCCCCCAGAACCAGAAGAGGGCCTGAAGCAATCCTGCGCTTTTGCGGCCAGCTCCCAAAAAAGCGAGTTGAAAAATGGAGCTCAGGGGCACTGCAATTCACAAACCTGCAGAGTTTTAAATGATACCTCTCGTCCACAAATATATTAAGGGAAGGCAACGAAGAGGCTTTGAAAGCAAGGCAGAATTGCAGGAAACAGATTTCAGGAGGTAGATTCGAATCGCCTTGAAAGCACATGAAAAGCGGCAAAACGTGGACAATGATGCCCTTGGCCAAAAAGGGCGTATGCGTTTTTTCCTGAATATATTCAGGAAAAAACGCATACGCCCTTTTTGGCCAACCAAGCAACCTGGAAAGGCCAATCAGCGCTCCAAAGTAGCCTCACTTCCCAGCGGGCAAAAGGGCCATGCGGAAAAAAGTGTCCAAACCAGAAATGCAGGACCGGCCATGGAGAAATGGGAGCCTTGCTACGCTGATGGGTGGGATGTACATTGCCAACAGCCACTCTGGAGAAGTGTACGGTGTGTTCTGAAACATCTAAAAAACACAGCTTGGAGAGCATAGGGCACTTCCACTCATGGGCGTATGAATTGGGAAAACTAAAAATCAGCAAGACACAGGCACCCCAAAATTTAGGGCTGCTCTGTTGACAAGAACCCCCACTTCATTACACCTTAAATATCCTAGGAAAGAGAAAAATGGATAAAGAAGTTGTGGTCCTCATGTACAATGGAATATCACTCAGCCATGAAATCAACGTCATAAGGCTAGTAGCAGCACGATGAGTGGATTTAGGTACGACGATTCTAAGTGAAATAAGTCACAAAAAAAAGACACTTATCATAAGATATCACTTCGAGAGGGAATGTAAAAACCGCTACACTTGAACTGAATTACAAAACAGAACAGAGTCACACGTTTAGAAAACACACTATGGCTGCTGAACGGGAAAGGTGAGGTGGGGTGATGCATAAAACAAGGGTTTCAAATTAGCTCAGATACCGTTCCATAAACCCAATATGTAAGAGACAAGACCTATTCCTTTTTCAGTGAACTGGACTCAACACCCCCTATTCACCGAACAAGAATATATCTGACTAGTAAGAATCTTCAAACCTATGTATTGATATCTCTCTGTAAGTGAGTCAAGGGGGTGTAAAGCGGCATAAACACAGCCGTGATAAGCAGCTAAACCCCATTATAAAAATAAATTACTTTTCAAAACCCGTGAAACAAAGACAGTGAAAGAGAGAGAAATTCTTACAAAATTCGTTCAGGGGCTGTGATGCAACCTGGATTGACCATATCTAGACCCACAGCTGATTGAGACATAAGGGTGGACACTCTTGGGGCTGAGAGGTTCGGTGAGGTTGGGTGAGCCAACGCAGACCCTTTCAAGTAATACTGCATGGTACCCATCCCATGGGTCCCAAATCTCCAGGTTCAAGGGCATCTTCCTACGTCGAAAACAGGCATGAGAAACCCAGAAGATGGTACACCGTGTGATCGGGAAAGGTTTCTAAAACGCACCTCATTTCTCATCTCCTTGGCTCGGGTTCGCCATTCCAGCCGATTTACTAGCCATCTCCCTCCTTGGAGAATCAGCACCTTTAACCTCCTGTTCCGTACAGGTTGCAATTTGTCCTGAGGATGAACGGGAAGAGGGGGAACCAATGAGAGACTAGCTCTAGGTGTTGGGACAGGCACAGGTCACTCTATTTTCCCATCAGGAAGAAGAATTAACCACAAGCTCAGCCTGCCCCCCAGAACCAGAAGAGGGCCTGAAGCAATCCTGCGCTTTTGCGGCCAGCTCCCAAAAAAGCGATTTGAAAAATGGAGCTCAGGGGCACTGCAATTCACAAACCTGCAGAGTTTTAAATGATACCTCTCGTCCACAAATGTATTAAGGGAAGGCAACGAAGAGGCTTTGAAAGCAAGGCAGAATTGCAGGAAACAGATTTCAGGAGGTAGATTCGAATCGCCTTGAAAGCACATGAAAAGCGGCAAAACGTGGACAATGATGCCCTTGGCCAAAAAGGGCGTATGCGTTTTTTCCAGAATATATTCAGGAAAAAACGCATACGCCCTTTTTGGCCAACCAAGCAACCTGGAAAGGCAAATCAGCGCTCCAAAGAAGTCTCGCTTCCCAGCGGGCAAAAGGGCCATGCGGAAAAAAGTGTCCAAACCAGAAATGCAGGATCGGCCATGGAGAAATGGGAGCCTTGCTACGCTGATGGGTGGGATGTAAATTGCCAACAGCCACTCTGGAGAACTGTACGGTGTGTTCTGAAACATCTAAAAAACACAGCTTGGAGAGCATAGGGCACTTCCACTCATGGGCGTATAAATTGGGAAAACTAAAAATCAGCAAGACACAGGCACCCCAAAGTTTAGGGCTGCTCTGTTGACAAGAACCCCCACTTCATTACACCTTAAATATCCTAGGAAAGAGAAAAATGGATAAAGAAGTTGTGGTCCTCATGTACAATGGAATATCACTCAGCCATGAAATCAACGTCATAAGGCTAGTAGCAGCACGATGAGTGGATTTAGGTACGACGATTCTAAGTGAAATAAGTCACACAGAAAAAGACACTTATCATAAGATATCACTTCTAGAGGGAATGTAAAAACCGCTACACTTGAACTGAATTACAAAACAGAACAGAGTCACACGTTTAGGAAACACACTATGGCTGCTGAACGGGAAAGGTGAGGTGGGGTGATGCATAAAACAAGGGTTTCAAATTAGCTCAGATACCGTTCCATAAACCCAATATGTAAGAGACAAGACCTATTCCTTTTTCAGTGAACTGGACTCAACACCCCCTATTCACCGCACAAGAATATATCTGACTAGTAAGAATCTTCAAACCTATGTATTGATATCTCTCTGTAAGTGAGTCAAGGGGGTGTAAAGCGGCATAAACACAGCCGTGAAAAGCAGCTAAACCCCATTATAAAAATAAATTACTTTTCAAAACCCGTGAAACAAAGACAGTGAAAGAGAGAGAAATTCTTCCAAAATTCGTTCAGCGGCTGTGATGCAACCTGGATTGACCATATCTAGACCCACAGCTGATTGAGACATAAGGGTGGACACTCTTGGGGCTGAGAGGTTCGGTGAGGTTGGGTGAGCCAACGCAGACCCTTTCAAGTAATACTGCATGGTACCCATCCCATGGGTCCCAAATCTCCAGGTTCAAGGGCATCTTCCTACATCGAAAACAGGCATGAGAAACCCAGAAGATGGTACACCGTGTGATCGGGAAAGGTTTCTAAAACGCACCTCATTTCTCATCTCCTTTGCTCGGGTTCGCCATTCCAGCCGATTTACTAGCCATCTCCCTCCTTGGAGAATCAGCACCTTTAACCTCCTGTTCCGTACAGGTTGCAATTTGTCCTGAGGATGAACGGGAAGAGGGGGAACCAATGAGAGACTAGCTCTAGGTGTTGGGACAGGCACAGGTCACTCTATTTTCCCATCAGGAAGAAGAATTAAGCACAAGCTCAGCCTGCCCCCCAGAACCAGAAGAGGGCCTGAAGCAATCCTGCGCTTTTGCGGCCAGCTCCCAAAAAAGCGAGTTGAAAAATGGAGCTCAGGGGCACTGCAATTCACAAACCTGCAGAGTTTTAAATGATACCTCTCGTCCACAAATATATTAAGGGAAGGCAACGAAGAGGCTTTGAAAGCAAGGCAGAATTGCAGGAAACAGATTTCAGGAGGTAGATTCGAATCGCCTTGAAAGCACATGAAAAGCGGCAAAACGTGGACAATGATGCCCTTGGCCAAAAAGGGCGTATGCGTTTTTTCCTAAATATATTCAGGAAAAAACGCATACGCCCTTTTTGGCCAACCAAGCAACCTGGAAAGGCCAATCAGCGCTCCAAAGTAGTCTCGCTTCCCAGCGGGCAAAAGGGCCATGCGGAAAAAAGTGTCCAAACCAGAAATGCAGGACCGGCCATGGAGAAATGGGAGCCTTGCTACGCTGATGGGTGGGATGTAAATTGCCAACAGCCACTCTGGAGAAGTGTACGGTGTGTTCTGAAACATCTAAAAAACACAGCTTGGAGAGCATAGGGCACTTCCACTCATGGGCGTATAAATTGGGAAAACTAAAAATCAGCAAGACACAGGCACCCCAAAGTTTAGGGCTGCTCTGTTGACAAGAACCCCCACTTCATTACACCTTAAATATCCTAGGAAAGAGAAAAATGGATAAAGAAGTTGTGGTCCTCATGTACAATGGAATATCACTCAGCCATGAAATCAACGTCATAAGGCTAGTAGCAGCACGATGAGTGGATTTAGGTACGACGATTCTAAGTGAAATAAGTCACACAGAAAAAGACACTTATCATAAGATATCACTTCTAGAGGGAATGTAAAAACCGCTACACTTGAACTGAATTACAAAACAGAACAGAGTCACACGTTTAGGAAACACACTATGGCTGCTGAACGGGAAAGGTGAGGTGGGGTGATGCATAAAACAAGGGTTTCAAATTAGCTCAGATACCGTTCCATAAACCCAATATGTAAGAGACAAGACCTATTCCTTTTTCAGTGAACTGGACTCAACACCCCCTATTCACCGCACAAGAATATATCTGACTAGTAAGAATCTTCAAAACTATGTATTGATATCTCTCTGTAAGTGAGTCAAGGGGGTGTAAAGCGGCATAAACACAGCCGTGAAAAGCAGCTAAACCCCATTATAAAAATAAATTACTTTTCAAAACCCGTGAAACAAAGACAGTGAAAGAGAGAGAAATTCTTCCAAAATTCGTTCAGCGGCTGTGATGCAACCTGGATTGACCATATCTAGACCCACAGCTGATTGAGACTTAAGGGTGGACACTCTTGGGGCTGAGAGGTTCGGTGAGGTTGGGTGAGCCAACGCAGACCCTTTCAAGTAATACTGCATGGTGCATGGTACCCATCCCATGGGTCCCAAATCTCCAGGTTCAAGGGCATCTTCCTACGTCGAAAACAGGCATGAGAAACCCAGAAGATGGTACACCGTGTGATCGGGAAAGGTTTCTAAAACGCACCTCATTTCTCATCTCCTTTGCTCGGGTTCGCCATTCCAGCCGATTTACTAGCCATCTCCCTCCTTGGAGAATCAGCACCTTTAACCTCCTGTTCCGTACAGGTTGCAATTTGTCCTGAGGATTAACGGGAAGAGGGGGAACCAATGAGAGAGTAGCTCTAGGTGTTGGGACAGGCACAGGTCACTCTATTTTCCCATCAGGAAGAAGAATTAAGCACAAGCTCAGCCTGCCCCCCAGAACCAGAAGAGGGCCTGAAGCAATCCTGCGCTTTTGCGGCCAGCTCCCAAAAAAGCGAGTTGAAAAATGGAGCTCAGGGGCACTGCAATTCACAAACCTGCAGAGTTTTAAATGATACCTCTCGTCCACAAATATATTAAGGGAAGGCAACGAAGAGGCTTTGAAAGCAAGGCAGAATTGCAGGAAACAGATTTCAGGAGGTAGATTCGAATCGCCTTGAAAGCACATGAAAAGCGGCAAAACGTGGACAATGATGCCCTTGGCCAAAAAGGGCGTATGCGTTTTTTCCTGAATATATTCAGGAAAAAACGCATACGCCCTTTTTGGCCAACCAAGCAACCTGGAAAGGCCAATCAGCGCTCCAAAGAAGTCTCGCTTCCCAGCGGGCAAAAGGGCCATGCGGAAAAAAGTGTCCAAACCAGAAATGCAGGACCGGCCATGGAGGAATGGGAGCCTTGCTACGCTGATGGGTGGCATGTAAATTGCCAACAGCCACTCTGGAGAAGTGTACGGTGTGTTCTGAAACATCTAAAAAACACAGCTTGGAGAGCATAGGGCACTTCCACTCATGGGCGTATAAATTGGGAAAACTAAAAATCAGCAAGACACAGGCACCCCAAAGTTTAGGGCTGCTCTGTTGACAAGAACCCCCACTTCATTACACCTTAAATATCCTAGGAAAGAGAAAAATGGATAAAGAAGTTGTGGTCCTCATGTACAATGGAATATCACTCAGCCATGAAATCAACGTCATAAGGCTAGTAGCAGCACGATGAGTGGATTTAGGTACGACGATTCTAAGTGAAATAAGTCACACAGAAAAAGACACTTATCATAAGATATCACTTCTAGAGGGAATGTAAAAACCGCTACACTTGAACTGGATTGCAAAACAGAACAGAGTCACACGTTTAGGAAACACACTATGGCTGCTGAACGGGAAAGGTGAGGTGGGGTGATGCATAAAACAAGGGTTTCAAATTAGCTCAGATACCGTTCCATAAACCCAATATGTAAGAGACAAGACCTATTCCTTTTTCAGTGAACTGGACTCAACACCCCCTATTCACCGCACAAGAATATATCTGACTAGTAAGAATCTTCAAACCTATGTATTGATATCTCTCTGTAAGTGAGTCAAGGGGGTGTAAAGCGGCATAAACACAGCCGTGTAAAGCAGCTAAACCCCATTATAAAAATAAATTACTTTTCAAAACCCGTGAAACAAAGACAGTGAAAGAGAGAGAAATTCTTCCAAAATTCGTTCAGCGGCTGTGATGCAACCTGGATTGACCATATCTAGACCCACAGCTGATTGAGACTTAAGGGTGGACACTCTTGGGGCTGAGAGGTTCGGTGAGGTTGGGTGAGCCAACGCAGACCCTTTCAAGTAATACTGCATGGTGCATGGTACCCATCCCATGGGTCCCAAATCTCCAGGTTCAAGGGCATCTTCCTACGTCGAAAACAGGCATGAGAAACCCAGAAGATGGTACACCGTGTGATCGGGAAAGGTTTCTAAAACGCACCTCATTTCTCATCTCCTTTGCTCGGGTTCGCCATTCCAGCCGATTTACTAGCCATCTCCCTCCTTGGAGAATCAGCACCTTTAACCTCCTGTTCCGTACAGGTTGCAATTTGTCCTGAGGATTAACGGGAAGAGGGGGAACCAATGAGAGAGTAGCTCTAGGTGTTGGGACAGGCACAGGTCACTCTATTTTCCCATCAGGAAGAAGAATTAAGCACAAGCTCAGCCTGCCCCCCAGAACCAGAAGAGGGCCTGAAGCAATCCTGCGCTTTTGCGGCCAGCTCGCAAAAAAGCGAGTTGAAAAATGGAGCTCAGGGGCACTGCAATTCACAAACCTGCAGAGTTTTAAATGATACCTCTCGTCCACAAATATATTAAGGGAAGGCAACGAAGAGGCTTTGAAAGCAAGGCAGAATTGCAGGAAACAGATTTCAGGAGGTAGATTCGAATCGCCTTGAAAGCACATGAAAAGCGGCAAAACGTGGACAATGATGCCCTTGGCCAAAAAGGGCGTATGCGTTTTTTCCTGAATATATTCAGGAAAAAACGCATACGCCCTTTTTGGCCAACCAAGCAACCTGGAAAGGCCAATCAGCGCTCCAAAGAAGTCTCGCTTCCCAGCGGGCAAAAGGGCCATGCGGAAAAAAGTGTCCAAACCAGAAATGCAGGACCGGCCATGGAGGAATGGGAGCCTTGCTACGCTGATGGGTGGCATGTAAATTGCCAACAGCCACTCTGGAGAAGTGTACGGTGTGTTCTGAAACATCTAAAAAACACAGCTTGGAGAGCATAGGGCACTTCCACTCATGGGCGTATAAATTGGGAAAACTAAAAATCAGCAAGACACAGGCACCCCAAATTTTAGGGCTGCTCTGTTGACAAGAACCCCCACTTCATTACACCTTAAATATCCTAGGAAAGAGAAAAATGGATAAAGAAGTTGTGGTCCTCATGTACAATGGAATATCACTCAGCCATGAAATCAACGTCATAAGGCTAGTAGCAGCACGATGAGTGGATTTAGGTACGACGATTCTAAGTGAAATAAGTCACACAGAAAAAGACACTTATCATAAGATATCACTTCTAGAGGGAATGTAAAAACCGCTACACTTGAACTGAATTACAAAACAGAACAGAGTCACACGTTTAGGAAACACACTATGGCTGCTGAACGGGAAAGGTGAGGTGGGGTGATGCATAAAACAAGGGTTTCAAATTAGCTCAGATACCGTTCCATAAACCCAATATGTAAGAGACAAGACCTATTCCTTTTTCAGTGAACTGGACTCAACACCCCCTATTCACCGCACAAGAATATATCTGACTAGTAAGAATCTTCAAACCTATGTATTGATATCTCTCTGTAAGTGAGTCAAGGGGGTGTAAAGCGGCATAAACACAGCCGTGAAAAGCAGCTAAACCCCATTATAAAAATAAATTACTTTTCAAAACCCGTGAAACAAAGACAGTGAAAGAGAGAGAAATTCTTCCAAAATTCGTTCAGCGGCTGTGATGCAACCTGGATTGACCATATCTAGACCCACAGCTGATTGAGACATAAGGGTGGACACTCTTGGGGCTGAGAGGTTCGGTGAGGTTGGGTGAGCCAACGCAGACCCTTTCAAGTAATACTGCATGGTACCCATCCCATGGGTCCCAAATCTCCAGGTTCAAGGGCATCTTCCTACATCGAAAACAGGCATGAGAAACCCAGAAGATGGTACACCGTGTGATCGGGAAAGGTTTCTAAAACGCACCTCATTTCTCATCTCCTTTGCTCGGGTTCGCCATTCCAGCCGATTTACTAGCCATCTCCCTCCTTGGAGAATCAGCACCTTTAACCTCCTGTTCCGTACAGGTTGCAATTTGTCCTGAGGATGAACGGGAAGAGGGGGAACCAATGAGAGAGTAGCTCTAGGTGTTGGGACAGGCACAGGTCACTCTATTTTCCCATCAGGAAGAAGAATTAAGCACAAGCTCAGCCTGCCCCCCAGAACCAGAAGAGGGCCTGAAGCAATCCTGCGCTTTTGCGGCCAGCTCCCAAAAAAGCGAGTTGAAAAATGGAGCTCAGGGGCACTGCAATTCACAAACCTGCAGAGTTTTAAATGATACCTCTCGTCCACAAATATATTAAGGGAAGGCAACGAAGAGGCTTTGAAAGCAAGGCAGAATTGCAGGAAACAGATTTCAGGAGGTAGATTCGAATCGCCTTGAAAGCACATGAAAAGCGGCAAAACGTGGACAATGATGCCCTTGGCCAAAAAGGGCGTATGCGTTTTTTCCTAAATATATTCAGGAAAAAACGCATACGCCCTTTTTGGCCAACCAAGCAACCTGGAAAGGCCAATCAGCGCTCCAAAGTAGTCTCGCTTCCCAGCGGGCAAAAGGGCCATGCGGAAAAAAGTGTCCAAACCAGAAATGCAGGACCGGCCATGGAGAAATGGGAGCCTTGCTACGCTGATGGGTGGGATGTAAATTGCCAACAGCCACTCTGGAGAAGTGTACGGTGTGTTCTGAAACATCTAAAAAACACAGCTTGGAGAGCATAGGGCACTTCCACTCATGGGCGTATAAATTGGGAAAACTAAAAATCAGCAAGACACAGGCACCCCAAAGTTTAGGGCTGCTCTGTTGACAAGAACCCCCACTTCATTACACCTTAAATATCCTAGGAAAGAGAAAAATGGATAAAGAAGTTGTGGTCCTCATGTACAATGGAATATCACTCAGCCATGAAATCAACGTCATAAGGCTAGTAGCAGCACGATGAGTGGATTTAGGTACGACGATTCTAAGTGAAATAAGTCACACAGAAAAAGACACTTATCATAAGATATCACTTCTAGAGGGAATGTAAAAACCGCTACACTTGAACTGGATTGCAAAACAGAACAGAGTCACACGTTTAGGAAACACACTATGGCTGCTGAACGGGAAAGGTGAGGTGGGGTGATGCATAAAACAAGGGTTTCAAATTAGCTCAGATACCGTTCCATAAACCCAATATGTAAGAGACAAGACCTATTCCTTTTTCAGTGAACTGGACTCAACACCCCCTATTCACCGCACAAGAATATATCTGACTAGTAAGAATCTTCAAACCTATGTATTGATATCTCTCTGTAAGTGAGTCAAGGGGGTGTAAAGCGGCATAAACACAGCCGTGTAAAGCAGCTAAACCCCATTATAAAAATAAATTACTTTTCAAAACCCGTGAAACAAAGACAGTGAAAGAGAGAGAAATTCTTCCAAAATTCGTTCAGCGGCTGTGATGCAACCTGGATTGACCATATCTAGACCCACAGCTGATTGAGACTTAAGGGTGGACACTCTTGGGGCTGAGAGGTTCGGTGAGGTTGGGTGAGCCAACGCAGACCCTTTCAAGTAATACTGCATGGTGCATGGTACCCATCCCATGGGTCCCAAATCTCCAGGTTCAAGGGCATCTTCCTACGTCGAAAACAGGCATGAGAAACCCAGAAGATGGTACACCGTGTGATCGGGAAAGGTTTCTAAAACGCACCTCATTTCTCATCTCCTTTGCTCGGGTTCGCCATTCCAGCCGATTTACTAGCCATCTCCCTCCTTGGAGAATCAGCACCTTTAACCTCCTGTTCCGTACAGGTTGCAATTTGTCCTGAGGATTAACGGGAAGAGGGGGAACCAATGAGAGAGTAGCTCTAGGTGTTGGGACAGGCACAGGTCACTCTATTTTCCCATCAGGAAGAAGAATTAAGCACAAGCTCAGCCTGCCCCCCAGAACCAGAAGAGGGCCTGAAGCAATCCTGCGCTTTTGCGGCCAGCTCGCAAAAAAGCGAGTTGAAAAATGGAGCTCAGGGGCACTGCAATTCACAAACCTGCAGAGTTTTAAATGATACCTCTCGTCCACAAATATATTAAGGGAAGGCAACGAAGAGGCTTTGAAAGCAAGGCAGAATTGCAGGAAACAGATTTCAGGAGGTAGATTCGAATCGCCTTGAAAGCACATGAAAAGCGGCAAAACGTGGACAATGATGCCCTTGGCCAAAAAGGGCGTATGCGTTTTTTCCTGAATATATTCAGGAAAAAACGCATACGCCCTTTTTGGCCAACCAAGCAACCTGGAAAGGCCAATCAGCGCTCCAAAGAAGTCTCGCTTCCCAGCGGGCAAAAGGGCCATGCGGAAAAAAGTGTCCAAACCAGAAATGCAGGACCGGCCATGGAGGAATGGGAGCCTTGCTACGCTGATGGGTGGCATGTAAATTGCCAACAGCCACTCTGGAGAAGTGTACGGTGTGTTCTGAAACATCTAAAAAACACAGCTTGGAGAGCATAGGGCACTTCCACTCATGGGCGTATAAATTGGGAAAACTAAAAATCAGCAAGACACAGGCACCCCAAAGTTTAGGGCTGCTCTGTTGACAAGAACCCCCACTTCATTACACCTTAAATATCCTAGGAAAGAGAAAAATGGATAAAGAAGTTGTGGTCCTCATGTACAATGGAATATCACTCAGCCATGAAATCAACGTCATAAGGCTAGTAGCAGCACGATGAGTGGATTTAGGTACGACGATTCTAAGTGAAATAAGTCACACAGAAAAAGACACTTATCATAAGATATCACTTCTAGAGGGAATGTAAAAACCGCTACACTTGAACTGGATTGCAAAACAGAACAGAGTCACACGTTTAGGAAACACACTATGGCTGCTGAACGGGAAAGGTGAGGTGGGGTGATGCATAAAACAAGGGTTTCAAATTAGCTCAGATACCGTTCCATAAACCCAATATGTAAGAGACAAGACCTATTCCTTTTTCAGTGAACTGGACTCAACACCCCCTATTCACCGCACAAGAATATATCTGACTAGTAAGAATCTTCAAACCTATGTATTGATATCTCTCTGTAAGTGAGTCAAGGGGGTGTAAAGCGGCATAAACACAGCCGTGTAAAGCAGCTAAACCCCATTATAAAAATAAATTACTTTTCAAAACCCGTGAAACAAAGACAGTGAAAGAGAGAGAAATTCTTACAAAATTCGTTCAGGGGCTGTGATGCAACCTGGATTGACCATATCTAGACCCACAGCTGATTGAGACTTAAGGGTGGACACTCTTGGGGCTGAGAGTTTCAGTGAGGTTGGGTGAGCCAACGCAGACCCTTTCAAGTAATACTGCATGGTACCCATCCCATGGGTCCCAAATCTCCAGGTTCAAGGGCATCTTCCTACGTCGAAAACAGGCATGAGAAACCCAGAAGATGGTACACCGTGTGATCGGGAAAGGTTTCTAAAACGCACCTCATTTCTCATCTCCTTTGCTCGGGTTTGCCATTCCAGCCGATTTACTAGCCATCTCCCTCCTTGGAGAATCAGCACCTTTAACCTCCTGTTCCGTACAGGTTGCAATTTGTCCTGAGGATGAACGGGAAGAGGGGGAGCCAATGAGAGACTAGCTCTAGGTGTTGGGACAGGCACAGGTCACTCTATTTTCCCATCAGGAAGAAGAATTAAGCACAAGCTCAGCCTGCCCCCCAGAACCAGAAGAGGGCCTGAAGCAATCCTGCGCTTTTGCGGCCAGCTCCCAAAAAAGCGAGTTGAAAAATGGAGCTCAGGGGCACTGCAATTCACAAACCTGCAGAGTTTTAAATGATACCTCTCGTCCACAAATATATTAAGGGAAGGCAACGAAGAGGCTTTGAAAGCAAGGCAGAATTGCAGGAAACAGATTTCAGGAGGTAGATTCGAATCGCCTTGAAAGCACATGAAAAGTGGCAAAACGTGGACAATGATGCCCTTGGCCAAAAAGGGCGTATGCGTTTTTTCCTGAATATATTCAGGAAAAAACGCATACGCCCTTTTTGGCCAACCAAGCAACCTGGAAAGGCCAATCAGCGCTCCAAAGAAGTCTCGCTTCCCAGCGGGCAAAAGGGCCATGCGGAAAAAAGTGTCCAAACCAGAAATGCAGGACCGGCCATGGAGAAATGGGAGCCTTGCTACGCTGATGGGTGGGATGTAAATTGCCAACAGCCACTCTGGAGAAGTGTACGGTGTGTTCTGAAACATCTAAAAAACACAGCTTGGAGAGCATAGGGCACTTCCACTCATGGGCGTATGAATTGGGAAAACTAAAAATCAGCAAGACACAGGCACCCCAAAGTTTAGGGCTGCTCTGTTGACAAGAACCCCCACTTCATTACACCTTAAATATCCTAGGAAAGAGAAAAATGGATAAAGAAGTTGTGGTCCTCATGTACAATGGAATATCACTCAGCCATGAAATCAACGTCATAAGGCTAGTAGCAGCACGATGAGTGGATTTAGGTACGACGATTCTAAGTGAAATAAGTCACACAGAAAAAGACACTTATCATAAGATATCACTTCTAGAGGGAATGTAAAAACCGCTACACTTGAACTGAATTACAAAACAGAACAGAGTCACACGTTTAGGAAACACACTATGGCTGCTGAAAGGGAAAGGTGAGGTGGGGTGATGCATAAAACAAGGGTTTCAAATTAGCTCAGATACCGTTCCATAAACCCAATATGTAAGAGACAAGACCTACTCCTTTTTCAGTTAACTGGACTCAACACCCCCTATTCACCGCACAAGAATATATCTGACTAGTAAGAATCTTCAAACCTATGTATTGATATCTCTCTGTAAGTGAGTCAAGGGGGTGTAAAGCGGCATAAACACAGCCGTGAAAAGCAGCTAAACCCCATTATAAAAATAAATTACTTTTCAAAACCCGTGAAACAAAGACAGTGAAAGAGAGAGAATTTCTTACAAAATTCGTTCAGGGGCTGTGATTCAACCTGGATTGACCATATCTAGACACACAACTGATTGAGACATAAGGGTGGACACTCTTGGGGCTGAGAGGTTCGGTGAGGTTGGGTGAGCCAACGCAGACCCTTTCAAGTAATACTGCATGGTGCATGGTACCCATCCCATGGGTCCCAAATCTCCAGGTTCAAGGGCATCTTCCTACGTCGAAAACAGGCATGAGAAACCCAGAAGATGGTACACCGTGTGATCGGGAAAGGTTTCTAAAACGCACCTCATTTCTCATCTCCTTTGCTCGGGTTCGCCATTCCAGCCGATTTACTAGCCATCTCCCTCCTTGGAGAATCAGCACCTTTAACCTCCTGTTCCGTACAGGTTGCAATTTGTCCTGAGGATGAACGGGAAGAGGGGGAACCAATGAGAGAGTAGCTCTAGGTGTTGGGACAGGCACAGGTCACTCTATTTTCCCATCAGGAAGAAGAATTAAGCACAAGCTCAGCCTGCCCCCCAGAACCAGAAGAGGGCCTGAAGCAATCCTGCGCTTTTGCGGCCAGCTCCCAAAAAAGCGAGTTGAAAAATGGAGCTCAGGGGCACTGCAATTCACAAACCTGCAGAGTTTTAAATGATACCTCTCGTCCACAAATATATTAAGGGAAGGCAACGAAGAGGCTTTGAAAGCAAGGCAGAATTGCAGGAAACAGATTTCAGGAGGTAGATTCGAATCGCCTTGAAAGCACATGAAAAGTGGCAAAACGTGGACAATGATGCCCTTGGCCAAAAAGGGCGTATGCGTTTTTTCCTGAATATATTCAGGAAAAAACGCATACGCCCTTTTTGGCCAACCAAGCAACCTGGAAAGGCCAATCAGCGCTCCAAAGAAGTGTCGCTTCCCAGCGGGCAAAAGGGCCATGCGGAAAAAAGTGTCCAAACCAGAAATGCAGGACCGGCCATGTAGGAATGGGAGCCTTGCTACGCTGATGGGTGGCATGTAAATTGCCAACAGCCACTCTGGAGAAGTGTACGGTGTGTTCTGAAACATCTAAAAAACACAGCTTGGAGAGCATAGGGCACTTCCACTCATGGGCGTATGAATTGGGAAAACTAAAAATCAGCAAGACACAGGCACCCCAAAGTTTAGGGCTGCTCTGTTGACAAGAACCCCCACTTCATTACACCTTAAATATCCTAGGAAAGAGAAAAATGGATAAAGAAGTTGTGGTCCTCATGTACAATGGAATATCACTCAGCCATGAAATCCACGTCATAAGGCTAGTAGCAGCACGATGAGTGGATTTAGGTACGACGATTCTAAGTGAAATAAGTCACACAGAAAAAGACACTTATCATAAGATATCACTTCTAGAGGGAATGTAAAAACCGCTACACTTGAACTGAATTACAAAACAGAACAGAGTCACACGTTTAGGAAACACACTATGGCTGCTGAAAGGGAAAGGTGAGGTGGGATGATGCATAAAACAAGGGTTTCAAATTAGCTCAGATACCGTTCCATAAACCCAATATGTAAGAGACAAGACCTACTCCTTTTTCAGTGAACTGGACTCAACACCCCCTATTCACCGCACAAGAATGTATCTGACTAGTAAGAATCTTCAAACCTATGTATTGATATCTCTCTGTAAGTGAGTCAAGGGGGTGTAAAGCGGCATAAACACAGCCGTGAAAAGCAGCTAAACCCCATTATAAAAATAAATTACTTTTCAAAACCCGTGAAACAAAGACAGTGAAAGAGAGAGAAATTCTTACAAAATTCGTTCAGGGGCTGTGATGCAACCTGGATTGACCATATCTAGACCCAGAGCTGATTGAGACATAAGGGTGGACACTCTTGGGGCTGAGAGGTTCGGTGAGGTTGGGTGAGCCAACGCAGACCCTTTCAAGTAATACTGCATGGTACCCATCCCATGGGTCCCAAATCTCCAGGTTCAAGGGCATCTTCCTACGTCGAAAACAGGCATGAGAAACCCAGAAGATGGTACACCGTGTGATCGGGAAAGGTTTCTAAAACGCACCTCATTTCTCATCTCCTTTGCTCGGGTTCGCCATTCCAGCCGATTTACTAGCCATCTCCCTCCTTGGAGAATCAGCACCTTTAACCTCCTGTACCGTACAGGTTGCAATTTGTCCTGAGGATGAACGGGAAGAGGGGGAACCAATGAGAGACTAGCTCTAGGTGTTGGGACAGGCACAGGTCACTCTATTTTCCCATCAGGAAGAAGAATTAAGCACAAGCTCAGCCTGCCCCCCAGAACCAGGAGAGGGCCTGAAGCAATCCTGCGCTTTTGCGGCCAGCTCCCAAAAAAGGGAGTTGAAAAATGGAGCTCAGGGGCACTGCAATTCACAAACCTGCAGAGTTTTAAATGATACCTCTCGTCCACAAATATATTAAGGGAAGGCAACGAAGAGGCTTTGAAAGCAAGGCAGAATTGCAGGAAACAGATTTCAGGAGGTAGATTCGAATCGCCTTGAAAGCACATGAAAAGTGGCAAAACGTGGACAATGATGCCCTTGGCCAAAAAGGGCGTATGCGTTTTTTCCTGAATATATTCAGGAAAAAACGCATACGCCCTTTTTGGCCAACCAAGCAACCTGGAAAGGCCAATCAGCGCTCCAAAGAAGTCTCGCTTCCCAGCGGGCAAAAGGGCCATGCGGAAAAAAGTGTCCAAACCAGAAATGCAGGACCGGCCATGGAGAAATGGGAGCCTTGCTACGCTGATGGGTGGGATGTAAATTGCCAACAGCCACTCTGGAGAAGTGTACGGTGTGTTCTGAAACATCTAAAAAACACAGCTTGGAGAGCATAGGGCACTTCCACTAATGGGCGTATGAATTGGGAAAACTAAAAATCAGCAAGACACAGGCACCCCAAAGTTTAGGGCTGCTCTGTTGACAAGAACCCCCACTTCATTACACCTTAAATATCCTAGGAAAGAGAAAAATGGATAAAGAAGTTGTGGTCCTCATGTACAATGGAATATCACTCAGCCATGAAATCAACGTCATAAGGCTAGTAGCAGCACGATGAGTGGATTTAGGTACGACGATTCTAAGTGAAATAAGTCACACAGAAAAAGACACTTATCATAAGATATCACTTCTAGAGGGAATGTAAAAACCGCTACACTTGAACTGAATTACAAAACAGAACAGAGTCACACGTTTAGGAAACACACTATGGCTGCTGAAAGGGAAAGGTGAGGTGGGGTGATGCATAAAACAAGGGTTTCAAATTAGCTCAGATACCGTTCCATAAACCCAATATGTAAGAGACAAGACCTACTCCTTTTTCAGTGAACTGGACTCAACACCCCCTATTCACCGCACAAGAATATATCTGACTAGTAAGAATCTTCAAACCTATGTATTGATATCTCTCTGTAAGTGAGTCAAGGGGGTGTAAAGCGGCATAAACACAGCCGTGAAAAGCAGCTAAACCCCATTATAAAAATAAATTACTTTTCAAAACCCGTGAAACAAAGACAGTGAAAGAGAGAGAATTTCTTACAAAATTCGTTCAGGGGCTGTGATTCAACCTGGATTGACCATATCTAGACACACAACTGATTGAGACATAAGGGTGGACACTCTTGGGGCTGAGAGGTTCGGTGAGGTTGGGTGAGCCAACGCAGACCCTTTCAAGTAATACTGCATGGTGCATGGTACCCATCCCATGGGTCCCAAATCTCCAGGTTCAAGGGCATCTTCCTACGTCGAAAACAGGCATGAGAAACCCAGAAGATGGTACACCGTGTGATCGGGAAAGGTTTCTAAAACGCACCTCATTTCTCATCTCCTTTGCTCGGGTTCGCCATTCCAGCCGATTTACTAGCCATCTCCCTCCTTGGAGAATCAGCACCTTTAACCTCCTGTTCCGTACAGGTTGCAATTTGTCCTGAGGATGAACGGGAAGAGGGGGAACCAATGAGAGAGTAGCTCTAGGTGTTGGGACAGGCACAGGTCACTCTATTTTCCCATCAGGAAGAAGAATTAAGCACAAGCTCAGCCTGCCCCCCAGAACCAGAAGAGGGCCTGAAGCAATCCTGCGCTTTTGCGGCCAGCTCCCAAAAAAGCGAGTTGAAAAATGGAGCTCAGGGGCACTGCAATTCACAAACCTGCAGAGTTTTAAATGATACCTCTCGTCCACAAATATATTAAGGGAAGGCAACGAAGAGGCTTTGAAAGCAAGGCAGAATTGCAGGAAACAGATTTCAGGAGGTAGATTCGAATCGCCTTGAAAGCACATGAAAAGTGGCAAAACGTGGACAATGATGCCCTTGGCCAAAAAGGGCGTATGCGTTTTTTCCTGAATATATTCAGGAAAAAACGCATACGCCCTTTTTGGCCAACCAAGCAACCTGGAAAGGCCAATCAGCGCTCCAAAGAAGTGTCGCTTCCCAGCGGGCAAAAGGGCCATGCGGAAAAAAGTGTCCAAACCAGAAATGCAGGACCGGCCATGTAGGAATGGGAGCCTTGCTACGCTGATGGGTGGCATGTAAATTGCCAACAGCCACTCTGGAGAAGTGTACGGTGTGTTCTGAAACATCTAAAAAACACAGCTTGGAGAGCATAGGGCACTTCCACTCATGGGCGTATGAATTGGGAAAACTAAAAATCAGCAAGACACAGGCACCCCAAAGTTTAGGGCTGCTCTGTTGACAAGAACCCCCACTTCATTACACCTTAAATATCCTAGGAAAGAGAAAAATGGATAAAGAAGTTGTGGTCCTCATGTACAATGGAATATCACTCAGCCATGAAATCCACGTCATAAGGCTAGTAGCAGCACGATGAGTGGATTTAGGTACGACGATTCTAAGTGAAATAAGTCACACAGAAAAAGACACTTATCATAAGATATCACTTCTAGAGGGAATGTAAAAACCGCTACACTTGAACTGAATTACAAAACAGAACAGAGTCACACGTTTAGGAAACACACTATGGCTGCTGAAAGGGAAAGGTGAGGTGGGATGATGCATAAAACAAGGGTTTCAAATTAGCTCAGATACCGTTCCATAAACCCAATATGTAAGAGACAAGACCTACTCCTTTTTCAGTGAACTGGACTCAACACCCCCTATTCACCGCACAAGAATGTATCTGACTAGTAAGAATCTTCAAACCTATGTATTGATATCTCTCTGTAAGTGAGTCAAGGGGGTGTAAAGCGGCATAAACACAGCCGTGAAAAGCAGCTAAACCCCATTATAAAAATAAATTACTTTTCAAAACCCGTGAAACAAAGACAGTGAAAGAGAGAGAAATTCTTACAAAATTCGTTCAGGGGCTGTGATGCAACCTGGATTGACCATATCTAGACCCAGAGCTGATTGAGACATAAGGGTGGACACTCTTGGGGCTGAGAGGTTCGGTGAGGTTGGGTGAGCCAACGCAGACCCTTTCAAGTAATACTGCATGGTACCCATCCCATGGGTCCCAAATCTCCAGGTTCAAGGGCATCTTCCTACGTCGAAAACAGGCATGAGAAACCCAGAAGATGGTACACCGTGTGATCGGGAAAGGTTTCTAAAACGCACCTCATTTCTCATCTCCTTTGCTCGGGTTCGCCATTCCAGCCGATTTACTAGCCATCTCCCTCCTTGGAGAATCAGCACCTTTAACCTCCTGTACCGTACAGGTTGCAATTTGTCCTGAGGATGAACGGGAAGAGGGGGAACCAATGAGAGACTAGCTCTAGGTGTTGGGACAGGCACAGGTCACTCTATTTTCCCATCAGGAAGAAGAATTAAGCACAAGCTCAGCCTGCCCCCCAGAACCAGAAGAGGGCCTGAAGCAATCCTGCGCTTTTGCGGCCAGCTCCCAAAAAAGCGAGTTGAAAAATGGAGCTCAGGGGCACTGCAATTCACAAACCTGCAGAGTTTTAAATGATACCTCTCGTCCACAAATATATTAAGGGAAGGCAACGAAGAGGCTTTGAAAGCAAGGCAGAATTGCAGGAAACAGATTTCAGGAGGTAGATTCGAATCGCCTTGAAAGCACATGAAAAGCGGCAAAACGTGGACAATGATGCCCTTGGCCAAAAAGGGCGTATGCGTTTTTTCCTGAATATATTCAGGAAAAAACGCATACGCCCTTTTTGGCCAACCAAGCAACCTGGAAAGGCCAATCAGCGCTCCAAAGAAGCCTCACTTCCCAGCGGGCAAAAGGGCCATGCGGAAAAAAGTGTCCAAACCAGAAATGCAGGACCGGCCATGGAGAAATGGGAGCCTTGCTACGCTGATGGGTGGGATGTACATTGCCAACAGCCACTCTGGAGAAGTGTACGGTGTGTTCTGAAACATCTAAAAAACACAGCTTGGAGAGCATAGGGCACTTCCACTCATGGGCGTATGAATTGGGAAAACTAAAAATCAGCAAGACACAGGCACCCCAAAGTTTAGGGCTGCTCTGTTGACAAGAACCCCCACTTCATTACACCTTAAATATCCTAGGAAAGAGAAAAATGGATAAAGAAGTTGTGGTCCTCATGTACAATGGAATATCAGTCAGCCATGAAATCAACGTCATAAGGCTAGTAGCAGGACGATGAGTGGATTTAGGTACGACGATTCTAAGTGAAATAAGTCACAAAAAAAAGACACTTATCATAAGATATCACTTCTAGAGGGAATGTAAAAACCGCTACACTTGAACTGAATTACAAAACAGAACAGAGTCACACGTTTAGAAAACACACTATGGCTGCTGAACGGGAAAGGTGAGGTGGGGTGATGCATAAAACAAGGGTTTCAAATTAGCTCAGATACCGTTCCATAAACCCAATATGTAAGAGACAAGACCTATTCCTTTTTCAGTGAACTGGACTCAACACCCCCTATTCACCGAACAAGAATATATCTGACTAGTAAGAATCTTCAAACCTATGTATTGATATCTCTCTGTAAGTGAGTCAAGGGGGTGTAAAGCGGCATAAACACAGCCGTGATAAGCAGCTAAACCCCATTATAAAAATAAATTACTTTTCAAAACCCGTGAAACAAAGACAGTGAAAGAGAGAGAAATTCTTACAAAATTCGTTCAGGGGCTGTGATGCAACCTGGATTGACCATATCTAGACCCACAGCTGATTGAGACATAAGGGTGGACACTCTTGGGGCTGAGAGGTTCGGTGAGGTTGGGTGAGCCAACGCAGACCCTTTCAAGTAATACTGCATGGTACCCATCCCATGGGTCCCAAATCTCCAGGTTCAAGGGCATCTTCCTACGTCGAAAACAGGCATGAGAAACCCAGAAGATGGTACACCGTGTGATCGGGAAAGGTTTCTAAAACGCACCTCATTTCTCATCTCCTTGGCTCGGGTTCGCCATTCCAGCCGATTTACTAGCCATCTCCCTCCTTGGAGAATCAGCACCTTTAACCTCCTGTTCCGTACAGGTTGCAATTTGTCCTGAGGATGAACGGGAAGAGGGGGAACCAATGAGAGACTAGCTCTAGGTGTTGGGACAGGCACAGGTCACTCTATTTTCCCATCAGGAAGAAGAATTAACCACAAGCTCAGCCTGCCCCCCAGAACCAGAAGAGGGCCTGAAGCAATCCTGCGCTTTTGCGGCCAGCTCCCAAAAAAGCGAGTTGAAAAATGGAGCTCAGGGGCACTGCAATTCACAAACCTGCAGAGTTTTAAATGATACCTCTCGTCCACAAATGTATTAAGGGAAGGCAACGAAGAGGCTTTGAAAGCAAGGCAGAATTGCAGGAAACAGATTTCAGGAGGTAGATTCGAATCGCCTTGAAAGCACATGAAAAGCGGCAAAACGTGGACAATGATGCCCTTGGCCAAAAAGGGCGTATGCGTTTTTTCCTGAATATATTCAGGAAAAAACGCATACGCCCTTTTTGGCCAACCAAGCAACCTGGAAAGGCCAATCAGCGCTCCAAAGAAGTCTCGCTTCCCAGCGGGCAAAAGGGCCATGCGGAAAAAAGTGTCCAAACCAGAAATGCAGGACCGGCCATGGAGAAATGGGAGCCTTGCTACGCTGATGGGTGGGATGTAAATTGCCAACAGCCACTCTGGAGAAGTGTACGGTGTGTTCTGAAACATCTAAAAAACACAGCTTGGAGAGCATAGGGCACTTCCACTCATGGGCGTATGAATTGGGAAAACTAAAAATCAGCAAGACACAGGCACCCCAAAGTTTAGGGCTGCTCTGTTGACAAGAACCCCCACTTCATTACACCTTAAATATCCTAGGAAAGAGAAAAATGGATAAAGAAGTTGTGGTCCTCATGTACAATGGAATATCACTCAGCCATGAAATCAACGTCATAAGGCTAGTAGCAGCACGATGAGTGGATTTAGGTACGACGATTCTAAGTGAAATAAGTCACACAGAAAAAGACACTTATCATAAGATATCACTTCTAGAGGGAATGTAAAAACCGCTACACTTGAACTGAATTACAAAACAGAACAGAGTCACACGTTTAGGAAACACACTATGGCTGCTGAAAGGGAAAGGTGAGGTGGGGTGATGCATAAAACAAGGGTTTCAAATTAGCTCAGATACCGTTCCATAAACCCAATATGTAAGAGACAAGACCTACTCCTTTTTCAGTGAACTGGACTCAACACCCCCTATTCACCGCACAAGAATATATCTGACTAGTAAGAATCTTCAAACCTATGTATTGATATCTCTCTGTAAGTGAGTCAAGGGGGTGTAAAGCGGCATAAACACAGCCGTGAAAAGCAGCTAAACCCCATTATAAAAATAAATTACTTTTCAAAACCCGTGAAACAAAGACAGTGAAAGAGAGAGAATTTCTTACAAAATTCGTTCAGGGGCTGTGATTCAACCTGGATTGACCATATCTAGACCCACAACTGATTGAGACATAAGGGTGGACACTCTTGGGGCTGAGAGGTTCGGTGAGGTTGGGTGAGCCAACGCAGACCCTTTCAAGTAATACTGCATGGTGCATGGTACCCATCCCATGGGTCCCAAATCTCCAGGTTCAAGGGCATCTTCCTACGTCGAAAACAGGCATGAGAAACCCAGAAGATGGTACACCGTGTGATCGGGAAAGGTTTCTAAAACGCACCTCATTTCTCATCTCCTTTGCTCGGGTTCGCCATTCCAGCCGATTTACTAGCCATCTCCCTCCTTGGAGAATCAGCACCTTTAACCTCCTGTTCCGTACAGGTTGCAATTTGTCCTGAGGATGAACGGGAAGAGGGGGAACCAATGAGAGAGTAGCTCTAGGTGTTGGGACAGGCACAGGTCACTCTATTTTCCCATCAGGAAGAAGAATTAAGCACAAGCTCAGCCTGCCCCCCAGAACCAGAAGAGGGCCTGAAGCAATCCTGCGCTTTTGCGGCCAGCTCCCAAAAAAGCGAGTTGAAAAATGGAGCTCAGGGGCACTGCAATTCACAAACCTGCAGAGTTTTAAATGATACCTCTCGTCCACAAATATATTAAGGGAAGGCAACGAAGAGGCTTTGAAAGCAAGGCAGAATTGCAGGAAACAGATTTCAGGAGGTAGATTCGAATCGCCTTGAAAGCACATGAAAAGTGGCAAAACGTGGACAATGATGCCCTTGGCCAAAAAGGGCGTATGCGTTTTTTCCTGAATATATTCAGGAAAAAACGCATACGCCCTTTTTGGCCAACCAAGCAACCTGGAAAGGCCAATCAGCGCTCCAAAGAAGTGTCGCTTCCCAGCGGGCAAAAGGGCCATGCGGAAAAAAGTGTCCAAACCAGAAATGCAGGACCGGCCATGGAGGAATGGGAGCCTTGCTACGCTGATGGGTGGCATGTAAATTGCCAACAGCCACTCTGGAGAAGTGTACGGTGTGTTCTGAAACATCTAAAAAACACAGCTTGGAGAGCATAGGGCACTTCCACTCATGGGCGTATGAATTGGGAAAACTAAAAATCAGCAAGACACAGGCACCCGAAAGTTTAGGGCTGCTCTGTTGACAAGAACCCCCACTTCATTACACCTTAAATATCCTAGGAAAGAGAAAAATGGATAAAGAAGTTGTGGTCCTCATGTACAATGGAATATCACTCAGCCATGAAATCAACGTCATAAGGCTAGTAGCAGCACGATGAGTGGATTTAGGTACGACGATTCTAAGTGAAATAAGTCACACAGAAAAAGACACTTATCATAAGATATCACTTCTAGAGGGAATGTAAAAACCGCTACACTTGAACTGAATTACAAAACAGAACAGAGTCACACGTTTAGGAAACACACTATGGCTGCTGAAAGGGAAAGGTGAGGTGGGATGATGCATAAAACAAGGGTTTCAAATTAGCTCAGATACCGTTCCATAAACCCAATATGTAAGAGACAAGACCTACTCCTTTTTCAGTGAACTGGACTCAACACCCCCTATTCACCGCACAAGAATGTATCTGACTAGTAAGAATCTTCAAACCTATGTATTGATATCTCTCTGTAAGTGAGTCAAGGGGGTGTAAAGCGGCATAAACACAGCCGTGAAAAGCAGCTAAACCCCATTATAAAAATAAATTACTTTTCAAAACCCGTGAAACAAAGACAGTGAAAGAGAGAGAAATTCTTACAAAATTCGTTCAGGGGCTGTGATGCAACCTGGATTGACCATATCTAGACCCAGAGCTGATTGAGACATAAGGGTGGACACTCTTGGGGCTGAGAGGTTCGGTGAGGTTGGGTGAGCCAACGCAGACCCTTTCAAGTAATACTGCATGGTACCCATCCCATGGGTCCCAAATCTCCAGGTTCAAGGGCATCTTCCTACGTCGAAAACAGGCATGAGAAACCCAGAAGATGGTACACCGTGTGATCGGGAAAGGTTTCTAAAACGCACCTCATTTCTCATCTCCTTTGCTCGGGTTCGCCATTCCAGCCGATTTACTAGCCATCTCCCTCCTTGGAGAATCAGCACCTTTAACCTCCTGTACCGTACAGGTTGCAATTTGTCCTGAGGATGAACGGGAAGAGGGGGAACCAATGAGAGACTAGCTCTAGGTGTTGGGACAGGCACAGGTCACTCTATTTTCCCATCAGGAAGAAGAATTAAGCACAAGCTCAGCCTGCCCCCCAGAACCAGAAGAGGGCCTGAAGCAATCCTGCGCTTTTGCGGCCAGCTCCCAAAAAAGCGAGTTGAAAAATGGAGCTCAGGGGCACTGCAATTCACAAACCTGCAGAGTTTTAAATGATACCTCTCGTCCACAAATATATTAAGGGAAGGCAACGAAGAGGCTTTGAAAGCAAGGCAGAATTGCAGGAAACAGATTTCAGGAGGTAGATTCGAATCGCCTTGAAAGCACATGAAAAGCGGCAAAACGTGGACAATGATGCCCTTGGCCAAAAAGGGTGTATGCGTTTTTTCCTGAATATATTCAGGAAAAAACGCATACGCCCTTTTTGGCCAACCAAGCAACCTGGAAAGGCCAATCAGCGCTCCAAAGAAGCCTCACTTCCCAGCGGGCAAAAGGGCCATGCGGAAAAAAGGGTCCAAACCAGAAATGCAGGACCGGCCATGGAGAAATGGGAGCCTTGCTACGCTGATGGGTGGGATGTACATTGCCAACAGCCACTCTGGAGAAGTGTACGGTGTGTTCTGAAACATCTAAAAAACACAGCTTGGAGAGCATAGGGCACTTCCACTCATGGGCGTATAAATTGGGAAAACTAAAAATCAGCAAGACACAGGCACCCCAAAATTTAGGGCTGCTCTGTTGACAAGAACCCCCACTTCATTACACCTTAAATATCCTAGGAAAGAGAAAAATGGATAAAGAAGTTGTGGTCCTCATGTACAATGGAATATCAGTCAGCCATGAAATCAACGTCATAAGGCTAGTAGCAGCACGATGAGTGGATTTAGGTACGACGATTCTAAGTGAAATAAGTCACAAAAAAAAGACACTTATCATAAGATATCACTTCTAGAGGGAATGTAAAAACCGCTACACTTGAACTGAATTACAAAACAGAACAGAGTCACACGTTTAGAAAACACACTATGGCTGCTGAACGGGAAAGGTGAGGTGGGGTGATGCATAAAACAAGGGTTTCAAATTAGCTCAGATACCGTTCCATAAACCCAATATGTAAGAGACAAGACCTATTCCTTTTTCAGTGAACTGGACTCAACACCCCCTATTCACCGAACAAGAATATATCTGACTAGTAAGAATCTTCAAACCTATGTATTGATATCTCTCTGTAAGTGAGTCAAGGGGGTGTAAAGCGGCATAAACACAGCCGTGATAAGCAGCTAAACCCCATTATAAAAATAAATTACTTTTCAAAACCCGTGAAACAAAGACAGTGAAAGAGAGAGAAATTCTTACAAAATTCGTTCAGGGGCTGTGATGCAACCTGGATTGACCATATCTAGACCCACAGCTGATTGAGACATAAGGGTGGACACTCTTGGGGCTGAGAGGTTCGGTGAGGTTGGGTGAGCCAACGCAGACCCTTTCAAGTAATACTGCATGGTACCCATCCCATGGGTCCCAAATCTCCAGGTTCAAGGGCATCTTCCTACGTCGAAAACAGGCATGAGAAACCCAGAAGATGGTACACCGTGTGATCGGGAAAGGTTTCTAAAACGCACCTCATTTCTCATCTCCTTGGCTCGGGTTCGCCATTCCAGCCGATTTACTAGCCATCTCCCTCCTTGGAGAATCAGCACCTTTAACCTCCTGTTCCGTACAGGTTGCAATTTGTCCTGAGGATGAACGGGAAGAGGGGGAACCAATGAGAGACTAGCTCTAGGTGTTGGGACAGGCACAGGTCACTCTATTTTCCCATCAGGAAGAAGAATTAACCACAAGCTCAGCCTGCCCCCCAGAACCAGAAGAGGGCCTGAAGCAATCCTGCGCTTTTGCGGCCAGCTCCCAAAAAAGCGAGTTGAAAAATGGAGCTCAGGGGCACTGCAATTCACAAACCTGCAGAGTTTTAAATGATACCTCTCGTCCACAAATGTATTAAGGGAAGGCAACGAAGAGGCTTTGAAAGCAAGGCAGAATTGCAGGAAACAGATTTCAGGAGGTAGATTCGAATCGCCTTGAAAGCACATGAAAAGCGGCAAAACGTGGACAATGATGCCCTTGGCCAAAAAGGGCGTATGCGTTTTTTCCTGAATATATTCAGGAAAAAACGCATACGCCCTTTTTGGCCAACCAAGCAACCTGGAAAGGCAAATCAGCGCTCCAAAGAAGTCTCGCTTCCCAGCGGGCAAAAGGGCCATGCGGAAAAAAGTGTCCAAACCAGAAATGCAGGACCGGCCATGGAGAAATGGGAGCCTTGCTACGCTGATGGGTGGGATGTAAATTGCCAACAGCCACTCTGGAGAAGTGTACGGTGTGTTCTGAAACATCTAAAAAACACAGCTTGGAGAGCATAGGGCACTTCCACTCATGGGCGTATAAATTGGGAAAACTAAAAATCAGCAAGACACAGGCACCCCAAAGTTTAGGGCTGCTCTGTTGACAAGAACCCCCACTTCATTACACCTTAAATATCCTAGGAAAGAGAAAAATGGATAAAGAAGTTGTGGTCCTCATGTACAATGGAATATCACTCAGCCATGAAATCAACGTCATAAGGCTAGTAGCAGCACGATGAGTGGATTTAGGTACGACGATTCTAAGTGAAATAAGTCACACAGAAAAAGACACTTATCATAAGATATCACTTCTAGAGGGAATGTAAAAACCGCTACACTTGAACTGAATTACAAAACAGAACAGAGTCACACGTTTAGGAAACACACTATGGCTGCTGAACGGGAAAGGTGAGGTGGGGTGATGCATAAAACAAGGGTTTCAAATTAGCTCAGATACCGTTCCATAAACCCAATATGTAAGAGACAAGACCTATTCCTTTTTCAGTGAACTGGACTGAACACCCCCTATTCACCGCACAAGAATATATCTGACTAGTAAGAATCTTCAAACCTATGTATTGATATCTCTCTGTAAGTGAGTCAAGGGGGTGTAAAGCGGCATAAACACAGCCGTGAAAAGCAGCTAAACCCCATTATAAAAATAAATTACTTTTCAAAACCCGTGAAACAAAGACAGTGAAAGAGAGAGAAATTCTTCCAAAATTCGTTCAGCGGCTGTGATGCAACCTTGATTGACCATATCTAGACCCACAGCTGATTGAGACATAAGGGTGGACACTCTTGGGGCTGAGAGGTTTGGTGAGGTTGGGTGAGCCAACGCAGACCCTTTCAAGTAATACTGCATGGTACCCATCCCATGGGTCCCAAATCTCCAGGTTCAAGGGCATCTTCCTACGTCAAAAACAGGCATGAGAAACCCAGAAGATGGTACACCGTGTGATCGGGAAAGGTTTCTAAAACGCACCTCATTTCTCATCTCCTTTGCTCGGGTTCGCCATTCCAGCCGATTTACTAGCCATCTCCCTCCTTGGAGAATCAGCACCTTTAACCTCCTGTTCCGTACAGGTTGCAATTTGTCCTGAGGATGAACGGGAAGAGGGGGAACCAATGAGAGACTAGCTCTAGGTGTTGGGACAGGCACAGGTCACTCTATTTTCCCATCAGGAAGAAGAATTAAGCACAAGCTCAGCCTGCCCCCCAGAACCAGAAGAGGGCCTGAAGCAATCCTGCGCTTTTGCGGCCAGCTCCCAAAAAAGCGAGTTGAAAAATGGAGCTCAGGGGCACTGCAATTCACAAACCTGCAGAGTTTTAAATGATACCTCTCGTCCACAAATATATTAAGGGAAGGCAACGAAGAGGCTTTGAAAGCAAGGCAGAATTGCAGGAAACAGATTTCAGGAGGTAGATTCGAATCGCCTTGAAAGCACATGAAAAGCGGCAAAACGTGGACAATGATGCCCTTGGCCAAAAAGGGCGTATGCGTTTTTTCCTGAATATATTCAGGAAAAAACGCATACGCCCTTTTTGGCCAACCAAGCAACCTGGAAAGGCCAATCAGCACTCCAAAGAAGCCTCACTTCCCAGCGGGCAAAAGGGCCATGCGGAAAAAAGTGTCCAAACCAGAAATGCAGGACCGGCCATGGAGAAATGGGAGCCTTGCTACGCTGATGGGTGGGATGTACATTGCCAACAGCCATTCTGGAGAAGTGTACGGTGTGTTCTGAAACATCTAAAAAACACAGCTTGGAGAGCATAGGGCACTTCCACTCATGGGCGTATAAATTGGGAAAACGAAAAATCAGCAAGACACAGGCACCCCAAAGTTTAGGGCTGCTCTGTTGACAAGAACCCCCACTTCATTACACCTTAAATATCCTAGGAAAGAGAAAAATGGATAAAGAAGTTGTGGTCCTCATGTACAATGGAATATCACTCAGCCATGAAATCAACGTCATAAGGCTAGTAGCAGCACGATGAGTGGATTTAGGTACGACGATTCTAAGTGAAATAAGTCACACAGAAAAAGACACTTATCATAAGATATCACTTCTAGAGGGAATGTAAAAACCGCTACACTTGAACTGAATTACAAAACAGAACAGAGTCACACGTTTAGGAAACACACTATGGCTGCTGAACGGGAAAGGTGAGGTGGGGTGATGCATAAAACAAGGGTTTCAAATTAGCTCAGATACCGTTCCGTAAACCCAATATGTAAGAGACAAGACCTATTCCTTTTTCAGTGAACTGGACTCAACACCCCCTATTCACCGCACAAGAATATATCTGACTAGTAAGAATCTTCAAACCTATGTATTGATATCTCTCTGTAAGTGAGTCAAGGGGGTGTAAAGCGGCATAAACACAGCCGTGAAAAGCAGCTAAACCCCATTATAAAAATAAATTACTTTTCAAAACCCGTGAAACAAAGACAGTGAAAGAGAGAGAAATTCTTACAAAATTCGTTCAGGGGCTGTGATGCAACCTGGATTGACCATATCTAGACCCAGAGCTGATTGAGACATAAGGGTGGACACTCTTGGGGCTGAGAGGTTCGGTGAGGTTGGGTGAGCCAACGCAGACCCTTTCAAGTAATACTGCATGGTACCCATCCCATGGGTCCCAAATCTCCAGGTTCAAGGGCATCTTCCTACGTCGAAAACAGGCATGAGAAACCCAGAAGATGGTACACCGTGTGATCGGGAAAGGTTTCTAAAACGCACCTCATTTCTCATCTCCTTTGCTCGGGTTCGCCATTCCAGCCGATTTACTAGCCATCTCCCTCCTTGGAGAATCAGCACCTTTAACCTCCTGTACCGTACAGGTTGCAATTTGTCCTGAGGATGAACGGGAAGAGGGGGAACCAATGAGAGACTAGCTCTAGGTGTTGGGACAGGCACAGGTCACTCTATTTTCCCATCAGGAAGAAGAATTAAGCACAAGCTCAGCCTGCCCCCCAGAACCAGAAGAGGGCCTGAAGCAATCCTGCGCTTTTGCGGCCAGCTCCCAAAAAAGCGAGTTGAAAAATGGAGCTCAGGGGCACTGCAATTCACAAACCTGCAGAGTTTTAAATGATACCTCTCGTCCACAAATATATTAAGGGAAGGCAACGAAGAGGCTTTGAAAGCAAGGCAGAATTGCAGGAAACAGATTTCAGGAGGTAGATTCGAATCGCCTTGAAAGCACATGAAAAGCGGCAAAACGTGGACAATGATGCCCTTGGCCAAAAAGGGCGTATGCGTTTTTTCCTGAATATATTCAGGAAAAAACGCATACGCCCTTTTTGGCCAACCAAGCAACCTGGAAAGGCCAATCAGCGCTCCAAAGAAGCCTCACTTCCCAGCGGGCAAAAGGGCCATGCGGAAAAAAGGGTCCAAACCAGAAATGCAGGACCGGCCATGGAGAAATGGGAGCCTTGCTACGCTGATGGGTGGGATGTACATTGCCAACAGCCACTCTGGAGAAGTGTACGGTGTGTTCTGAAACATCTAAAAAACACAGCTTGGAGAGCATAGGGCACTTCCACTCATGGGCGTATAAATTGGGAAAACTAAAAATCAGCAAGACACAGGCACCCCAAAATTTAGGGCTGCTCTGTTGACAAGAACCCCCACTTCATTACACCTTAAATATCCTAGGAAAGAGAAAAATGGATAAAGAAGTTGTGGTCCTCATGTACAATGGAATATCAGTCAGCCATGAAATCAACGTCATAAGGCTAGTAGCAGCACGATGAGTGGATTTAGGTACGACGATTCTAAGTGAAATAAGTCACAAAAAAAAGACACTTATCATAAGATATCACTTCTAGAGGGAATGTAAAAACCGCTACACTTGAACTGAATTACAAAACAGAACAGAGTCACACGTTTAGAAAACACACTATGGCTGCTGAACGGGAAAGGTGAGGTGGGGTGATGCATAAAACAAGGGTTTCAAATTAGCTCAGATACCGTTCCATAAACCCAATATGTAAGAGACAAGACCTATTCCTTTTTCAGTGAACTGGACTCAACACCCCCTATTCACCGAACAAGAATATATCTGACTAGTAAGAATCTTCAAACCTATGTATTGATATCTCTCTGTAAGTGAGTCAAGGGGGTGTAAAGCGGCATAAACACAGCCGTGATAAGCAGCTAAACCCCATTATAAAAATAAATTACTTTTCAAAACCCGTGAAACAAAGACAGTGAAAGAGAGAGAAATTCTTACAAAATTCGTTCAGGGGCTGTGATGCAACCTGGATTGACCATATCTAGACCCACAGCTGATTGAGACATAAGGGTGGACACTCTTGGGGCTGAGAGGTTCGGTGAGGTTGGGTGAGCCAACGCAGACCCTTTCAAGTAATACTGCATGGTACCCATCCCATGGGTCCCAAATCTCCAGGTTCAAGGGCATCTTCCTACGTCGAAAACAGGCATGAGAAACCCAGAAGATGGTACACCGTGTGATCGGGAAAGGATTCTAAAACGCACCTCATTTCTCATCTCCTTGGCTCGGGTTCGCCATTCCAGCCGATTTACTAGCCATCTCCCTCCTTGGAGAATCAGCACCTTTAACCTCCTGTTCCGTACAGGTTGCAATTTGTCCTGAGGATGAACGGGAAGAGGGGGAACCAATGAGAGACTAGCTCTAGGTGTTGGGACAGGCACAGGTCACTCTATTTTCCCATCAGGAAGAAGAATTAACCACAAGCTCAGCCTGCCCCCCAGAACCAGAAGAGGGCCTGAAGCAATCCTGCGCTTTTGCGGCCAGCTCCCAAAAAAGCGAGTTGAAAAATGGAGCTCAGGGGCACTGCAATTCACAAACCTGCAGAGTTTTAAATGATACCTCTCGTCCACAAATGTATTAAGGGAAGGCAACGAAGAGGCTTTGAAAGCAAGGCAGAATTGCAGGAAACAGATTTCAGGAGGTAGATTCGAATCGCCTTGAAAGCACATGAAAAGCGGCAAAACGTGGACAATGATGCCCTTGGCCAAAAAGGGCGTATGCGTTTTTTCCTGAATATATTCAGGAAAAAACGCATACGCCCTTTTTGGCCAACCAAGCAACCTGGAAAGGCAAATCAGCGCTCCAAAGAAGTCTCGCTTCCCAGCGGGCAAAAGGGCCATGCGGAAAAAAGTGTCCAAACCAGAAATGCAGGACCGGCCATGGAGAAATGGGAGCCTTGCTACGCTGATGGGTGGGATGTAAATTGCCAACAGCCACTCTGGAGAAGTGTACGGTGTGTTCTGAAACATCTAAAAAACACAGCTTGGAGAGCATAGGGCACTTCCACTCATGGGCGTATAAATTGGGAAAACTAAAAATCAGCAAGACACAGGCACCCCAAAGTTTAGGGCTGCTCTGTTGACAAGAACCCCCACTTCATTACACCTTAAATATCCTAGGAAAGAGAAAAATGGATAAAGAAGTTGTGGTCCTCATGTACAATGGAATATCACTCAGCCATGAAATCAACGTCATAAGGCTAGTAGCAGCACGATGAGTGGATTTAGGTACGACGATTCTAAGTGAAATAAGTCACACAGAAAAAGACACTTATCATAAGATATCACTTCTAGAGGGAATGTAAAAACCGCTACACTTGAACTGAATTACAAAACAGAACAGAGTCACACGTTTAGGAAACACACTATGGCTGCTGAACGGGAAAGGTGAGGTGGGGTGATGCATAAAACAAGGGTTTCAAATTAGCTCAGATACCGTTCCATAAACCCAATATGTAAGAGACAAGACCTATTCCTTTTTCAGTGAACTGGACTGAACACCCCCTATTCACCGCACAAGAATATATCTGACTAGTAAGAATCTTCAAACCTATGTATTGATATCTCTCTGTAAGTGAGTCAAGGGGGTGTAAAGCGGCATAAACACAGCCGTGAAAAGCAGCTAAACCCCATTATAAAAATAAATTACTTTTCAAAACCCGTGAAACAAAGACAGTGAAAGAGAGAGAAATTCTTCCAAAATTCGTTCAGCGGCTGTGATGCAACCTTGATTGACCATATCTAGACCCACAGCTGATTGAGACATAAGGGTGGACACTCTTGGGGCTGAGAGGTTTGGTGAGGTTGGGTGAGCCAACGCAGACCCTTTCAAGTAATACTGCATGGTACCCATCCCATGGGTCCCAAATCTCCAGGTTCAAGGGCATCTTCCTACGTCAAAAACAGGCATGAGAAACCCAGAAGATGGTACACCGTGTGATCGGGAAAGGTTTCTAAAACGCACCTCATTTCTCATCTCCTTTGCTCGGGTTCGCCATTCCAGCCGATTTACTAGCCATCTCCCTCCTTGGAGAATCAGCACCTTTAACCTCCTGTTCCGTACAGGTTGCAATTTGTCCTGAGGATGAACGGGAAGAGGGGGAACCAATGAGAGACTAGCTCTAGGTGTTGGGACAGGCACAGGTCACTCTATTTTCCCATCAGGAAGAAGAATTAAGCACAAGCTCAGCCTGCCCCCCAGAACCAGAAGAGGGCCTGAAGGAATCCTGCGCTTTTGCGGCCAGCTCCCAAAAAAGCGAGTTGAAAAATGGAGCTCAGGGGCACTGCAATTCACAAACCTGCAGAGTTTTAAATGATACCTCTCGTCCACAAATATATTAAGGGAAGGCAACGAAGAGGCTTTGAAAGCAAGGCAGAATTGCAGGAAACAGATTTCAGGAGGTAGATTCGAATCGCCTTGAAAGCACATGAAAAGCGGCAAAACGTGGACAATGATGCCCTTGGCCAAAAAGGGCGTATGCGTTTTTTCCTGAATATATTCAGGAAAAAACGCATACGCCCTTTTTGGCCAACCAAGCAACCTGGAAAGGCCAATCAGCACTCCAAAGAAGCCTCACTTCCCAGCGGGCAAAAGGGCCATGCGGAAAAAAGTGTCCAAACCAGAAATGCAGGACCGGCCATGGAGAAATGGGAGCCTTGCTACGCTTATGGGTGGGATGTACATTGCCAACAGCCATTCTGGAGAAGTGTACGGTGTGTTCTGAAACATCTAAAAAACACAGCTTGGAGAGCATAGGGCACTTCCACTCATGGGCGTATAAATTGGGAAAACGAAAAATCAGCAAGACACAGGCACCCCAAAGTTTAGGGCTGCTCTGTTGACAAGAACCCCCACTTCATTACACCTTAAATATCCTAGGAAAGAGAAAAATGGATAAAGAAGTTGTGGTCCTCATGTACAATGGAATATCACTCAGCCATGAAATCAACGTCATAAGGCTAGTAGCAGCACGATGAGTGGATTTAGGTACGACGATTCTAAGTGAAATAAGTCACACAGAAAAAGACACTTATCATAAGATATCACTTCTAGAGGGAATGTAAAAACCGCTACACTTGAACTGAATTACAAAACAGAACAGAGTCACACGTTTAGGAAACACACTATGGCTGCTGAACGGGAAAGGTGAGGTGGGGTGATGCATAAAACAAGGGTTTCAAATTAGCTCAGATACCGTTCCGTAAACCCAATATGTAAGAGACAAGACCTATTCCTTTTTCAGTGAACTGGACTCAACACCCCCTATTCACCGCACAAGAATATATCTGACTAGTAAGAATCTTCAAACCTATGTATTGATATCTCTCTGTAAGTGAGTCAAGGGGGTGTAAAGCGGCATAAACACAGCCGTGAAAAGCAGCTAAACCCCATTATAAAAATAAATTACTTTTCAAAACCCGTGAAACAAAGACAGTGAAAGAGAGAGAAATTCTTCCAAAATTCGTTCAGGGGCTGTGATGCAACCTGGATTGACCAAATCTATACCCACAGCTGATTGAGACATAAGGGTGGACACTCTTGGGGCTGAGAGGTTCGGTGAGGTTGGGTGAGCCAACGCAGACCCTTTCAAGTAATACTGCATGGTACCCATCCCATGGGTCCCAAATCTCCAGGTTCAAGGGCATCTTCCTACGTCGAAAACAGGCATGAGAAACCCAGAAGATGGTACACCGTGTGATCGGGAAAGGTTTCTAAAACGCACCTCATTTCTCATCTCCTTGGCTCGGGTTCGCCATTCCAGCCGATTTACTAGCCATCTCCCTCCTTGGAGAATCAGCACCTTTAACCTCCTGTTCCGTACAGGTTGCAATTTGTCCTGAGGATGAACGGGAAGAGGGGGAACCAATGAGAGACTAGCTCTAGGTGTTGGGACAGGCACAGGTCACTCTATTTTCCCATCAGGAAGAAGAATTAACCACAAGCTCAGCCTGCCCCCCAGAACCAGAAGAGGGCCTGAAGCAATCCTGCGCTTTTGCGGCCAGCTCCCAAAAAAGCGAGTTGAAAAATGGAGCTCAGGGGCACTGCAATTCACAAACCTGCAGAGTTTTAAATGATACCTCTCGTCCACAAATGTATTAAGGGAAGGCAACGAAGAGGCTTTGAAAGCAAGGCAGAATTGCAGGAAACAGATTTCAGGAGGTAGATTCGAATCGCCTTGAAAGCACATGAAAAGCGGCAAAACGTGGACAATGATGCCCTTGGCCAAAAAGGGCGTATGCGTTTTTTCCTGAATATATTCAGGAAAAAACGCATACGCCCTTTTTGGCCAACCAAGCAACCTGGAAAGGCCAATCAGCGCTCCAAAGTAGTCTCGCTTCCCAGCGGGCAAAAGGGCCATGCGGAAAAAAGTGTCCAAACCAGAAATGCAGGACCGGCCATGGAGAAATGGGAGCCTTGCTACGCTGATGGGTGGGATGTAAATTGCCAACAGCCACTCTGGAGAAGTGTACGGTGTGTTCTGAAACATCTAAAAAACACAGCTTGGAGAGCATAGGGCACTTCCACTCATGGGCGTATAAATTGGGAAAACTAAAAATCAGCAAGACACAGGCACCCCAAAGTTTAGGGCTGCTCTGTTGACAAGAACCCCCACTTCATTACACCTTAAATATCCTAGGAAAGAGAAAAATGGATAAAGAAGTTGTGGTCCTCATGTACAATGGAATATCACTCAGCCATGAAATCAACGTCATAAGGCTAGTAGCAGCACGATGAGTGGATTTAGGTACGACGATTCTAAGTGAAATAAGTCACACAGAAAAAGACACTTATCATAAGATATCACTTCTAGAGGGAATGTAAAAACCGCTACACTTGAACTGAATTACAAAACAGAACAGAGTCACACGTTTAGGAAACACACTATGGCTGCTGAACGGGAAAGGTGAGGTGGGGTGATGCATAAAACAAGGGTTTCAAATTAGCTCAGATACCGTTCCATAAACCCAATATGTAAGAGACAAGACCTATTCCTTTTTCAGTGAACTGGACTGAACACCCCCTATTCACCGCACAAGAATATATCTGACTAGTAAGAATCTTCAAACCTATGTATTGATATCTCTCTGTAAGTGAGTCAAGGGGGTGTAAAGCGGCATAAACACAGCCGTGAAAAGCAGCTAAACCCCATTATAAAAATAAATTACTTTTCAAAACCCGTGAAACAAAGACAGTGAAAGAGAGAGAAATTCTTCCAAAATTCGTTCAGCGGCTGTGATGCAACCTTGATTGACCATATCTAGACCCACAGCTGATTGAGACATAAGGGTGGACACTCTTGGGGCTGAGAGGTTTGGTGAGGTTGGGTGAGCCAACGCAGACCCTTTCAAGTAATACTGCATGGTACCCATCCCATGGGTCCCAAATCTCCAGGTTCAAGGGCATCTTCCTACGTCAAAAACAGGCATGAGAAACCCAGAAGATGGTACACCGTGTGATCGGGAAAGGTTTCTAAAACGCACCTCATTTCTCATCTCCTTTGCTCGGGTTCGCCATTCCAGCCGATTTACTAGCCATCTCCCTCCTTGGAGAATCAGCACCTTTAACCTCCTGTTCCGTACAGGTTGCAATTTGTCCTGAGGATGAACGGGAAGAGGGGGAACCAATGAGAGACTAGCTCTAGGTGTTGGGACAGGCACAGGTCACTCTATTTTCCCATCAGGAAGAAGAATTAAGCACAAGCTCAGCCTGCCCCCCAGAACCAGAAGAGGGCCTGAAGCAATCCTGCGCTTTTGCGGCCAGCTCCCAAAAAAGCGAGTTGAAAAATGGAGCTCAGGGGCACTGCAATTCACAAACCTGCAGAGTTTTAAATGATACCTCTCGTCCACAAATATATTAAGGGAAGGCAACGAAGAGGCTTTGAAAGCAAGGCAGAATTGCAGGAAACAGATTTCAGGAGGTAGATTCGAATCGCCTTGAAAGCACATGAAAAGCGGCAAAACGTGGACAATGATGCCCTTGGCCAAAAAGGGCGTATGCGTTTTTTCCTGAATATATTCAGGAAAAAACGCATACGCCCTTTTTGGCCAACCAAGCAACCTGGAAAGGCCAATCAGCACTCCAAAGAAGCCTCACTTCCCAGCGGGCAAAAGGGCCATGCGGAAAAAAGTGTCCAAACCAGAAATGCAGGACCGGCCATGGAGAAATGGGAGCCTTGCTACGCTGATGGGTGGGATGTACATTGCCAACAGCCATTCTGGAGAAGTGTACGGTGTGTTCTGAAACATCTAAAAAACACAGCTTGGAGAGCATAGGGCACTTCCACTCATGGGCGTATAAATTGGGAAAACGAAAAATCAGCAAGACACAGGCACCCCAAAGTTTAGGGCTGCTCTGTTGACAAGAACCCCCACTTCATTACACCTTAAATATCCTAGGAAAGAGAAAAATGGATAAAGAAGTTGTGGTCCTCATGTACAATGGAATATCACTCAGCCATGAAATCAACGTCATAAGGCTAGTAGCAGCACGATGAGTGGATTTAGGTACGACGATTCTAAGTGAAATAAGTCACACAGAAAAAGACACTTATCATAAGATATCACTTCTAGAGGGAATGTAAAAACCGCTACACTTGAACTGAATTACAAAACAGAACAGAGTCACACGTTTAGGAAACACACTATGGCTGCTGAACGGGAAAGGTGAGGTGGGGTGATGCATAAAACAAGGGTTTCAAATTAGCTCAGATACCGTTCCGTAAACCCAATATGTAAGAGACAAGACCTATTCCTTTTTCAGTGAACTGGACTCAACACCCCCTATTCACCGCACAAGAATATATCTGACTAGTAAGAATCTTCAAACCTATGTATTGATATCTCTCTGTAAGTGAGTCAAGGGGGTGTAAAGCGGCATAAACACAGCCGTGAAAAGCAGCTAAACCCCATTATAAAAATAAATTACTTTTCAAAACCCGTGAAACAAAGACAGTGAAAGAGAGAGAAATTCTTCCAAAATTCGTTCAGGGGCTGTGATGCAACCTGGATTGACCAAATCTAGACCCACAGCTGATTGAGACATAAGGGTGGACACTCTTGGGGCTGAGAGGTTCGGTGAGGTTGGGTGAGCCAACGCAGACCCTTTCAAGTAATACTGCATGGTACCCATCCCATGGGTCCCAAATCTCCAGGTTCAAGGGCATCTTCCTACATCGAAAACAGGCATGAGAAACCCAGAAGATGGTACACCGTGTGATCGGGAAAGGTTTCTAAAACGCACCTCATTTCTCATCTCCTTTGCTCGGGTTCGCCATTCCAGCCGATTTACTAGCCATCTCCCTCCTTGGAGAATCAGCACCTTTAACCTCCTGTTCCGTACAGGTTGCAATTTGTCCTGAGGATGAACGGGAAGAGGGGGAACCAATGAGAGACTAGCTCTAGGTGTTGGGACAGGCACAGGTCACTCTATTTTCCCATCAGGAAGAAGAATTAAGCACAAGCTCAGCCTGCCCCCCAGAACCAGAAGAGGGCCTGAAGCAATCCTGCGCTTTTGCGGCCAGCTCCCAAAAAAGCGAGTTGAAAAATGGAGCTCAGGGGCACTGCAATTCACAAACCTGCAGAGTTTTAAATGATACCTCTCGTCCACAAATATATTAAGGGAAGGCAACGAAGAGGCTTTGAAAGCAAGGCAGAATTGCAGGAAACAGATTTCAGGAGGTAGATTCGAATCGCCTTGAAAGCACATGAAAAGCGGCAAAACGTGGACAATGATGCCCTTGGCCAAAAAGGGCGTATGCGTTTTTTCCTGAATATATTCAGGAAAAAACGCATACGCCCTTTTTGGCCAACCAAGCAACCTGGAAAAGCCAATCAGCACTCCAAAGAAGCCTCACTTCCCAGCGGGCAAAAGGGCCATGCGGAAAAAAGTGTCCAAACCAGAAATGCAGGACCGGCCATGGAGAAATGGGAGCCTTGCTACGCTGATGGGTGGGATGTACATTGCCAACAGCCACTCTGGAGAAGTGTACGGTGTGTTCTGAAACATCTAAAAAACACAGCTTGGAGAGCACAGGGCACTTCCACTCATGGGCGTATAAATTGGGAAAACTAAAAATCAGCAAGACACAGGCACCCCAAAGTTTAGGGCTGCTCTGTTGACAAGAACCCCCACTTCATTACACCTTAAATATCCTAGGAAAGAGAAAAATGGATAAAGAAGTTGTGGTCCTCATGTACAATGGAATATCACTCAGCCATGAAATCAACGTCATAAGGCTAGTAGCAGCACGATGAGTGGATTTAGGTACGACGATTCTAAGTGAAATAAGTCACACAGAAAAAGACACTTATCATAAGATATCACTTCTAGAGGGAATGTAAAAACCGCTACACTTGAACTGAATTACAAAACAGAACAGAGTCACACGTTTAGGAAACACACTATGGCTGCTGAACGGGAAAGGTGAGGTGGGGTGATGCATAAAACAAGGGTTTCAAATTAGCTCAGATACCGTTCCATAAACCCAATATGTAAGAGACAAGACCTATTCCTTTTTCAGTGAACTGGACTCAACACCCCCTATTCACCGCACAAGATTATATCTGACTAGTAAGAATCTTCAAACCTATGTATTGATATCTCTCTGTAAGTGAGTCAAGGGGGTGTAAAGCGTAATAAACACAGCCGTGAAAAGCAGCTAAACCCCATTATAAAAATAAATTACTTTTCAAAACCCGTGAAACAAAGACAGTGAAAGAGAGAGAAATTCTTACAAAATTCGTTCAGGGGCTGTGATGCAACCTGGATTGACCATATCTAGACCCACAGCTGATTGAGACATAAGGGTGGACACTCTTGGGGCTGAGAGGTTCGGTGAGGTTGGGTGAGCCAACGCAGACCCTTTCAAGTAATACTGCATGGTACCCATCCCATGGGTCCCAAATCTCCAGGTTCAAGGGCATCTTCCTACGTCGAAAACAGGCATGAGAAACCCAGAAGATGGTACACCGTGTGATCGGGAAAGGTTTCTAAAACGCACCTCATTTCTCATCTCCTTTGCTCGGGTTCGCCATTCCAGCCGATTTACTAGCCATCTCCCTCCTTGGAGAATCAGCACCTTTAACCTCCTGTTCCATACAGGTTGCAATTTGTCCTGAGGATGAACGGGAAGAGGGGGAACCAATGAGAGACTAGCTCTAGGTGTTGGGACAGGCACAGGTCACTCTATTTTCCCATCAGGAAGAAGAATTAAGCACAAGCTCAGCCTGCCCCCCAGAACCAGAAGAGGGCCTGAAGCAATCCTGCGCTTTTGCGGCCAGCTCCCAAAAAAGCGAGTTGAAAAATGGAGCTCAGGGGCCCTGCAATTCACAAACCTGCAGAGTTTTAAATGATACCTCTCGTCCACAAATATATTAAGGGAAGGCAACGAAGAGGCTTTGAAAGCAAGGCAGAATTGCAGGAAACAGATTTCAGGAGGTAGATTCGAATCGCCTTGAAAGCACATGAAAAGCGGCAAAACGTGGACAATGATGCCCTTGGCCAAAAAGGGCGTATGCGTTTTTTCCTGAATATATTCAGGAAAAAACGCATACGCCCTTTTTGGCCAACCAAGCAACCTGGAAAGGCCAATCAGCGCTCCAAAGAAGCCTCACTTCCCAGCGGGCAAAAGGGCCATGCGGAAAAAAGTGTCCAAACCAGAAATGCAGGACCGGCCATGGAGAAATGGGAGCCTTGCTACGCTGATGGGTGGGATGTACATTGCCAACAGCCACTCTGGAGAAGTGTACGGTGTGTTCTGAAACATCTAAAAAACACAGCTTGGAGAGCATAGGGCACTTCCACTCATGGGCGTATAAATTGGGAAAACTAAAAATCAGCAAGACACAGGCAACCCAAAGTTTAGGGCTGCTCTGTTGACAAGAACCCCCACTTCATTACACCTTAAATATCCTAGGAAAGAGAAAAATGGATAAAGAAGTTGTGGTCCTCATGTACAATGGAATATCACTCAGCCATGAAATCAACGTCATAAGGCTAGTAGCAGGACGATGAGTGGATTTAGGTACGACGATTCTAAGTGAAATAAGTCACACAGAAAAAGACACTTATCATAAGATATCACTTCTAGAGGGAATGTAAAAACCGCTACACTTGAACTGAATTACAAAACAGAACAGAGTCACACGTTTAGAAAACACACTATGGCTGCTGAACGGGAAAGGTGAGGTGGGGTGATGCATAAAACAAGGGTTTCAAATTAGCTCCGATACCGTTCCATAAACCCAATATGTAAGAGACAAGACCTATTCCTTTTTCAGTGAACTGGACTCAACACCCCCTATTCACCGCACAAGAATATATCTGACTAGTAAGAATCTTCAAACCTATGTATTGATATCTCTCTGTAAGTGAGTCAAGGGGGTGTAAAGCGGCATAAACACAGCCGTGAAAAGCAGCTAAACCCCATTATAAAAATAAATTACTTTTCAAAACCCGTGAAACAAAGACAGTGAAAGAGAGAGAAATTCTTACAAAATTCGTTCAGGGGCTGTGATGCAACCTGGATTGACCATATCTAGACCCACAGCTGATTGAGACATAAGGGTGGACACTCTTGGGGCTGAGAGGTTCGGTGAGGTTGGGTGAGCCAACGCAGACCCTTTCAAGTAATACTGCATGGTACCCATCCCATGGGTCCCAAATCTCCAGGTTCAAGGGCATCTTCCTACGTCGAAAACAGGCATGAGAAACCCAGAAGATGGTACACCGTGTGATCGGGAAAGGTTTCTAAAACGCACCTCATTTCTCATCTCCTTTGCTCGGGTTCGCCATTCCAGCCGATTTACTAGCCATCTCCCTCCTTGGAGAATCAGCACCTTTAACCTCCTGTTCCGTACAGGTTGCAATTTGTCCTGAGGATGAACGGGAAGAGGGGGAACCAATGAGAGACTAGCTCTAGGTGTTGGGACAGGCACAGGTCACTCTATTTTCCCATCAGGAAGAAGAATTAAGCACAAGCTCAGCCTGCCCCCCAGAACCAGAAGAGGGCCTGAAGCAATCCTGCGCTTTTGCGGCCAGCTCCCAAAAAAGCGAGTTGAAAAATGGAGCTCAGGGGCACTGCAATTCACAAACCTGCAGAGTTTTAAATGATACCTCTCGTCCACAAATATATTAAGGGAAGGCAACGAAGAGGCTTTGAAAGCAAGGCAGAATTGCAGGAAACAGATTTCAGGAGGTAGATTCGAATCGCCTTGAAAGCACATGAAAAGCGGCAAAACGTGGACAATGATGCCCTTGGCCAAAAAGGGCGTATGCGTTTTTTCCGGAATATATTCAGGAAAAAACGCATACGCCCTTTTTGGCCAACCAAGCAACCTGGAAAGGCCAATCAGCGCTCCAAAGAAGTCTCGCTTCCCAGCGGGCAAAAGGGCCATGGGGAAAAAAGTGTCCAAACCAGAAATGCAGGACCGGCCATGGAGAAATGGGAGCCTTGCTACGCTGATGGGTGGGATGTAAATTGCCAACAGGCACTCCGGAGAAGTGTACGGTGTGTTCTGAAACATCTAAAAACACAGCTTGGAGAGCATAGGGCACTTCCACTCATGGGCGTATAAATTGGGAAAACTAAAAATCAGCAAGACACAGGCACCCCAAAGTTTAGGGCTGCTCTGTTGACAAGAACCCCCACTTCATTACACCTTAAATATCCTAGGAAAGCGAAAAATGGATAAAGAAGTTGTGGTCCTCATGTACAATGGAATATCACTCAGCCATGAAATCAACGTCATAAGGCTAGTAGCAGCACGATGAGTGGATTTAGGTACGACGATTCTAAGTGAAATAAGTCACACAGAAAAAGACACTTATCCTAAGATATCACTTAGAGAGGGAATGTAAAAACCGCTACACTTGAACTGAATTGCAAAACAGAACAGAGTCCCACGTTTAGGAAACACACTATGGCTGCTGAACGGGAAAGGTGAGGTGGGGTGATGCATAAAACAAGGGTTTCAAATTAGCTCAGATACCGTTCCATAAACCCAATATGTAAGAGACAAGACCTATTCCTTTTTCAGTGAACTGGACTCAACACCCCCTATTCACCGCACAAGAATATATCTGACTAGTAAGAACCTTCAAACCTATGTATTGATATCTCTCTTTAAGTGAGTGAAGGGGGTGTAAAGCGGCATAAACACAGCCATGAAAAGCAGCTAAACCCCATTATAAAAATAAATTACTTTTCAAAACCCGTGAAACAAAGACAGTGAAAGAGAGAGAAATTCTTACAAAATTCGTTCAGGGGCTGTGATGCAACCTGGATTGACCATATCTAGACCCACAGCTGATTGAGACATAAGGGTGGACACTCTTGAGGCTGAGAGGTTCGGTGAGGTTGGGTGAGCCAACGCAGACCCTTTCAAGTAATACTGCATGGTACCCATCCCATGGGTCCCAAATCTCCAGGTTCAAGGGCATCTTCCTACGTCGAAAACAGGCATGAGAAACCCAGAAGATGGTACACCGTGTGATCGGGAAAGGTTTCTAAAACGCACCTCATTTCTCATCTCCTTTGCTCGGGTTCGCCATTCCAGCCGATTTACTAGCCATCTCCCTCCTTGGAGAATCAGCACCTTTAACCTCCTGTTCCGTACAGGTTGCAATTTGTCCTGAGGATGAACGGGAAGAGGGGGAACCAATGAGAGACTAGCTCTAGGTGTTGGGACAGGCACAGGTCACTCTATTTTCCCATCAGGAAGAAGAAATAAGCACAAGCTCAGCCTGCCCCCCAGAACCAGAAGAGGGCCTGAAGCAATCCTGCGCTTTTGCAGCCAGCTCCCAAAAAAGCGAGTTGAAAAATGGAGCTCAGGGGCACTGCAATTCACAAACCTGCAGAGTTTTAAATGATACCTCTCGTCCACAAATATATTAAGGGAAGGCAACGAAGAGGCTTTGAAAGCAAGGCAGAATTGCAGGAAACAGATTTCAGGAGGTAGATTCGAATCGCCTTGAAAGCACATGAAAAGCGGCAAAACGTGGACAATGATGCCCTTGGCCAAAAAGGGCGTATGCGTTTTTTCCTGAATATATTCAGGAAAAAACGCATACGCCCTTTTTGGCCAACCAAGCAACCTGGAAAGGCCTATCAGCGCTCCAAAGAAGTCTCGCTTCCCAGCGGGCAAAAGGGCCATGCGGAAAAAAGTGTCCAAACCAGAAATGCAGGACAGGCCATGGAGAAATGGGAGCCTTGCTACGCTGATGGGTGGGATGTAAATTGCCAACATCCACTCTGGAGAAGTGTACGGTGTGTTCTGAAACATCTAAAAAACACAGCTTGGAGAGCATAGGGCACTTCCACTCATGGGCGTATAAATTGGGAAAACTAAAAATCAGCAAGACACAGGCACCCCAAAGTTTAGGGCTGCTCTGTTGACAAGAACCCCCACTTCATTACACCTTAAATATCCTAGGAAAGAGAAAAATGGATAAAGAAGTTGTGGTCCTCATGTACAATGGAATATCACTCAGCCATGAAATCCACGTCATAAGGCTAGTAGCAGCACGATGAGTGGATTTAGGTACGACGATTCTAAGTGAAATAAGTCACACAGAAAAAGACACTTATCATAAGATATCACTTCTAGAGGGAATGTAAAAACCGCTACACTTGAACTGAATTACAAAACAGAACAGAGTCACACGTTTAGGAAACACACTATGGCTGCTGAACGGGAAAGGTGAGGTGGGGTGATGCATAAAACAAGGGTTTCAAATTAGCTCAGATACCGTTCCATAAAGCCAATATGTAAGAGACAAGACCTATTCCTTGCTCAGTGAACTGGACTCAACAACCCCTATTCACCGCACAAGAATATATCTGACTAGTAAGAATCTTCAAACCTATGTATTGATATCTCTCTGTAAGTGAGTCAAGGGGGTGTAAAGCGGCATAAACACAGCCGTGAAAAGCAGCTAAACCCCATTATAAAAATAAATTACTTTTCAAAACCTGTGAAACAAAGACAGTGAAAGAGAGAGAAATTCTTACAAAATTCGTTCAGGGGCTGTGATGCAACCTGGATTGAACATATCTAGACCCACAGCTGATTGAGACATAAGGGTGGACACTCTTGGGGCTGAGAGGTTCGGTGTGGTTGGGTGAGCCAACGCAGACCCTTTCAAGTAATACTGCATGGTACCCATCCCATGGGTTCCAAATCTCCAGGTTCAAGGGCATCTTCCTACATCGAAAACAGGCATGAGAAACCCAGAAGATGGTACACCGTGTGATCGGGAAAGGTTTCTAAAACGCACCTCATTTCTCATCTCCTTGGCTCGGGTTCGCCATTCCAGCCGATTTACTAGCCATCTCCCTCCTTGGAGAATCAGCACCTTTAACCTCCTGTTCCGTACAGGTTGCAATTTGTCCTGAGGATGAACGGGAAGAGGGGGAACCAATGAGAGACTAGCTCTAGGTGTTGGGACAGGCACAGGTCACTCTATTTTCCCATCAGGAAGAAGAATTAAGCACAAGCTCAGCCTGCCCCCCAGAACCAGAAGAGGGCCTGAAGCAATCCTGCGCTTTTGCGGCCAGCTCCCAAAAAAGCGAGTTGAAAAATGGAGCTCAGGGGCACTGCAATTCACAAACCTGCCGAGTTTTAAATGATACCTCTCGTCCACAAATATATTAAGGGAAGGCAACGAAGAGGCTTTGAAAGCAAGGCAGACTTGCAGGAAACAGATTTCAGGAGGTAGATTCGAATCGCCTTGAAAGCACATGAAAAGCGGCAAAACGTGGACAATGATGCCCTTGGCCAAAAAGGGCGTATGCGTTTTTTCCTGAATATATTCAGGAAAAAACGCATACGCCCTTTTTGGCCAACCAAGCAACCTGGAAAGGCCAATCAGCGCTCCAAAGAAGTCTCGCTTCCCAGCGGGCAAAAGGTCCATGCGGAAAAAAGTGTCCAAACCAGAAATGCAGGACCGGCCATGGAGAAATGGGAGCCTTGCTACGCTGATGGGTGGGATGTAAATTGCCAACAGCCACTCTGGAGAAGTGTACGGTGTGTTCTGAAACATCTAAAAAACACAGCTTGGAGAGCATAGGGCACTTCCACTCATGGGCGTATAAATTGGGAAAACTAAAAATCAGCAAGACACAGGCACCCCAAAGTTTAGGGCTGCTCTGTTGACAAGAACCCCCACTTCATTACACCTTAAATATCCTAGGAAAGAGAAAAATGGATAAAGAAGTTGTGGTCCTCATGTACAATGGAATATCACTCAGCCATGAAATCCACGTCATAACGCTAGTAGCAGCACGATGAGTGGATTTAGGTACGACGATTCTAAGTGAAATAAGTCACACAGAAAAAGACACTTATCATAAGATATCACTTCTAGAGGGAATGTAAAAACCGCTACACTTGAACTGAATTACAAAACAGAACAGAGTCACACGTTTAGGAAACACACTATGGCTGGTGAACGGGAAAGGTGAGGTGGGGTGATGCATAAAACAAGGGTTTCAAATTAGCTCAGATACCGTTCCATAAACCCAATATGTAAGAGACAAGACCTATTCCTTTTTCAGTGAACTGGACTCAACACCCCCTATTCACCACACAAGAATATATCTGACTAGTAAGAATCTTCAAACCTATGTATTGATATCTCTCTGTAAGTGAGTCAAGGGGATGTAAAGCGGCATAAACACAGCCGTGAAAAGCAGCTACACCCCATTATAAAAATAAATTACTTTTCAAAACCCGTGAAACAAAGACAGTGAAAGAGAGAGAAATTCTTACAAAATTCCTTCAGGGGCTGTGATGCAACCTGGATTGACCATATCTAGACCCACAGCTGATTGAGACATAAGGGTGGACACTCTTGGGGCTGAGAGGTTCGGTGTGGTTGGGTGAGCCAACGCAGACCCTTTCAAGTAATACTGCATGGTACCCATCCCATGGGTCCCAAATCTCCAGGTTCAAGGGCATCTTCCTACGTCGAAAACAGGCATGAGAAACCCAGAAGATGGTACACCGTGTGATCGGGAAAGGTTTCTAAAACGCACCTCATTTCTCATCTCCTTTGCTCGGGTTCGCCATTCCAGCCGATTTACTAGCCATCTCCCTCCTTGGAGAATCAGCACCTTTAACCTCCTGTTCCGTACAGGTTGCAATTTGTCCTGAGGATGAACGGGAAGAGGGGGAACCAATGAGAGACTAGCTCTAGGTGTTGGGACAGGCACAGGTCACTCTATTTTCCCATCAGGAAGAAGAATTAAGCACAAGCTCAGCCTGCCCCCCAGAACCAGAAGAGGGCCTGAAGCAATCCTGCGCTTTTGCGGCCAGCTCCCAAAAAAGCGAGTTGAAAATTGGAGCTCAGGGGCACTGCAATTCACAAACCTGCAGAGTTTTAAATGATACCTCTCGTCCACAAATATATTAAGGGAAGGCAACGAAGAGGCTTTGAAAGCAAGGCAGAATTGCAGGAAACAGATTTCAGGAGGTAGATTCGAATCGCCTTGAAAGCACATGAAAAGCGGCAAAACGTGGACAATGATGCCCTTGGCCAAAAAGGGCGTATGCATTTTTTCCTGAATATATTCAGGAAAAAACGCATACGCCCTTTTTGGCCAACCAAGCAACCTGGAAAGGCCAATCAGCGCTCCAAAGAAGTCTCGCTTCCCAGCGGGCAAAAGGGCCATGCGGAAAAAAGTGTCCAAACCAGAAGTGCAGGACCGGCCATGGAGAAATGGGAGCCTTGCTACGCTGATGGGTGGGATGTAAATTGCCAACAGCCACCCTGGAGAAGTGTACGGTGTGTTCTGAAACATCTAAAAAACACAGCTTGGAGAGCATAGGGCACTTCCACTCATGGGCGTATAAATTGGGAAAACTAAAAATCAGCAAGACACAGGCACCCCAAAGTTGAGGGCTGCTCTGTTGACAAGAACCCCCACTTCATTACACCTTAAATATCCTAGGAAAGAGAAAAATGGATAAAGAAGTTGTGGTCCTCATGTACAATGGAATATCACTCAGCCATGAAATCCACGTCATAAGGCTAGTAGCAGCACGATGAGTGGATTTAGATACGACGATACTAAGTGAAATAAGTCACACAGAAAAAGACACTTATCATAAGATATCACTTCTAGAGGGAATGTAAAAACCGCTACACTTGAACTGAATTACAAAACAGAACAGAGTCACACGTTTAGGAAACACACTATGGCTGCTGAACGGGAAAGGTGAGGTGGGGTGATGCATAAAACAAGGGTTTCAAATTAGCTCAGATACCGTTCCATAAACCCAATATGTAAGAGACAAGACCTATTCCTTTTTCAGTGAACTGGACTCAACACCCCCTATTCACCGCACAAGAATATATCTGACTAGTAAGAACCTTCAAACCTATGTATTGATATCTCTCTGTAAGTGAGTCAAGGGGGTGTAAAGCGGCATAAACACAGCCGTGAAAAGCAGCTACACCCCATTATAAAAATAAATTACTTTTCAAAACCCGTGAAACAAAGACAGTGAAAGAGAGAGAAATTCTTACAAAATTCCTTCAGGGGCTGTGATGCAACCTGGATTGACCATATCTAGACCCACAGCTGATTGAGACATAAGGGTGGACACTCTTGGGGCTGAGAGGTTCGGTGTGGTTGGGTGAGCCAACGCAGACCCTTTCAAGTAATACTGCATGGTACCCATCCCATGGGTCCCAAATCTCCAGGTTCAAGGGCATCTTCCTACGTCGAAAACAGGCATGAGAAACCCAGAAGATGGTACACCGTGTGATCGGGAAAGGTTTCTAAAACGCACCTCATTTCTCATCTCCTTTGCTCGGGTTCGCCATTCCAGCCGATTTACTAGCCATCTCCCTCCTTGGAGAATCAGCACCTTTAACCTCCTGTTCCGTACAGGTTGCAATTTGTCCTGAGGATGAACGGGAAGAGGGGGAACCAATGAGAGACTAGCTCTAGGTGTTGGGACAGGCACAGGTCACTCTATTTTCCCATCAGGAAGAAGAATTAAGCACAAGCTCAGCCTGCCCCCCAGAACCAGAAGAGGGCCTGAAGCAATCCTGCGCTTTTGCGGCCAGCTCCCAAAAAAGCGAGTTGAAAATTGGAGCTCAGGGGCACTGCAATTCACAAACCTGCAGAGTTTTAAATGATACCTCTCGTCCACAAATATATTAAGGGAAGGCAACGAAGAGGCTTTGAAAGCAAGGCAGAATTGCAGGAAACAGATTTCAGGAGGTAGATTCGAATCGCCTTGAAAGCACATGAAAAGCGGCAAAACGTGGACAATGATGCCCTTGGCCAAAAAGGGCGTATGCATTTTTTCCTGAATATATTCAGGAAAAAACGCATACGCCCTTTTTGGCCAACCAAGCAACCTGGAAAGGCCAATCAGCGCTCCAAAGAAGTCTCGCTTCCCAGCGGGCAAAAGGGCCATGCGGAAAAAAGTGTCCAAACCAGAAGTGCAGGACCGGCCATGGAGAAATGGGAGCCTTGCTACGCTGATGGGTGGGATGTAAATTGCCAACAGCCACCCTGGAGAAGTGTACGGTGTGTTCTGAAACATCTAAAAAACACAGCTTGGAGAGCATAGGGCACTTCCACTCATGGGCGTATAAATTGGGAAAACTAAAAATCAGCAAGACACAGGCACCCCAAAGTTGAGGGCTGCTCTGTTGACAAGAACCCCCACTTCATTACACCTTAAATATCCTAGGAAAGAGAAAAATGGATAAAGAAGTTGTGGTCCTCATGTACAATGGAATATCACTCAGCCATGAAATCCACGTCATAAGGCTAGTAGCAGCACGATGAGTGGATTTAGATACGACGATACTAAGTGAAATAAGTCACACAGAAAAAGACACTTATCATAAGATATCACTTCTAGAGGGAATGTAAAAACCGCTACACTTGAACTGAATTACAAAACAGAACAGAGTCACACGTTTAGGAAACACACTATGGCTGCTGAACGGGAAAGGTGAGGTGGGGTGATGCATAAAACAAGGGTTTCAAATTAGCTCAGATACCGTTCCATAAACCCAATATGTAAGAGACAAGACCTATTCCTTTTTCAGTGAACTGGACTCAACACCCCCTATTCACCGCACAAGAATATATCTGACTAGTAAGAACCTTCAAACCTATGTATTGATATCTCTCTGTAAGTGAGTCAAGGGGGTGTAAAGCGGCATAAACACAGCCGTGAAAAGCAGCTAAACCCCATTATAAAAATAAATTACTTTTCAAAACCCGTGAAACAAAGACAGTGAAAGAGAGAGAAATTCTTACAAAATTCGTTCAGGGGCTGTGATGCAACCTGGATTGACCATATCTAGACCCACAGCTGATTGAGACATAAGGCTGGACACTCTTGGGGCTGAGAGGTTCGGTGAGGTTGGGTGAGCCAACGCAGACCCTTTCAAGTAATACTGCATGGTACCCATCCCATGGGTCCCAAATCTCCAGGTTCAAGGGCATCTTCCTACGTCGAAAACAGGCATGAGAAACTCAGAAGATGGTACACCGTGTGATCGGGAAAGGTTTCTAAAACGCACCTCATTTCTCATCTCCTTTGCTCGGGTTCGCCATTCCAGCCGATTTACTAGCCATCTCCCTCCTTGGAGAATCAGCACCTTTAACCTCCTGTTCCGTACAGGTTGCAATTTGTCCTGAGGATGAACGGGAAGAGGGGGAACCAATGAGAGAGTAGCTCTAGGTGTTGGGACAGGCACAGGTCACTCTATTTTCCCATCAGGAAGAAGAATTAAGCACAAGCTCAGCCTGCCCCCCAGAACCAGAAGAGGGCCTGAAGCAATCCTGCGCTTTTGCGGCCAGCTCCCAAAAAAGCGAGTTGAAAAATGGAGCTCAGGGGCCCTGCAATTCACAAACCTGCAGAGTTTTAAATGATACCTCTCGTCCACAAATATATTAAGGGAAGGCAACGAAGAGGCTTTGAAAGCAAGGCAGACTTGCAGGAAACAGATTTCAGGAGGTAGATTCGAATCGCCTTGAAAGCACATGAAAAGCGGCAAAACGTGGACAATGATGCCCTTGGCCAAAAAGGGCGTATGCGTTTTTTCCTGAATATATTCAGGAAAAAACGCATACGCCCTTTTTGGCCAACCAAGCAACCTGGAAAGGCCAATCAGCGCTCCAAAGAAGTCTCGCTTCCCAGCGGGCAAAAGGGCCATGCGGAAAAAAGTGTCCAAACCAGAAATGCAGGACCGGCCATGGAGAAATGGGAGCCTTGCTACGCTGATGGGTGGGATGTAAATTGCCAACAGCCACTCTGGAGAAGTGTACGGTGTGTTCTGAAACATCTAAAAAACACAGCTTGGAGAGCATAGGGCACTTCCACTCATGGGCGTATAAATTGGGAAAACTAAAAATCAGCAAGACACAGGCACCCCAAAGTTGAGGGCTGCTCTGTTGACAAGAACCCCCACTTCATTACACCTTAAATATCCTAGGAAAGAGAAAAATGGATAAAGAAGTTGTGGTCCTCATGTACAATGGAATATCACTCAGCCATGAAATCCACGTCATAAGGCTAGTAGCAGCACGATGAGTGGATTTAGGTACGACGATTCTAAGTGAAATAAGTCACACAGAAAAAGACACTTATCATAAGATATCACTTAGAGAGGGAATGTAAAAACCGCTACACTTGAACTGAATTACAAAACAGAACAGAGTCACACGTTTAGGAAACACACTATGGCTGCTGAACGGGAAAGGTGAGGTGGGGTGATGCATAAAACAAGGGTTTCAAATTAGCTCAGATACCGTTCCATAAACCCAATATGTAAGAGACAAGACCTATTCCTTTTTCAGTGAACTGGACTCAACACCCCCTATTCACCGCACAAGAATATATCTGACTAGTAAGAATCTTCAAACCTATGTATTGATATCTCTCTGTAAGTGAGTCAAGGGGATGTAAAGCGGCATAAACACAGCCGTGAAAAGCAGCTAAACCCCATTATAAAAATAAATTACTTTTCAAAACCCGTGAAACAAAGACAGTGAAAGAGAGAGAAATTCTTACAAAATTCGTTCAGGGGCTGTGATGCAACCTGGATTGACCATATCTAGACCCACAGCTGATTGAGACATAAGGGTGGACACTCTTGGGGCTGAGAGGTTCGGTGAGGTTGGGTGAGCCAACGCAGACCCTTTCAAGTAATACTGCATGGTACCCATCCCATGGGTCCCAAATCTCCAGGTTCAAGGGCATCTTCCTACGTCGAAAACAGGCATGAGAAACCCAGAAGATGGTACACCGTGTGATCGGGAAAGGTTTCTAAAACGCACCTCATTTCTCATCTCCTTTGCTCGGGTTCGCCATTCCAGCCGATTTACTAGCCATCTCCCTCCTTGGAGAATCAGCACCTTTAACCTCCTGTTCCGTACAGGTTGCAATTTGTCCTGAGGATGAACGGGAAGAGGGGGAACCAATGAGAGACTAGCTCTAGGTGTTGGGACAGGCACAGGTCACTCTATTTTCCCATCAGGAAGAAGAATTAAGCACAAGCTCAGCCTGCCCCCCAGAACCAGAAGAGGGCCTGAAGCAATCCTGCGCTTTTGCGGCCAGCTCCCAAAAAAGCGAGTTGAAAAATGGAGCTCAGGGGCACTGCAATTCACAAACCTGCACAGTTTTAAATGATACCTCTCGTCCACAAATATATTAAGGGAAGGCAACGAAGAGGCTTTGAAAGCAAGGCAGAATTGCAGGAAACAGATTTCAGGAGGTAGATTCGAATCGCCTTGAAAGCACATGAAAAGCGGCAAAACGTGGACAATGATGCCCTTGGCCAAAAAGGGCGTATGCGTTTTTTCCTGAATATATTCAGGAAAAAACGCATACGCCCTTTTTGGCCAACCAAGCAACCTGGAAAGGCCAATCAGCGCTCCAAAGAAGTCTCGTTTCCCAGCGGGCAAAAGGGTCATGCGGAAAAAAGTGTCCAAACCAGAAATGCAGGACCGGCCATGGAGAAATGGGAGCCTTGCTACGCTGATGGGTGGGATGTAAATTGCCAACAGCCACTCTGGAGAAGTGTACGGTGTGTTCTGAAACATCTAAAAAACACAGCTTGGAGAGCATAGGGCACTTCCACTCATGGGCGTATAAATTGGGAAAACTAAAAATCAGCAAGACACAGGCACCCCAAAGTTTAGGGCTGCTCTGTTGACAAGAACCCCCACTTCATTACACCTTAAATATCCTAGGAAAGAGAAAAATGGATAAAGAAGTTGTGGTCCTCATGTACAATGGAATATCACTCAGCCATGAAATCCACGTCATAAGGCTAGTAGCAGCACGATGAGTGGATTTAGGTACGACGATTCTAAGTGAAATAAGTCACACAGAAAAAGACACTTATCATAAGATATCACTTCTAGAGGGAATGTAAAAACCGCTACACTTGAACTGAATTACAAAACAGAACAGAGTCACACGTTTAGGAAACACACTATGGCTGCTGAAAGGGAAAGGTGAGGTGGGGTGATGCATAAAACAAGGGTTTCAAATTAGCTCAGATACCGTTCCATAAACCCAATATGTAAGAGACAAGACCTATTCCTTTTTCAGTGAACTGGACTCAACACCCCCTATTCACCGCACAAGAATATATCTGACTAGTAAGAATCTTCAAACCTATGTATTGATATCTCTCTGTAAGTGAGTCAAGGGGATGTAAAGCGGCATAAACACAGCCGTGAAAAGCAGCTACACCCCATTATAAAAATAAATTACTTTTCAAAACCCGTGAAACAAAGACAGTGAAAGAGAGAGAAATTCTTACAAAATTCCTTCAGGGGCTGTGATGCAACCTGGATTGACCATATCTAGACCCACAGCTGATTGAGACATAAGGGTGGACACTCTTGGGGCTGAGAGGTTCGGTGTGGTTGGGTGAGCCAACGCAGACCCTTTCAAGTAATACTGCATGGTACCCATCCCATGGGTCCCAAATCTCCAGGTTCAAGGGCATCTTCCTACGTCGAAAACAGGCATGAGAAACCCAGAAGATGGTACACCGTGTGATCGGGAAAGGTTTCTAAAACGCACCTCATTTCTCATCTCCTTTGCTCGGGTTCGCCATTCCAGCCGATTTACTAGCCATCTCCCTCCTTGGAGAATCAGCACCTTTAACCTCCTGTTCCGTACAGGTTGCAATTTGTCCTGAGGATGAACGGGAAGAGGGGGAACCAATGAGAGACTAGCTCTAGGTGTTGGGACAGGCACAGGTCACTCTATTTTCCCATCAGGAAGAAGAATTAAGCACAAGCTCAGCCTGCCCCCCAGAACCAGAAGAGGGCCTGAAGCAATCCTGCGCTTTTGCGGCCAGCTCCCAAAAAAGCGAGTTGAAAATTGGAGCTCAGGGGCACTGCAATTCACAAACCTGCAGAGTTTTAAATGATACCTCTCGTCCACAAATATATTAAGGGAAGGCAACGAAGAGGCTTTGAAAGCAAGGCAGAATTGCAGGAAACAGATTTCAGGAGGTAGATTCGAATCGCCTTGAAAGCACATGAAAAGCGGCAAAACGTGGACAATGATGCCCTTGGCCAAAAAGGGCGTATGCGTTTTTTCCTGAATATATTCAGGAAAAAACGCATACGCCCTTTTTGGCCAACCAAGCAACCTGGAAAGGCCAATCAGCGCTCCAAAGAAGTCTCGCTTCCCAGCGGGCAAAAGGGCCATGCGGAAAAAAGTGTCCAAACCAGAAGTGCAGGACCGGCCATGGAGAAATGGGAGCCTTGCTACGCTGATGGGTGGGATGTAAATTGCCAACAGCCACCCTGGAGAAGTGTACGGTGTGTTCTGAAACATCTAAAAAACACAGCTTGGAGAGCATAGGGCACTTCCACTCATGGGCGTATAAATTGGGAAAACTAAAAATCAGCAAGACACAGGCACCCCAAAGTTGAGGGCTGCTCTGTTGACAAGAACCCCCACTTCATTACACCTTAAATATCCTAGGAAAGAGAAAAATGGATAAAGAAGTTGTGGTCCTCATGTACAATGGAATATCACTCAGCCATGAAATCCACGTCATAAGGCTAGTAGCAGCACGATGAGTGGATTTAGGTACGACGATACTAAGTGAAATAATTCACACAGAAAAAGACACTTATCATAAGATATCACTTCTAGAGGGAATGTAAAAACCGCTACACTTGAACTGAATTACAAAACAGAACAGAGTCACACGTTTAGGAAACACACTATGGCTGCTGAACGGGAAAGGTGAGGTGGGGTGATGCATAAAACAAGGGTTTCAAATTAGCTCAGATACCGTTCCATAAACCCAATATGTAAGAGACAAGACCTATTCCTTTTTCAGTGAACTGGACTCAACACCCCCTATTCACCGCACAAGAATATATCTGACTAGTAAGAACCTTCAAACCTATGTATTGATATCTCTCTGTAAGTGAGTCAAGGGGGTGTAAAGCGGCATAAACACAGCCGTGAAAAGCAGCTAAACCCCATTATAAAAATAAATTACTTTTCAAAACCCGTGAAACAAAGACAGTGAAAGAGAGAGAAATTCTTACAAAATTCGTTCAGGGGCTGTGATGCAACCTGGATTGACCATATCTAGACCCACAGCTGATTGAGACATAAGGCTGGACACTCTTGGGGCTGAGAGGTTCGGTGAGGTTGGGTGAGCCAACGCAGACCCTTTCAAGTAATACTGCATGGTACCCATCCCATGGGTCCCAAATCTCCAGGTTCAAGGGCATCTTCCTACGTCGAAAACAGGCATGAGAAACTCAGAAGATGGTACACCGTGTGATCGGGAAAGGTTTCTAAAACGCACCTCATTTCTCATCTCCTTTGCTCGGGTTCGCCATTCCAGCCGATTTACTAGCCATCTCCCTCCTTGGAGAATCAGCACCTTTAACCTCCTGTTCCGTACAGGTTGCAATTTGTCCTGAGGATGAACGGGAAGAGGGGGAACCAATGAGAGAGTAGCTCTAGGTGTTGGGACAGGCACAGGTCACTCTATTTTCCCATCAGGAAGAAGAATTAAGCACAAGCTCAGCCTGCCCCCCAGAACCAGAAGAGGGCCTGAAGCAATCCTGCGCTTTTGCGGCCAGCTCCCAAAAAAGCGAGTTGAAAAATGGAGCTCAGGGGCCCTGCAATTCACAAACCTGCAGAGTTTTAAATGATACCTCTCGTCCACAAATATATTAAGGGAAGGCAATGAAGAGGCTTTGAAAGCAAGGCAGACTTGCAGGAAACAGATTTCAGGAGGTAGATTCGAATCGCCTTGAAAGCACATGAAAAGCGGCAAAACGTGGACAATGATGCCCTTGGCCAAAAAGGGCGTATGCGTTTTTTCCTGAATATATTCAGGAAAAAACGCATACGCCCTTTTTGGCCAACCAAGCAACCTGGAAAGGCCAATCAGCGCTCCAAAGAAGTCTCGCTTCCCAGCGGGCAAAAGGGCCATGCGGAAAAAAGTGTCCAAACCAGAAATGCAGGACCGGCCATGGAGAAATGGGAGCCTTGCTACGCTGATGGGTGGGATGTAAATTGCCAACAGCCACTCTGGAGAAGTGTACGGTGTGTTCTGAAACATCTAAAAAACACAGCTTGGAGAGCATAGGGCACTTCCACTCATGGGCGTATAAATTGGGAAAACTAAAAATCAGCAAGACACAGGCACCCCAAAGTTGAGGGCTGCTCTGTTGACAAGAACCCCCACTTCATTACACCTTAAATATCCTAGGAAAGAGAAAAATGGATAAAGAAGTTGTGGTCCTCATGTACTATGGAATATCACTCAGCCATGAAATCCACGTCATAAGGCTAGTAGCAGCACGATGAGTGGATTTAGGTACGACGATTCTAAGTGAAATAAGTCACACAGAAAAAGACACTTATCATAAGATATCACTTAGAGAGGGAATGTAAAAACCGCTACACTTGAACTGAATTACAAAACAGAACAGAGTCACACGTTTAGGAAACACACTATGGCTGCTGAACGGGAAAGGTGAGGTGGGGTGATGCATAAAACAAGGGTTTCAAATTAGCTCAGATACCGTTCCATAAACCCAATATGTAAGAGACAAGACCTATTCCTTTTTCAGTGAACTGGACTCAACACCCCCTATTCACCGCACAAGAATATATCTGACTAGTAAGAATCTTCAAACCTATGTATTGATATCTCTCTGTAAGTGAGTCAAGGGGATGTAAAGCGGCATAAACACAGCCGTGAAAAGCAGCTAAACCCCATTATAAAAATAAATTACTTTTCAAAACCCGTGAAACAAAGACAGTGAAAGAGAGAGAAATTCTTACAAAATTCGTTCAGGGGCTGTGATGCAACCTGGATTGACCATATCTAGACCCACAGCTGATTGAGACATAAGGGTGGACACTCTTGGGGCTGAGAGGTTCGGTGAGGTTGGGTGAGCCAACGCAGACCCTTTCAAGTAATACTGCATGGTACCCATCCCATGGGTCCCAAATCTCCAGGTTCAAGGGCATCTTCCTACGTCGAAAACAGGCATGAGAAACCCAGAAGATGGTACACCGTGTGATCGGGAAAGGTTTCTAAAACGCACCTCATTTCTCATCTCCTTTGCTCGGGTTCGCCATTCCAGCCGATTTACTAGCCATCTCCCTCCTTGGAGAATCAGCACCTTTAACCTCCTGTTCCGTACAGGTTGCAATTTGTCCTGAGGATGAACGGGAAGAGGGGGAACCAATGAGAGACTAGCTCTAGGTGTTGGGACAGGCACAGGTCACTCTATTTTCCCATCAGGAAGAAGAATTAAGCACAAGCTCAGCCTGCCCCCCAGAACCAGAAGAGGGCCTGAAGCAATCCTGCGCTTTTGCGGCCAGCTCCCAAAAAAGCGAGTTGAAAAATGGAGCTCAGGGGCACTGCAATTCACAAACCTGCACAGTTTTAAATGATACCTCTCGTCCACAAATATATTAAGGGAAGGCAACGAAGAGGCTTTGAAAGCAAGGCAGACTTGCAGGAAACAGATTTCAGGAGGTAGATTCGAATCGCCTTGAAAGCACATGAAAAGCGGCAAAACGTGGACAATGATGCCCTTGGCCAAAAAGGGCGTATGCGTTTTTTCCTGAATATATTCAGGAAAAAACGCATACGCCCTTTTTGGCCAACCAAGCAACCTGGAAAGGCCAATCAGCGCTCCAAAGAAGTCTCGTTTCCCAGCGGGCAAAAGGGTCATGCGGAAAAAAGTGTCCAAACCAGAAATGCAGGACCGGCCATGGAGAAATGGGAGCCTTGCTACGCTGATGGGTGGGATGTAAATTGCCAACAGCCACTCTGGAGAAGTGTACGGTGTGTTCTGAAACATCTAAAAAACACAGCTTGGAGAGCATAGGGCACTTCCACTCATGGGCGTATAAATTGGGAAAACTAAAAATCAGCAAGACACAGGCACCCCAAAGTTTAGGGCTGCTCTGTTGACAAGAACCCCCACTTCATTACACCTTAAATATCCTAGGAAAGAGAAAAATGGATAAAGAAGTTGTGGTCCTCATGTACAATGGAATATCACTCAGCCATGAAATCCACGTCATAAGGCTAGTAGCAGCACGATGAGTGGATTTAGGTACGACGATTCTAAGTGAAATAAGTCACACAGAAAAAGACACTTATCATAAGATATCACTTCTAGAGGGAATGTAAAAACCGCTACACTTGAACTGAATTACAAAACAGAACAGAGTCACACGTTTAGGAAACACACTATGGCTGCTGAAAGGGAAAGGTGAGGTGGGGTGATGCATAAAACAAGGGTTTCAAATTAGCTCAGATACCGTTCCATAAACCCAATATGTAAGAGACAAGACCTATTCCTTTTTCAGTGAACTGGACTCAACACCCCCTATTCACCGCACAAGAATATATCTGACTAGTAAGAATCTTCAAACCTATGTATTGATATCTCTCTGTAAGTGAGTCAAGGGGGTGTAAAGCGGCATAAACACAGCCGCGAAAAGCAGCTAAACCCCATTATAAAAATAAATTACTTTTCAAAACCCGTGAAACAAAGACAGTGAAAGAGAGAGAAATTCTTACAAATTTCGTTCAGGGGCTGTGATGCAACCTGGATTGACCATATCTAGACCCACAGCTGATTGAGACATAAGGGTGGACACTCTTGGGGCTGAGAGGTTCGGTGAGGTTGGGTGAGCCAACGCAGACCCTTTCAAGTAATACTGCATGGTACCCATCCCATGGGTCCCAAATCTCCAGGTTCAAGGGCATCTTCCTACGTCGAAAACAGGCATGAGAAACCCAGAAGATGGTACACCGTGTGATCGGGAAAGGTTTCTAAAACGCACCTCATTTCTCATCTCCTTTGCTCGGGTTCGCCATTCCAGCCGATTTACTAGCCATCTCCCTCCTTGGAGAATCAGCACCTTTAACCTCCTGTTCCGTACAGGTTGCAATTTGTCCTGAGGATGAACGGGAAGAGGGGGAACCAATGAGAGACTAGCTCTAGGTGTTGGGACAGGCACAGGTCACTCTATTTTCCCATCAGGAAGAAGAATTAAGCACAAGCTCAGCCTGCCCCCCAGAACCAGAAGAGGGCCTGAAGCAATCCTGCGCTTTTGCGGCCAGCTCCCAAAAAAGCGAGTTGAGAAATGGAGCTCAGGGGCACTGCAATTCACAAACTTGCAGAGTTTTAAATGATACCTCTCGTCCACAAATATATTAAGGGAAGGCAAAGAAGAGGCTTTGAAAGCAAGGCAGAATTGCAGGAAACAGATTTCAGGAGGTAGATTCGAATCGCCTTGAAAGCACATGAAAAGCGGCAAAACGTGGACAATGATGCCCTTGGCCAAAAAGGGCGTATGCGTTTTTTCCTGAATATATTCAGGAAAAAACGCATACGCCCTTTTTGGCCAACCCAGCAACCTGGAAAGGCAAATCAGCGCTCCAAAGAAGTCTCGCTTCCCAGCGGGCAAAAGGGCCATGCGGAAAAAAGTGTCCAAACCAGAAATGCAGGACCGGCCTTGCAGAAATGGGAGCCTTGCTAAGCTGATGGGTGGGATGTAAATTGCCAACAGCCACTCTGGAGAAGTGTACGGTGTGTTCTGAAACATCTAAAAAACACAGCTTGGAGAGCACAGGGCACTTCCACTCATGGGCGTATAAATTGGGAAAACTAAAAAGCAGCAAGACACAGGCACCCCAAAGTTTAGGGCTGCTCTGTTGACAAGAACCCCCACTTCATTACACCTTAAATATCCTAGGAAAGAGAAAAATGGATAAAGAAGTTGTGGTCCTCATGTACAGTGGAATATCACTCAGCCATGAAATCAACGTCATAAAGCTAGTAGCAGCACGATGAGTGGATTTAGGTACGACGATTCTAAGTGAAATAAGTCACACAGAAAAAGACACTTATCATAAGATATCACTTCTAGAGGGAATGTAAAAACCGCTACACTTGAACTGAATTACAAAACAGAACAGAGTCACACGTTTAGGAAACACACTATGGCTGCTGAACGGGAAAGGTGAGGTGGGGTGATGCATAAAACAAGGGTTTCAAATGAGCTCAGATACCGTTCCATAAACCCAATATGTAAGAGACAAGACCTATTCCTTTTTCAGTGAACTGGACTCAACACCCCCTATTCACCGCACAAGAATATATCTGACTAGTAAGAATCTTCAAACCTATGTATTGATATCTCTCTGTAAGTGAGTCAAGGGGATGTAAAGCGGCATAAACACAGCCGTGAAAAGCAGCTAAACCCCATTATAAAAATAAATTACTTTTCAAAACCCGTGAAACAAAGACAGTGAAAGAGAGAGAAATTCTTACAAAATTCGTTCAGGGGCTGTGATGCAACCTGGATTGACCATATCTAGACCCACAGCTGATTGAGACATAAGGGTGGACACTCTTGGGGCTGAGAGGTTCGGTGAGGTTGGGTGAGCCAACGCAGACCCTTTCAAGTAATACTGCATGGTACCCATCCCATGGGTCCCAATCTCCAGGTTCAAGGGCATCTTCCTACGTCCAAAACAGGCATGAGAAACCCAGAAGATGGTACACCGTGTGATCGGGAAAGGTTTCTAAAACGCACCTCATTTCTCATCTCCTTTGCTCGGGTTCGCCATTCCAGCCGATTTACTAGCCATCTCCCTCCTTGGAGAATCAGCACCTTTAACCTCCTGTTCCGTACAGGTTGCAATTTGTCCTGAGGATGAACGGGAAGAGGGGGAACCAATGAGAGACTAGCTCTAGGTGTTGGGACAGGCACAGGTCACTCTATTTTCCCATCAGGAAGAAGAATTAAGCACAAGCTCAGCCTGCCCCCCAGAACCAGAAGAGGGCCTGAAGCAATCCTGCGCTTTTGCGGCCAGCTCCCAAAAAAGCGAGTTGAAAAATGGAGCTCAGGGGCACTGCAATTCACAAACCTGCCGAGTTTTAAATGATACCTCTCGTCCAAAAATATATTAAGGGAAGGCAACGAAGAGGCTTTGAAAGCAAGGCAGAATTGCAGGAAACAGATTTCAGGAGGTAGATTCGAATCGCCTTGAAAGCACATGAAAAGCGGCAAAACGTGGACAATGATGCCCTTGGCCAAAAAGGGCGTATGCGTTTTTTCCTGAATATATTCAGGAAAAAACGCATACGCCCTTTTTGGCCAACCAAGCAACCTGGAAAGGCCAATCATCGCTCCAAGGAAGTCTCGCTTCCCAGCGGGTAAAAGGGCCATTCGGAAAAAAGTGTCCAAACCAGAAATGCAGGACCGGCCATGGAGAAATGGGAGCCTTGCTACGCTGATGGGTGGGTTGTAAATTGCCAACAGCCACTCTGGAGAAGTGTACGGTGTGTTCTGAAACATCTAAAAAACACAGCTTGGAGAGCATAGGGCACTTCCACTCATGGGCGTATAAATTGGGAAAACTAAAAATCAGCAAGACACAGGCAACCCAAAGTTTAGGGCTGCTCTGTTGACAAGAACCCCCACTTCATTACACCTTAAATATCCTAGGAAAGAGAAAAATGGATAAAGAAGTTGTGGTCCTCATGTACAGTGGAATATCACTCAGCCATGAAATCAACGTCATAAAGCTAGTAGCAGCACGATGAGTGGATTTAGGTACGACGATTCTAAGTGAAATAAGTCACACAGAAAAAGACACTTATCATAAGATATCACTTCTAGAGGGAATGTAAAAACCGCTACACTTGAACTGAATTACAAAACAGAACAGAGTCACACGTTTAGGAAACACACTATGGCTGCTGAACGGGAAAGGTGAGGTGGGGTGATGCATAAAACAAGGGTTTCAAATGAGCTCAGATACCGTTCCATAAACCCAATATGTAAGAGACAAGACCTATTCCTTTTTCAGTGAACTGGACTCAACACCCCCTATTCACCGCACAAGAATATATCTGACTAGTAAGAATCTTCAAACCTATGTATTGATATCTTTCTGTAAGTGAGTCAAGGGGGTGTAAAGCGGCATAAACACAGCCGTGAAAAGCAGCTAAACCCCATTATAAAAATAAATTACTTTTCAAAACCCGTGAAACAAAGACAGTGAAAGAGAGAGAAATTCTTACAAAATTCGTTCAGGGGCTGTGATGCAACCTGGATTGACCATATCTAGACCCACAGCTGATTGAGACATAAGGGTGGACACTCTTGGGGCTGAGAGGTTCGGTGAGGTTGGGTGAGCCAACGCAGACCGTTTCAAGTAATACTGCATGGTACCCATCCCATGGGTCCCAATCTCCAGGTTCAAGGGCATCTTCCTACGTCCAAAACAGGCATGAGAAACCCAGAAGATGGTACACCGTGTGATCGGGAAAGGTTTCTAAAACGCACCTCATTTCTCATCTCCTTTGCTCGGGTTCGCCATTCCAGCCGATTTACTAGCCATCTCCCTCCTTGGAGAATCAGCACCTTTAACCTCCTGTTCCGTACAGGTTGCAATTTGTCCTGAGGATGAACGGGAAGAGGGGGAACCAATGAGAGACTAGCTCTAGGTGTTGGGACAGGCACAGGTCACTCTATTTTCCCATCAGGAAGAAGAATTAAGCACAAGCTCAGCCTGCCCCCCAGAACCAGAAGAGGGCCTGAAGCAATCCTGCGCTTTTGCGGCCAGCTCCCAAAAAAGCGAGTTGAAAAATGGAGCTCAGGGGCACTGCAATTCACAAACCTGCAGAGTTTTAAATGATACCTCTCGTCCACAAATATATTAAGGGAAGGCAACGAAGAGGCTTTGAAAGCAAGGCAGAATTGCAGGAAACAGATTTCAGGAGGTAGATTCGAATCGCCTTGAAAGCACATGAAAAGCGGCAAAACGTGGACAATGATGCCCTTGGCCAAAAAGGGCGTATGCGTTTTTTCCTGAATATATTGAGGAAAAAACGCATACGCCCTTTTTGGCCAACCAAGCAACCTGGAAAGGCAAATCAGCGCTCCAAAGAAGTCTCGCTTCCCAGCGGGCAAAAGGGCCATGCGGAAAAAATTGTCCAAACCAGAAGTGCAGGACCGGCCATGGAGAAATGGGAGCCTTGCTACGCTGATGGGTGGGATGTAAATTGCCAACAGCCACTCTGGAGAAGTGTACGGTGTGTTCTGAAACATCTAAAAAACACAGCTTGGAGAGCATAGGGCACTTCCACTCATGGGCGTATAAATTGGGAAAACTAAAAATCAGCAAGACACAGGCACCCCAAAGTTTAGGGCTGCTCTGTTGACAAGAACCCCCACTTCATTACACCTTAAATATCCTAGGAAAGAGAAAAATGGATAAAGAAGTTGTGGTCCTCATGTACAGTGGAATATCACTCAGCCATGAAATCAACGTCATAAAGCTAGTAGCAGCACGATGAGTGGATTTAGGTACGACGATTCTAAGTGAAATAAGTCACACAGAAAAAGACACTTATCATAAGATATCACTTCTAGAGGGAATGTAAAAACCGCTACACTTGAACTGAATTACAAAACAGAACAGAGTCACACGTTTAGGAAACACACTATGGCTGCTGAACGGGAAAGGTGAGGTGGGGTGATGCATAAAACAAGGGTTTCAAATGAGCTCAGATACCGTTCCATAAACCCAATATGTAAGAGACAAGACCTATTCCTTTTTCAGTGAACTGGACTCAACACCCCCTATTCACCGCACAAGAATATATCTGACTAGTAAGAATCTTCAAACCTATGTATTGATATCTCTCTGTAAGTGAGTCAAGGGGGTGTAAAGCGGCATAAACACAGCCGTGAAAAGCAGCTAAACCCCATTATAAAAATAAATTACTTTTCAAAACCCGTGAAACAAAGACAGTGAAAGAGAGAGAAATTCTTCCAAAATTCGTTCAGCGGCTGTGATGCAACCTGGATTGACCATATCTAGACCCACAGCTGATTGAGACATAAGGGTGGACACTCTTCGGGCTGAGAGGTTCGGTGAGGTTGGGTGAGCCAACGCAGACCCTTTCAAGTAATACTGCATGGTACCCATCCCATGGGTCCCAAATCTCCAGGTTCAAGGGCATCTTCCTACGTCGAAAACAGGCATGAGAAACCCAGAAGATGGTACACCGTGTGATCGGGAAAGGTTTCTAAAACGCACCTCATTTCTCATCTCCTTTGCTCGGGTTCGCCATTCCAGCCGATTTACTAGCCATCTCCCTCCTTGGAGAATCAGCACCTTTAACCTCCTGTTCCGTACAGGTTGCAATTTGTCCTGAGGATGAACGGGAAGAGGGGGAACCAATGAGAGACTAGCTCTAGGTGTTGGGACAGGCACAGGTCACTCTATTTTCCCATCAGGAAGAAGAATTAAGCACAAGCTCAGCCTGCCCCCCAGAACCAGAAGACGGCCTGAAGCAATCCTGCGCTTTTGCGGCCAGCTCCCAAAAAAGCGAGATGAAAAATGGAGCTCAGGGGCACTGCAATTCAGAAACCTGCAGAGTTTTAAATGATACCTCTCGTCCACAAATATATTAAGGGAAGGCAACGAAGAGGCTTTGAAAGCAAGGCAGAATTGCAGGAAACAGATTTCAGGAGGTAGATTCGAATCGCCTTGAAAGCACATGAAAAGCGGCAAAACGTGGACAATGATGCCCTTGGCCAAAAAGGGCGTATGCGTTTTTTCCTGAATATATTCAGGAAAAAACGCATACGCCCTTTTTGGCCAACCAAGCAACCTGGAAAGGCCAAACATCGCTCCAAAGAAGTCTCGCTTCCCAGCGGGCAAAAGGGCCATGCGGAAAAAAGTGTCCAAACCAGAAATGCAGGACCGGCCATGGAGAAATGGGAGCCTTGCTACGCTGATGGGTGGGTTGTAAATTGCCAACAGCCACTCTGGAGAAGTGTACGGTGTGTTCTGAAACATCTAAAAAACACAGCTTGGAGAGCATAGGGCACTTCCACTCATGGGCGTATAAATTGGGAAAACTAAAAATCAGCAAGACACAGGCAACCCAAAGTTTAGGGCTGCTCTGTTGACAAGAACCCCCACTTCATTACACCTTAAATATCCTAGGAAAGAGAAAAATGGATAAAGAAGTTGTGGTCCTCATGTACAGTGGAATATCACTCAGCCATGAAATCAACGTCATAAAGCTAGTAGCAGCACGATGAGTGGATTTAGGTACGACGATTCTAAGTGAAATAAGTCACACAGAAAAAGACACTTATCATAAGATATCACTTCTAGAGGGAATGTAAAAACCGCTACACTTGAACTGAATTACAAAACAGAACAGAGTCACACGTTTAGGAAACACACTATGGCTGCTGAACGGGAAAGGTGAGGTGGGGTGATGCATAAAACAAGGGTTTCAAATGAGCTCAGATACCGTTCCATAAACCCAATATGTAAGAGACAAGACCTATTCCTTTTTCAGTGAACTGGACTCAACACCCCCTATTCACCGCACAAGAATATATCTGACTAGTAAGAATCTTCAAACCTATGTATTGATATCTCTCTGTAAGTGAGTCAAGGGGGTGTAAAGCGGCATAAACACAGCCGTGAAAAGCAGCTAAACCCCATTATAAAAATAAATTACTTTTCAAAACCCGTGAAACAAAGACAGTGAAAGAGAGAGAAATTCTTACAAAATTCGTTCAGGGGCTGTGATGCAACCTGGATTGACCATATCTAGACCCACAGCTGATTGAGACATAAGGGTGGACACTCTTGGGGCTGAGAGGTTCGGTGAGGTTGGGTGAGCCAACGCAGACCGTTTCAAGTAATACTGCATGGTACCCATCCCATGGGTCCCAATCTCCAGGTTCAAGGGCATCTTCCTACGTCCAAAACAGGCATGAGAAACCCAGAAGATGGTACACCGTGTGATCGGGAAAGGTTTCTAAAACGCACCTCATTTCTCATCTCCTTTGCTCGGGTTCGCCATTCCAGCCGATTTACTAGCCATCTCCCTCCTTGGAGAATCAGCACCTTTAACCTCCTGTTCCGTACAGGTTGCAATTTGTCCTGAGGATGAACGGGAAGAGGGGGAACCAATGAGAGACTAGCTCTAGGTGTTGGGACAGGCACAGGTCACTCTATTTTCCCATCAGGAAGAAGAATTAAGCACAAGCTCAGCCTGCCCCCCAGAACCAGAAGAGGGCCTGAAGCAATCCTGCGCTTTTGCGGCCAGCTCCCAAAAAAGCGAGTTGAAAAATGGAGCTCAGGGGCACTGCAATTCACAAACCTGCAGAGTTTTAAATGATACCTCTCGTCCACAAATATATTAAGGGAAGGCAACGAAGAGGCTTTGAAAGCAAGGCAGAATTGCAGGAAACAGATTTCAGGAGGTAGATTCGAATCGCCTTGAAAGCACATGAAAAGCGGCAAAACGTGGACAATGATGCCCTTGGCCAAAAAGGGCGTATGCGTTTTTTCCTGAATATATTGAGGAAAAAACGCATACGCCCTTTTTGGCCAACCAAGCAACCTGGAAAGGCAAATCAGCGCTCCAAAGAAGTCTCGCTTCCCAGCGGGCAAAAGGGCCATGCGGAAAAAATTGTCCAAACCAGAAGTGCAGGACCGGCCATGGAGAAATGGGAGCCTTGCTACGCTGATGGGTGGGATGTAAATTGCCAACAGCCACTCTGGAGAAGTGTACGGTGTGTTCTGAAACATCTAAAAAACACAGCTTGGAGAGCATAGGGCACTTCCACTCATGGGCGTATAAATTGGGAAAACTAAAAATCAGCAAGACACAGGCACCCCAAAGTTTAGGGCTGCTCTGTTGACAAGAACCCCCACTTCATTACACCTTAAATATCCTAGGAAAGAGAAAAATGGATAAAGAAGTTGTGGTCCTCATGTACAGTGGAATATCACTCAGCCATGAAATCAACGTCATAAAGCTAGTAGCAGCACGATGAGTGGATTTAGGTACGACGATTCTAAGTGAAATAAGTCACACAGAAAAAGACACTTATCATAAGATATCACTTCTAGAGGGAATGTAAAAACCGCTACACTTGAACTGAATTACAAAACAGAACAGAGTCACACGTTTAGGAAACACACTATGGCTGCTGAACGGGAAAGGTGAGGTGGGGTGATGCATAAAACAAGGGTTTCAAATTAGCTCAGATACCGTTCCATAAACCCAATATGTAAGAGACAAGACCTATTCCTTTTTCAGTGAACTGGACTCAACACCCCCTATTCACCGCACAAGAATATATCTGACTAGTAAGAATCTTCAAACCTATGTATTGATATCTCTCTGTAAGTGAGTCAAGGGGGTGTAAAGCGGCATAAACACAGCCGTGAAAAGCAGCTAAACCCCATTATAAAAATAAATTACTTTTCAAAACCCGTGAAACAAAGACAATGAAAGAGAGAGAAATTCTTCCAAAATTCGTTCAGCGGCTGTGATGCAACCTGGATTGACCATATCTAGACCCACAGCTGATTGAGACATAAGGGTGGACACTCTTCGGGCTGAGAGGTTCGGTGAGGTTGGGTGAGCCAACGCAGACCCTTTCAAGTAATACTGCATGGTACCCATCCCATGGGTCCCAAATCTCCAGGTTCAAGGGCATCTTCCTACGTCGAAAACAGGCATGAGAAACCCAGAAGATGGTACACCGTGTGATCGGGAAAGGTTTCTAAAACGCACCTCATTTCTCATCTCCTTTGCTCGGGTTCGCCATTCCAGCCGATTTACTAGCCATCTCCCTCCTTGGAGAATCAGCACCTTTAACCTCCTGTTCCGTACAGGTTGCAATTTGTCCTGAGGATGAACGGGAAGAGGGGGAACCAATGAGAGACTAGCTCTAGGTGTTGGGACAGGCACAGGTCACTCTATTTTCCCATCAGGAAGAAGAATTAAGCACAAGCTCAGCCTGCCCCCCAGAACCAGAAGACGGCCTGAAGCAATCCTGCGCTTTTGCGGCCAGCTCCCAAAAAAGCGAGATGAAAAATGGAGCTCAGGGGCACTGCAATTCAGAAACCTGCAGAGTTTTAAATGATACCTCTCGTCCACAAATATATTAAGGGAAGGCAACGAAGAGGCTTTGAAAGCAAGGCAGAATTGCAGGAAACAGATTTCAGGAGGTAGATTCGAATCGCCTTGAAAGCACATGAAAAGCGGCAAAACGTGGACAATGATGCCCTTGGCCAAAAAGGGCGTATGCGTTTTTTCCTGAATATATTCAGGAAAAAACGCATACGCCCTTTTTGGCCAACCAAGCAACCTGGAAAGGCCAATCATCGCTCCAAGGAAGTCTCGCTTCCCAGCGGGCAAAAGGGCCATGCGGAAAAAAGTGTCCAAACCAGAAATGCAGGACCGGCCATGGAGAAATGGGAGCCTTGCTACGCTGATGGGTGGGTTGTAAATTGCCAACAGCCACTCTGGAGAAGTGTACGGTGTGTTCTGAAACATCTAAAAAACACAGCTTGGAGAGCATAGGGCACTTCCACTCATGGGCGTATAAATTGGGAAAACTAAAAATCAGCAAGACACAGGCAACCCAAAGTTTAGGGCTGCTCTGTTGACAAGAACCCCCACTTCATTACACCTTAAATATCCTAGGAAAGAGAAAAATGGATAAAGAAGTTGTGGTCCTCATGTACAGTGGAATATCACTCAGCCATGAAATCAACGTCATAAAGCTAGTAGCAGCACGATGAGTGGATTTAGGTACGACGATTCTAAGTGAAATAAGTCACACAGAAAAAGACACTTATCATAAGATATCACTTCTAGAGGGAATGTAAAAACCGCTACACTTGAACTGAATTACAAAACAGAACAGAGTCACACGTTTAGGAAACACACTATGGCTGCTGAACGGGAAAGGTGAGGTGGGGTGATGCATAAAACAAGGGTTTCAAATGAGCTCAGATACCGTTCCATAAACCCAATATGTAAGAGACAAGACCTATTCCTTTTTCAGTGAACTGGACTCAACACCCCCTATTCACCGCACAAGAATATATCTGACTAGTAAGAATCTTCAAACCTATGTATTGATATCTCTCTGTAAGTGAGTCAAGGGGGTGTAAAGCGGCATAAACACAGCCGTGAAAAGCAGCTAAACCCCATTATAAAAATAAATTACTTTTCAAAACCCGTGAAACAAAGACAGTGAAAGAGAGAGAAATTCTTACAAAATTCGTTCAGGGGCTGTGATGCAACCTGGATTGACCATATCTAGACCCACAGCTGATTGAGACATAAGGGTGGACACTCTTGGGGCTGAGAGGTTCGGTGAGGTTGGGTGAGCCAACGCAGACCGTTTCAAGTAATACTGCATGGTACCCATCCCATGGGTCCCAATCTCCAGGTTCAAGGGCATCTTCCTACGTCCAAAACAGGCATGAGAAACCCAGAAGATGGTACACCGTGTGATCGGGAAAGGTTTCTAAAACGCACCTCATTTCTCATCTCCTTTGCTCGGGTTCGCCATTCCAGCCGATTTACTAGCCATCTCCCTCCTTGGAGAATCAGCACCTTTAACCTCCTGTTCCGTACAGGTTGCAATTTGTCCTGAGGATGAACGGGAAGAGGGGGAACCAATGAGAGACTAGCTCTAGGTGTTGGGACAGGCACAGGTCACTCTATTTTCCCATCAGGAAGAAGAATTAAGCACAAGCTCAGCCTGCCCCCCAGAACCAGAAGACGGCCTGAAGCAATCCTGCGCTTTTGCGGCCAGCTCCCAAAAAAGCGAGTTGAAAAATGGAGCTCAGGGGCACTGCAATTCACAAACCTGCAGAGTTTTAAATGATACCTCTCGTCCACAAATATATTAAGGGAAGGCAACGAAGAGGCTTTGAAAGCAAGGCAGAATTGCAGGAAACAGATTTCAGGAGGTAGATTCGAATCGCCTTGAAAGCACATGAAAAGCGGCAAAACGTGGACAATGATGCCCTTGGCCAAAAAGGGCGTATGCGTTTTTTCCTGAATATATTGAGGAAAAAACGCATACGCCCTTTTTGGCCAACCAAGCAACCTGGAAAGGCAAATCAGCGCTCCAAAGAAGTCTCGCTTCCCAGCGGGCAAAAGGGCCATGCGGAAAAAATTGTCCAAACCAGAAGTGCAGGACCGGCCATGGAGAAATGGGAGCCTTGCTACGCTGATGGGTGGGATGTAAATTGCCAACAGCCACTCTGGAGAAGTGTACGGTGTGTTCTGAAACATCTAAAAAACACAGCTTGGAGAGCATAGGGCACTTCCACTCATGGGCGTATAAATTGGGAAAACTAAAAATCAGCAAGACACAGGCACCCCAAAGTTTAGGGCTGCTCTGTTGACAAGAACCCCCACTTCATTACACCTTAAATATCCTAGGAAAGAGAAAAATGGATAAAGAAGTTGTGGTCCTCATGTACAGTGGAATATCACTCAGCCATGAAATCAACGTCATAAAGCTAGTAGCAGCACGATGAGTGGATTTAGGTACGACGATTCTAAGTGAAATAAGTCACACAGAAAAAGACACTTATCATAAGATATCACTTCTAGAGGGAATGTAAAAACCGCTACACTTGAACTGAATTACAAAACAGAACAGAATCACACGTTTAGGAAACACACTATGGCTGCTGAACGGGAAAGGTGAGGTGGGGTGATGCATAAAACAAGGGTTTCAAATGAGCTCAGATACCGTTCCATAAACCCAATATGTAAGAGACAAGACCTATTCCTTTTTCAGTGAACTGGACTCAACACCCCCTATTCACCGCACAAGAATATATCTGACTAGTAAGAATCTTCAAACCTATGTATTGATATCTCTCTGTAAGTGAGTCAAGGGGGTGTAAAGCGGCATAAACACAGCCGTGAAAAGCAGCTAAACCCCATTATAAAAATAAATTACTTTTCAAAACCCGTGAAACAAAGACAGTGAAAGAGAGAGAAATTCTTACAAAATTCGTTCAGGGGCTGTGATGCAACCTGGATTGACCATATCTAGACCCACAGCTGATTGAGACATAAGGGTGGACACTCTTGGGGCTGAGAGGTTCGGTGAGGTTGGGTGAGCCAACGCAGACCCTTTCAAGTAATACTGCATGGTACCCATCCCATGGGTCCCAATCTCCAGGTTCAAGGGCATCTTCCTACGTCCAAAACAGGCATGAGAAACCCAGAAGATGGTACACCGTGTGATCGGGAAAGGTTTCTAAAACGCACCTCATTTCTCATCTCCTTTGCTCGGGTTCGCCATTCCAGCCGATTTACTAGCCATCTCCCTCCTTGGAGAATCAGCACCTTTAACCTCCTGTTCCGTACAGGTTGCAATTTGTCCTGAGGATGAACGGGAAGAGGGGGAACCAATGAGAGACTAGCTCTAGGTGTTGGGACAGGCACAGGTCACTCTATTTTCCCATCAGGAAGAAGAATTAAGCACAAGCTCAGCCTGCCCCCCAGAACCAGAAGAGGGCCTGAAGCAATCCTGCGCTTTTGCGGCCAGCTCCCAAAAAAGCGAGTTGAAAAATGGAGCTCAGGGGCACTGCAATTCACAAACCTGCAGAGTTTTAAATGATACCTCTCGTCCACAAATATATTAAGGGAAGGCAACGAAGAGGCTTTGAAAGCAAGGCAGAATTGCAGGAAACAGATTTCAGGAGGTAGATTCGAATCGCCTTGAAAGCACATGAAAAGCGGCAAAACGTGGACAATGATGCCCTTGGCCAAAAAGGGCGTATGCGTTTTTTCCTGAATATATTCAGGAAAAAACGCATACGCCCTTTTTGGCCAACCAAGCAACCTGGAAAGGCAAATCAGCGCTCCAAAGAAGTCTCGCTTCCCAGCGGGCAAAAGGGCCATGCGGAAAAAATTGTCCAAACCAGAAGTGCAGGACCGGCCATGGAGAAATGGGAGCCTTGCTACGCTGATGGGTGGGATGTAAATTGCCAACAGCCACTCTGGAGAAGTGTACGGTGTGTTCTGAAACATCTAAAAAACACAGCTTGGAGAGCATAGGGCACTTCCACTCATGGGCGTATAAATTGGGAAAACTAAAAATCAGCAAGACACAGGCACCCCAAAGTTTAGGGCTGCTCTGTTGACAAGAACCCCCACTTCATTACACCTTAAATATCCTAGGAAAGAGAAAAATGGATAAAGAAGTTGTGGTCCTCATGTACAATGGAATATCACTCAGCCATGAAATCCACGTCATAAGGCTAGTAGCAGCACGATGAGTGGATTTAGGTACGACGATTCTAAGTGAAATAAGTCACACAGAAAAAGACACTTATCATAAGATATCACTTCTAGAGGGAATGTAAAAACCGCTACACTTGAACTAAATTACAAAACAGAACAGAGTCACACGTTTAGGAAACACACTATGGCTGCTGAACGGGAAAGGTGAGGTGGGGTGATGCATAAAACAAGGGTTTCAAATTAGCTCAGATACCGTTCCATAAACCCAATATGTAAGAGACAAGACCTATTCCTTTTTCAGTGAACTGGACTCAACACCCCCTATTCACCGCACAAGAATATATCTGACTAGTAAGAATCTTCAAACCTATGTATTGATATCTCTCTGTAAGTGAGTCAAGGGGGTGTAAAGCAGCATAAACACAGCCGTGAAAAGCAGCTAAACCCCATTATAAAAATAAATTACTTTTCAAAACCCGTGAAACAAAGACAGTGAAAGAGAGAGAAATTCTTACAAAATTCGTTCAGGGGCTGTGATGCAACCTGGATTGACCATATCTAGACCCACAGCTGATTGAGACATAAGGGTGGACACTCTTGGGGCTGAGAGGTTCGGTGAGTTTGGGTGAGCCAACGCAGACCCTTTCAAGTAATACTGCATGGTACCCATCCCATGGGTCCCAAATCTCCAGGTTCAAGGGCATCTTCCTACGTCCAAAACAGGCATGAGAAACCCAGAAGATGGTACACCGTGTAATCGGGAAAGGTTTCTAAAACGCACCTCATTTCTCATCTCCTTTGCTCGGGTTCGCCATTCCAGCCGATTTACTAGCCATCTCCCTCCTTGGAGGATCAGCACCTTTAACCTCCTGTTCCGTACAGGTTGCAATTTGTCCTGAGGATGAACGGGAAGAGGGGGAACCAATGAGAGACTAGCTCTAGGTGTTGGGACAGGCACAGGTCACTCTATTTTCCCATCAGGAAGAAGAATTAAGCACAAGCTCAGCCTGCCCCCCAGAACCAGAAGAGGGCCTGAAGCAATCCTGCGCTTTTGCGGCCAGCTCCCAAAAAAGCGAGTTGAAAAATGGAGCTCAGGGGCACTGCAATTCACAAACCTGCAGAGTTTTAAATGATACCTCTCGTCCACAAATATATTAAGGGAAGGCAACGAAGAGGCTTTGAAAGCAAGGCAGAATTGCAGGAAACAGATTTCAGGAGGTAGATTCGAATCGCCTTGAAAGCACATGAAAAGCGGCAAAACGTGGACAATGATGCCCTTGGCCAAAAAGGGCGTATGCGTTTTTTCCTGAATATATTCAGGAAAAAACGCATACGCCCTTTCTGGCCAACCAAGCAACCTGGAAAGGCAAATCAGCGCTCCAAAGAAGTCTCGCTTCCCAGCGGGCAAAAGGGCCATGCGGAAAAAAGTGTCCAAACCAGAAGTGCAGGACCGGCCATGGAGAAATGGGAGCCTTGCTACGCTGATGGGTGGGATGTAAATTGCCAACAGCCACTCTGGAGAAGTGTACGGTGTGTTCTGAAACATCTAAAAAACACAGCTTGGAGAGCATAGGGCACTTCCACTCATGGGCGTATAAATTGGGAAAACTAAAAATCAGCAAGACACAGGCACCCCAAAGTTTAGGGCTGCTCTGTTGACAAGAACCCCCACTTCATTACACCTTAAATATCCTAGGAAAGAGAAAAATGGATAAAGAAGTTGTGGTCCTCATGTACAATGGAATATCACTCAGCCATGAAATCCACGTCATAAGGCTAGTAGCAGCACGATGAGTGGATTTAGGAACGACGATTCTAAGTGAAATAAGTCACACAGAAAAAGACACTTATCATAAGATATCACTTCTAGAGGGAATGTAAAAACCGCTACACTTGAACTGAATTACAAAACAGAACAGAGTCACACGTTTAGGAAACACACTATGGCTGCTGAACGGGAAAGGTGAGGTGGGGTGATGCATAAAACAAGGGTTTCAAATGAGCTCAGATACCGTTCCATAAACCCAATATGTAAGAGACAAGACCTATTCCTTTTTCAGTGAACTGGACTCAACACCCCCTATTCACCGCACAAGAATATATCTGACTAGTAAGAATCTTCAAACCTATGTATTGATATCTCTCTGTAAGTGAGTCAAGGGGGTGTAAAGCGGCATAAACACAGCCGTGAAAAGCAGCTAAACCCCATTATAAAAATAAATTACTTTTCAAAACCCGTGAAACAAAGACAGTGAAAGAGAGAGAAATTCTTACAAAATTCGTTCAGGGGCTGTGATGCAACCTGGATTGACCATATCTAGACCCACAGCTGATTGAGACATAAGGGTGGACACTCTTGGGGCTGAGAGGTTCGGTGAGGTTGGGTGAGCCAACGCAGACCCTTTCAAGTAATACTGCATGGTACCCATCCCATGGGTCCCAATCTCCAGGTTCAAGGGCATCTTCCTACGTCCAAAACAGGCATGAGAAACCCAGAAGATGGTACACCGTGTGATCGGGAAAGGTTTCTAAAACGCACCTCATTTCTCATCTCCTTTGCTCGGGTTCGCCATTCCAGCCGATTTACTAGCCATCTCCCTCCTTGGAGGATCAGCACCTTTAACCTCCTGTTCCGTACAGGTTGCAATTTGTCCTGAGGATGAACGGGAAGAGGGGGAACCAATGAGAGACTAGCTCTAGGTGTTGGGACAGGCACAGGTCACTCTATTTTCCCATCAGGAAGAAGAATTAAGCACAAGCTCAGCCTGCCCCCCAGAACCAGAAGAGGGCCTGAAGCAATCCTGCGCTTTTGCGGCCAGCTCCCAAAAAACCGAGTTGAAAAATGGAGCTCAGGGGCACTGCAACTCACAAACCAGCACAGTTTTAAATGATACCTCTCGTCCACAAATATATTAAGGGAAGGCAACGAAGAGGCTTTGAAAGCAAGGCAGAATTGCAGGAAACAGATTTCAGGAGGTAGATTCGAATCGCCTTGAAAGCACATGAAAAGCGGCAAAACGTGGACAATGATGCCCTTGGCCAAAAAGGGCGTATGCGTTTTTTCCTGAATATATTCAGGAAAAAACGCATACGCCCTTTCTGGCCAACCAAGCAACCTGGAAAGGCAAATCAGCGCTCCAAAGAAGTCTCGCTTCCCAGCGGGCAAAAGGGCCATGCGGAAAAAAGTGTCCAAACCAGAAGTGCAGGACCGGCCATGGAGAAATGGGAGCCTTGCTACGCTGATGGGTGGGATGTAAATTGCCAACAGCCACTCTGGAGAAGTGTACGGTGTGTTCTGAAACATCTAAAAAACACAGCTTGGAGAGCATAGGGCACTTCCACTCATGGGCGTATAAATTGGGAAAACTAAAAATCAGCAAGACACAGGCACCCCAAAGTTGAGGGCTGCTCTGTTGACAAGAACCCCCACTTCATTACACCTTAAATATCCTAGGAAAGAGAAAAATGGATAAAGAAGTTGTGGTCCTCATGTACAATGGAATATCACTCAGCCATGAAATCCACGTCATAAGTCTAGTAGCAGCACGATGAGTGGATTTAGGTACGACGATTCTAAGTGAAATAAGTCACACAGAAAAAGACACTTATCCTAAGATATCACTTCTAGAGGGAATGTAAAAACCGCTACACTTGAACTGAATTACAAAACAGAACAGAGTCACACGTTTAGGAAACACACTATGGCTGCTGAACGGGAAAGGTGAGGTGGGGTGATTCATAAAACAAGGGTTTCAAATTAGCTCAGATACCGTTCCATAAACCCAATATGTAAGAGACAAGACCTATTCCTTTTTCAGTGAACTGGACTCAACACCCCCTATTCACCGCACAAGAATATATCTGACTAGTAAGAATCTTCAAACCTATGTATTGATATCTCTCTGTAAGTGAGTCAAGGGGGTGTAAAGCGGCATAAACACAGCCGTGAAAAGGAGCTAAACCCCATTATAAAAATAAATTACTTTTCAAAACCCGTGAAACAAAGACAGTGAAAGAGAGAGAAATTCTTACAAAATTCGTTCAGGGGCTGTGATGCAACCTGGATTGACCATATCTAGACCCACAGCTGATTGAGACATAAGGGTGGACACTCTTGGGGCTGAGAGGTTCGGTGAGGTTGGGTGAGCCAACGCAGACCCTTTCAAGTAATACTCCATGGTACCCATCCCATGGGTCCCAATCTCCAGGTTCAAAGGCATCTTCCTACGTCGAAAACAGGCATGAGAAACCCAGAAGATGGTACACCGTGTGATCGGGAAAGGTTTCTAAAACGCACCTCATTTCTCATCTCCTTTGCTCGGGTTCGCCATTCCAGCCGATTTACTAGCCATCTCCCTCCTTGGAGAATCAGCACCTTTAACCTCCTGTTCCGTACAGGTTGCAATTTGTCCTGAGGATGAACGGGAAGAGGGGGAACCAATGAGAGACTAGCTCTAGGTGTTGGGACAGGCACAGGTCACTCTATTTTCCCATCAGGAAGAAGAATTAAGCACAAGCTCAGCCTGCCCCCCAGAACCAGAAGAGGGCCTGAAGCAATCCTGCGCTTTTGCGGCCAGCTCCCAAAAAAGCGAGTTGAAAAATGGAGCTCAGGGGCACTGCAATTCACAAACCTGCAGAGTTTTAAATAATACCTCTCGTCCACAAATATATTAAGGGAAGGCAACGAAGAGGCTTTGAAAGCAAGGCAGAATTGCAGGAAACAGATTTCAGGAGGTAGATTCGAATCGCCTTGAAAGCACATGAAAAGCGGCAAAACGTGCGTGGACAATGATGCCCTTGGCCAAAAAGGGCGTATGCGTTTTTTCCTGAATATATTCAGGAAAAAACGCATACGCCCTTTTTGGCCAACCAAGCAACCTGGAAAGGCAAATCAGCGCTCCAAAGAAGTCTCGCTTCCCAGCGGGCAAAAGGGCCATGCGGAAAAAAGTGTCCAAACCAGAAGTGCAGGACCGGCCATGGAGAAATGGGAGCCTTGCTACGCTGATGGGTGGGATGTAAATTGCCAACAGCCACTCTGGAGAAGTGTACGGTGTGTTCTGAAACATCTAAAAAACACAGCTTGGAGAGCATAGGGCACTTCCACTCATGGGCGTATAAATTGGGAAAACTAAAAATCAGCAAGACACAGGCACCCCAAAGTTTAGGGCTGCTCTGTTGACAAGAACCCCCACTTCATTACACCTTAAATATCCTAGGAAAGAGAAAAATGGATAAAGAAGTTGTGGTCCTCATGTACAATGGAATATCACTCAGCCATGAAATCCACGTCATAAGGCTAGTAGCAGCACGATGAGTGGATTTAGGTACGACGATTCTAAGTGAAATAAGTCACACAGAAAAAGACACTTATCTTAAGATATCACTTCTAGAGGGAATGTAAAAACCGCTACACTTGAACTGAATTACAAAACAGAACAGAGTCACACGTTTAGGAAACACACTATGGCTCCTGAACGGGAAAGGTGAGGTGGGGTGATGCATAAAACAAGGGTTTCAAATTAGCTCAGATACCGTTCCATAAACCCAATATGTAAGAGACAAGACCTATTCCTTTTTCAGTGAACTGGACTCAACACCCCCTATTCACCGCACAAGAATATATCTGACTAGTAAGAATCTTCAAACCTATGTATTGATATCTCTCTGTAAGTGAGTCAAGGGGGTGTAAAGTGGCATAAACACAGCCGTGAAAAGCAGCTAAACCCCATTATAAAAATAAATTACTTTTCAAAACCCGTGAAACAAAGACAGTGAAAGAGAGAGAAATTCTTACAAAATTCGTTCAGGGGCTGTGATGCAACCTGGATTGACCATATCTAGACCCACAGCTGATTGAGACATAAGGGTGGACACTCTTGGGGCTGAGAGGTTCGGTGAGGTTGGGTGAGCCAACGCAGACCCTTTCCAGTAATACTGCATGGTACCCATCCCATGGGTCCCAAATCTCCAGGTTCAAGGGCATCTTCCTACGTCGAAAACAGGCATGAGAAACCCAGAAGCTGGTACACCGTGTGATCGGGAAAGGTTTCTAAAACGCACCTCAGTTCTCATCTCCTTTGCTCGGGTTCGCCATTCCAGCCGATTTACTAGCCATCTCCCTCCTTGGAGAATCAGCACCTTTAACCTCCTGTTCCGTACAGGTTGCAATTTGTCCTGAGGATGAACGGGAAGAGGGGGAACCAATGAGAGACTAGCTCTAGGTGTTGGGACAGGCACAGGTCACTCTATTTTCCCATCAGGAAGAAGAATTAAGCACAAGCTCAGCCTGCCCCCCAGAACCAGAAGAGGGCCTGAAGCAATCCTGTGCTTTTGCGGCCAGCTCCCAAAAAAGCGAGATGAAAAATGGAGCTCAGGGGCACTGCAATTCACAAACCTGCAGAGTTTTAAATGATACCTCTCGTCCACAAATATATTAAGGGAAGGCAACGAAGAGGCTTTGAAAGCAAGGCAGAATTGCAGGAAACAGATTTCAGGAGGTAGATTCAAATCGCCTTGAAAGCACATGAAAAGCGGCAAAACGTGGACAATGATGCCCTTGGCCAAAAAGGGCGTATGCGTTTTTTCCTGAATATATTCAGGAAAAAACGCATACGCCCTTTTTGGCCAACCAAGCAACCTGGAAAGGCCAAACATCGCTCCAAAGAAGTCTCGCTTCCCAGCGGGCAAAAGGGCCATGCGGAAAAAAGTGTCCAAACCAGAAGTGCAGGACCGGCCATGGAGAAATGGGAGCCTTGCTACGCTGATGGGTGGGATGTAAATTGCCAACAGCCACTCTGGAGAAGTGTACGGTGTGTTCTGAAACATCTAAAAAACACAGCTTGGAGAGCATAGGGCACTTCCACTCATGGGCGTATAAATTGGGAAAACTAAAAATCAGCAAGACACAGGCACCCCAAAGTTTAGGGCTGCTCTGTTGACAAGAACCCCCACTTCATTACACCTTAAATATCCTAGGAAAGAGAAAAATGGATAAAGAAGTTGTGGTCCTCATGTACAGTGGAATATCACTCAGCCATGAAATCAACGTCATAAAGCTAGTAGCAGCACGATGAGTGGATTTAGGTACGACGATTCTAAGTGAAATAAGTCACACAGAAAAAGACACTTATCATAAGATATCACTTCTAGAGGGAATGTAAAAACCGCTACACTTGAACTGAATTACAAAACAGAACAGAGTCACACGTTTAGGAAACACACTATGGCTGCTGAACGGGAAAGGTGAGGTGGGGTGATGCATAAAACAAGGGTTTCAAATGAGCTCAGATACCGTTCCATAAACCCAATATGTAAGAGACAAGACCTATTCCTTTTTCAGTGAACTGGACTCAACACCCCCTATTCACCGCACAAGAATATATCTGACTAGTAAGAATCTTCAAACCTATGTATTGATATCTCTCTGTAAGTGAGTCAAGGGGGTGTAAAGCGGCATAAACACAGCCGTGAAAAGCAGCTAAACCCCATTATAAAAATAAATTACTTTTCAAAACCCGTGAAACAAAGACAGTGAAAGAGAGAGAAATTCTTACAAAATTCGTTCAGCGGCTGTGATGCAACCTGGATTGACCATATCTAGACCCACAGCTGATTGAGACATAAGGGTGGACACTCTTGGGGCTGAGAGGTTCGGTGAGTTTGGGTGAGCCAACGCAGACCCTTTCAAGTAATACTGCATGGTACCCATCGCATGGGTCCCAAATCTCCAGGTTCAAGGGCATCTTCCTACATCGAAAACAGGCATGAGAAACCCACAAGATGGTACACCGTGTAATCGGGAAAGGTTTCTAAAACGCACCTCATTTCTCATCTCCTTTGCTCGGGTTCGCCATTCCAGCCGATTTACTAGCCATCTCCCTCCTTGGAGGATCAGCACCTTTAACCTCCTGTTCCGTACAGGTTGCAATTTGTCCTGAGGATGAACGGGAAGAGGGGGAACCAATGAGAGACTAGCTCTAGGTGTTGGGACAGGCACAGGTCACTCTATTTTCCCATCAGGAAGAAGAATTAAGCACAAGCTCAGCCTGCCCCCCAGAACCAGAAGAGGGCCTGAAGCAATCCTGCGCTTTTGCGGCCAGCTCCCAAAAAAGCGAGTTGAAAAATGGAGCTCAGGGGCACTGCAATTCACAAACCTGCAGAGTTTTAAATGATACCTCTCGTCCACAAATATATTAAGGGAAGGCAACGAAGAGGCTTTGAAAGCAAGGCAGAATTGCAGGAAACAGATTTCAGGAGGTAGATTCGAATCGCCTTGAAAGCACATGAAAAGCGGCAAAACGTGGACAATGATGCCCTTGGCCAAAAAGGGCGTATGCGTTTTTTCCTGAATATATTCAGGAAAAAACGCATACGCCCTTTCTGGCCAACCAAGCAACCTGGAAAGGCAAATCAGCGCTCCAAAGAAGTCTCGCTTCCCAGCGGGCAAAAGGGCCATGCGGAAAAAAGTGTCCAAACCAGAAGTGCAGGACCGGCCATGGAGAAATGGGAGCCTTGCTACGCTGATGGGTGGGATGTAAATTGCCAACAGCCACTCTGGAGAAGTGTACGGTGTGTTCTGAAACATCTAAAAAACACAGCTTGGAGAGCATAGGGCACTTCCACTCATGGGCGTATAAATTGGGAAAACTAAAAATCAGCAAGACACAGGCACCCCAAAGTTTAGGGCTGCTCTGTTGACAAGAACCCCCACTTCATTACACCTTAAATATCCTAGGAAAGAGAAAAATGGATAAAGAAGTTGTGGTCCTCATGTACAATGGAATATCACTCAGCCATGAAATCCACGTCATAAGGCTAGTAGCAGCACGATGAGTGGATTTAGGAACGACGATTCTAAGTGAAATAAGTCACACAGAAAAAGACACTTATCATAAGATATCACTTCTAGAGGGAATGTAAAAACCGCTACACTTGAACTGAATTACAAAACAGAACAGAGTCACACGTTTAGGAAACACACTATGGCTGCTGAACGGGAAAGGTGAGGTGGGGTGATGCATAAAACAAGGGTTTCAAATGAGCTCAGATACCGTTCCATAAACCCAATATGTAAGAGACAAGACCTATTCCTTTTTCAGTGAACTGGACTCAACACCCCCTATTCACCGCACAAGAATATATCTGACTAGTAAGAATCTTCAAACCTATGTATTGATATCTCTCTGTAAGTGAGTCAAGGGGGTGTAAAGCGGCATAAACACAGCCGTGAAAAGCAGCTAAACCCCATTATAAAAATAAATTACTTTTCAAAACCCGTGAAACAAAGACAGTGAAAGAGAGAGAAATTCTTACAAAATTCGTTCAGGGGCTGTGATGCAACCTGGATTGACCATATCTAGACCCACAGCTGATTGAGACATAAGGGTGGACACTCTTGGGGCTGAGAGGTTCGGTGAGGTTGGGTGAGCCAACGCAGACCCTTTCAAGTAATACTGCATGGTACCCATCCCATGGGTCCCAATCTCCAGGTTCAAAGGCATCTTCCTACGTCGAAAACAGGCATGAGAAACCCAGAAGATGGTACACCGTGTGATCGGGAAAGGTTTCTAAAACGCACCTCATTTCTCATCTCCTTTGCTCGGGTTCGCCATTCCAGCCGATTTACTAGCCATCTCCCTCCTTGGAGAATCAGCACCTTTAACCTCCTGTTCCGTACAGGTTGCAATTTGTCCTGAGGATGAACGGGAAGAGGGGGAACCAATGAGAGACTAGCTCTAGGTGTTGGGACAGGCACAGGTCACTCTATTTTCCCATCAGGAAGAAGAATTAAGCACAAGCTCAGCCTGCCCCCCAGAACCAGAAGAGGGCCTGAAGCAATCCTGCGTTTTGCGGCCAGCTCCCAAAAAAGCGAGTTGAAAAATGGAGCTCAGGGGCACTGCAATTCACAAACCTGCAGAGTTTTAAATGATACCTCTCGTCCACAAATATATTAAGGGAAGGCAACGAAGAGGCTTTGAAAGCAAGGCAGAATTGCAGGAAACAGATTTCAGGAGGTAGATTCGAATCGCCTTGAAAGCACATGAAAAGCGGCAAAACGTGGACAATGATGCCCTTGGCCAAAAAGGGTGTATGCGTTTTTTCCTGAATATATTCAGGAAAAAACGCATACGCCCTTTTTGGCCAACCAAGCAACCTGGAAAGGCAAATCAGCGCTCCAAAGAAGTCTCGCTTCCCAGCGGGCAAAAGGGCCATGCGGAAAAAAGTGTCCAAACCAGAAGTGCAGGACCGGCCATGGAGAAATGGGAGCCTTGCTACGCTGATGGGTGGGATGTAAATTGCCAACAGCCACTCTGGAGAAGTGTACGGTGTGTTCTGAAACATCTAAAAAACACAGCTTGGAGAGCATAGGGCACTTCCACTCATGGGCGTATAAATTGGGAAAACTAAAAATCAGCAAGACACAGGCACCCCAAAGTTGAGGGCTGCTCTGTTGACAAGAACCCCCACTTCATTACACCTTAAATATCCTAGGAAAGAGAAAAATGGATAAAGAAGTTGTGGTCCTCATGTACAATGGAATATCACTCAGCCATGAAATCCACGTCATAAGTCTAGTAGCAGCACGATGAGTGGATTTAGGTACGACGATTCTAAGTGAAATAAGTCACACAGAAAAAGACACTTATCCTAAGATATCACTTCTAGAGGGAATGTAAAAACCGCTACACTTGAACTGAATTACAAAACAGAACAGAGTCACACGTTTAGGAAACACACTATGGCTGCTGAACGGGAAAGGTGAGGTGGGGTGATTCATAAAACAAGGGTTTCAAATTAGCTCAGATACCGTTCCATAAACCCAATATGTAAGAGACAAGACCTATTCCTTTTTCAGTGAACTGGACTCAACACCCCCTATTCACCGCACAAGAATATATCTGACTAGTAAGAATCTTCAAACCTATGTATTGATATCTCTCTGTAAGTGAGTCAAGGGGGTGTAAAGCGGCATAAACACAGCCGTGAAAAGGAGCTAAACCCCATTATAAAAATAAATTACTTTTCAAAACCCGTGAAACAAAGACAGTGAAAGAGAGAGAAATTCTTACAAAATTCGTTCAGGGGCTGTGATGCAACCTGGATTGACCATATCTAGACCCACAGCTGATTGAGACATAAGGGTGGACACTCTTGGGGCTGAGAGGTTCGGTGAGGTTGGGTGAGCCAACGCAGACCCTTTCAAGTAATACTCCATGGTACCCATCCCATGGGTCCCAATCTCCAGGTTCAAAGGCATCTTCCTACGTCGAAAACAGGCATGAGAAACCCAGAAGATGGTACACCGTGTGATCGGGAAAGGTTTCTAAAACGCACCTCATTTCTCATCTCCTTTGCTCGGGTTCGCCATTCCAGCCGATTTACTAGCCATCTCCCTCCTTGGAGAATCAGCACCTTTAACCTCCTGTTCCGTACAGGTTGCAATTTGTCCTGAGGATGAACGGGAAGAGGGGGAACCAATGAGAGACTAGCTCTAGGTGTTGGGACAGGCACAGGTCACTCTATTTTCCCATCAGGAAGAAGAATTAAGCACAAGCTCAGCCTGCCCCCCAGAACCAGAAGAGGGCCTGAAGCAATCCTGCGCTTTTGCGGCCAGCTCCCAAAAAAGCGAGTTGAAAAATGGAGCTCAGGGGCACTGCAATTCACAAACCTGCAGAGTTTTAAATAATACCTCTCGTCCACAAATATATTAAGGGAAGGCAACGAAGAGGCTTTGAAAGCAAGGCAGAATTGCAGGAAACAGATTTCAGGAGGTAGATTCGAATCGCCTTGAAAGCACATGAAAAGCGGCAAAACGTGCGTGGACAATGATGCCCTTGGCCAAAAAGGGCGTATGCGTTTTTTCCTGAATATATTCAGGAAAAAACGCATACGCCCTTTTTGGCCAACCAAGCAACCTGGAAAGGCAAATCAGCGCTCCAAAGAAGTCTCGCTTCCCAGCGGCCAAAAGGGCCATGCGGAAAAAAGTGTCCAAACCAGAAGTGCAGGACCGGCCATGGAGAAATGGGAGCCTTGCTACGCTGATGGGTGGGATGTAAATTGCCAACAGCCACTCTGGAGAAGTGTACGGTGTGTTCTGAAACATCTAAAAAACACAGCTTGGAGAGCATAGGGCACTTCCACTCATGGGCGTATAAATTGGGAAAACTAAAAATCAGCAAGACACAGGCACCCCAAAGTTTAGGGCTGCTCTGTTGACAAGAACCCCCACTTCATTACACCTTAAATATCCTAGGAAAGAGAAAAATGGATAAAGAAGTTGTGGTCCTCATGTACAATGGAATATCACTCAGCCATGAAATCCACGTCATAAGGCTAGTAGCAGCACGATGAGTGGATTTAGGTACGACGATTCTAAGTGAAATAAGTCACACAGAAAAAGACACTTATCTTAAGATATCACTTCTAGAGGGAATGTAAAAACCGCTACACTTGAACTGAATTACAAAACAGAACAGAGTCACACGTTTAGGAAACACACTATGGCTGCTGAACGGGAAAGGTGAGGTGGGGTGATGCATAAAACAAGGGTTTCAAATTAGCTCAGATACCGTTCCATAAACCCAATATGTAAGAGACAAGACCTATTCCTTTTTCAGTGAACTGGACTCAACACCCCCTATTCACCGCACAAGAATATATCTGACTAGTAAGAATCTTCAAACCTATGTATTGATATCTCTCTGTAAGTGAGTCAAGGGGGTGTAAAGTGGCATAAACACAGCCGTGAAAAGCAGCTAAACCCCATTATAAAAATAAATTACTTTTCAAAACCCGTGAAACAAAGACAGTGAAAGAGAGAGAAATTCTTACAAAATTCGTTCAGGGGCTGTGATGCAACCTGGATTGACCATATCTAGACCCACAGCTGATTGAGACATAAGGGTGGACACTCTTGGGGCTGAGAGGTTCGGTGAGGTTGGGTGAGCCAACGCAGACCCTTTCCAGTAATACTGCATGGTACCCATCCCATGGGTCCCAAATCTCCAGGTTCAAGGGCATCTTCCTACGTCGAAAACAGGCATGAGAAACCCAGAAGCTGGTACACCGTGTGATCGGGAAAGGTTTCTAAAACGCACCTCAGTTCTCATCTCCTTTGCTCGGGTTCGCCATTCCAGCCGATTTACTAGCCATCTCCCTCCTTGGAGAATCAGCACCTTTAACCTCCTGTTCCGTACAGGTTGCAATTTGTCCTGAGGATGAACGGGAAGAGGGGGAACCAATGAGAGACTAGCTCTAGGTGTTGGGACAGGCACAGGTCACTCTATTTTCCCATCAGGAAGAAGAATTAAGCACAAGCTCAGCCTGCCCCCCAGAACCAGAAGAGGGCCTGAAGCAATCCTGTGCTTTTGCGGCCAGCTCCCAAAAAAGCGAGATGAAAAATGGAGCTCAGGGGCACTGCAATTCACAAACCTGCAGAGTTTTAAATGATACCTCTCGTCCACAAATATATTAAGGGAAGGCAACGAAGAGGCTTTGAAAGCAAGGCAGAATTGCAGGAAACAGATTTCAGGAGGTAGATTCAAATCGCCTTGAAAGCACATGAAAAGCGGCAAAACGTGGACAATGATGCCCTTGGCCAAAAAGGGCGTATGCGTTTTTTCCTGAATATATTCAGGAAAAAACGCATACGCCCTTTTTGGCCAACCAAGCAACCTGGAAAGGCCAAACATCGCTCCAAAGAAGTCTCGCTTCCCAGCGGGCAAAAGGGCCATGCGGAAAAAAGTGTCCAAACCAGAAGTGCAGGACCGGCCATGGAGAAATGGGAGCCTTGCTACGCTGATGGGTGGGATGTAAATTGCCAACAGCCACTCTGGAGAAGTGTACGGTGTGTTCTGAAACATCTAAAAAACACAGCTTGGAGAGCATAGGGCACTTCCACTCATGGGCGTATAAATTGGGAAAACTAAAAATCAGCAAGACACAGGCACCCCAAAGTTTAGGGCTGCTCTGTTGACAAGAACCCCCACTTCATTACACCTTAAATATCCTAGGAAAGAGAAAAATGGATAAAGAAGTTGTGGTCCTCATGTACAGTGGAATATCACTCAGCCATGAAATCAACGTCATAAAGCTAGTAGCAGCACGATGAGTGGATTTAGGTACGACGATTCTAAGTGAAATAAGTCACACAGAAAAAGACACTTATCATAAGATATCACTTCTAGAGGGAATGTAAAAACCGCTACACTTGAACTGAATTACAAAACAGAACAGAGTCACACGTTTAGGAAACACACTATGGCTGCTGAACGGGAAAGGTGAGGTGGGGTGATGCATAAAACAAGGGTTTCAAATGAGCTCAGATACCGTTCCATAAACCCAATATGTAAGAGACAAGACCTATTCCTTTTTCAGTGAACTGGACTCAACACCCCCTATTCACCGCACAAGAATATATCTGACTAGTAAGAATCTTCAAACCTATGTATTGATATCTCTCTGTAAGTGAGTCAAGGGGGTGTAAAGCGGCATAAACACAGCCGTGAAAAGCAGCTAAACCCCATTATAAAAATAAATTACTTTTCAAAACCCGTGAAACAAAGACAGTGAAAGAGAGAGAAATTCTTACAAAATTCGTTCAGCGGCTGTGATGCAACCTGGATTGACCATATCTAGACCCACAGCTGATTGAGACATAAGGGTGGACACTCTTGGGGCTGAGAGGTTCGGTGAGTTTGGGTGAGCCAACGCAGACCCTTTCAAGTAATACTGCATGGTACCCATCCCATGGGTCCCAAATCTCCAGGTTCAAGGGCATCTTCCTACATCGAAAACAGGCATGAGAAACCCACAAGATGGTACACCGTGTAATCGGGAAAGGTTTCTAAAACGCACCTCATTTCTCATCTCCTTTGCTCGGGTTCGCCATTCCAGCCGATTTACTAGCCATCTCCCTCCTTGGAGGATCAGCACCTTTAACCTCCTGTTCCGTACAGGTTGCAATTTGTCCTGAGGATGAACGGGAAGAGGGGGAACCAATGAGAGACTAGCTCTAGGTGTTGGGACAGGCACAGGTCACTCTATTTTCCCATCAGGAAGAAGAATTAAGCACAAGCTCAGCCTGCCCCCCAGAACCAGAAGAGGGCCTGAAGCAATCCTGCGCTTTTGCGGCCAGCTCCCAAAAAAGCGAGTTGAAAAATGGAGCTCAGGGGCACTGCAATTCACAAACCTGCAGAGTTTTAAATGATACCTCTCGTCCACAAATATATTAAGGGAAGGCAACGAAGAGGCTTTGAAAGCAAGGCAGAATTGCAGGAAACAGATTTCAGGAGGTAGATTCGAATCGCCTTGAAAGCACATGAAAAGCGGCAAAACGTGGACAATGATGCCCTTGGCCAAAAAGGGCGTATGCGTTTTTTCCTGAATATATTCAGGAAAAAACGCATACGCCCTTTCTGGCCAACCAAGCAACCTGGAAAGGCAAATCAGCGCTCCAAAGAAGTCTCGCTTCCCAGCGGGCAAAAGGGCCATGCGGAAAAAAGTGTCCAAACCAGAAGTGCAGGACCGGCCATGGAGAAATGGGAGCCTTGCTACGCTGATGGGTGGGATGTAAATTGCCAACAGCCACTCTGGAGAAGTGTACGGTGTGTTCTGAAACATCTAAAAAACACAGCTTGGAGAGCATAGGGCACTTCCACTCATGGGCGTATAAATTGGGAAAACTAAAAATCAGCAAGACACAGGCACCCCAAAGTTTAGGGCTGCTCTGTTGACAAGAACCCCCACTTCATTACACCTTAAATATCCTAGGAAAGAGAAAAATGGATAAAGAAGTTGTGGTCCTCATGTACAATGGAATATCACTCAGCCATGAAATCCACGTCATAAGGCTAGTAGCAGCACGATGAGTGGATTTAGGAACAACGATTCTAAGTGAAATAAGTCACACAGAAAAAGACACTTATCATAAGATATCACTTCTAGAGGGAATGTAAAAACCGCTACACTTGAACTGAATTACAAAATAGAACAGAGTCACACGTTTAGGAAACACACTATGGCTGCTGAACGGGAAAGGTGAGGTGGGGTGATGCATAAAACAAGGGTTTCAAATGAGCTCAGATACCGTTCCATAAACCCAATATGTAAGAGACAAGACCTATTCCTTTTTCAGTGAACTGGACTCAACACCCCCTATTCACCGCACAAGAATATATCTGACTAGTAAGAATCTTCAAACCTATGTATTGATATCTCTCTGTAAGTGAGTCAAGGGGGTGTAAAGCGGCATAAACACAGCCGTGAAAAGCAGCTAAACCCCATTATACAAATAAATTACTTTTCAAAACCCGTGAAACAAAGACAGTGAAAGAGAGAGAAATTCTTACAAAATTCGTTCAGGGGCTGTGATGCAACCTGGATTGACCATATCTAGACCCACAGCTGATTGAGACATAAGGGTGGACACTCTTGGGGCTGAGAGGTTCGGTGAGGTTGGGTGAGCCAACGCAGACCCTTTCAAGTAATACTGCATGGTACCCATCCCATGGGTCCCAATCTCCAGGTTCAAAGGCATCTTCCTACGTCGAAAACAGGCATGAGAAACCCAGAAGATGGTACACCGTGTGATCGGGAAAGGTTTCTAAAACGCACCTCATTTCTCATCTCCTTTGCTCGGGTTCGCCATTCCAGCCGATTTACTAGCCATCTCCCTCCTTGGAGAATCAGCACCTTTAACCTCCTGTTCCGTACAGGTTGCAATTTGTCCTGAGGATGAACGGGAAGAGGGGGAACCAATGAGAGACTAGCTCTAGGTGTTGGGACAGGCACAGGTCACTCTATTTTCCCATCAGGAAGAAGAATTAAGCACAAGCTCAGCCTGCCCCCCAGAACCAGAAGAGGGCCTGAAGCAATCCTGCGTTTTGCGGCCAGCTCCCAAAAAAGCGAGTTGAAAAATGGAGCTCAGGGGCACTGCAATTCACAAACCTGCAGAGTTTTAAATGATACCTCTCGTCCACAAATATATTAAGGGAAGGCAACGAAGAGGCTTTGAAAGCAAGGCAGAATTGCAGGAAACAGATTTCAGGAGGTAGATTCGAATCGCCTTGAAAGCACATGAAAAGCGGCAAAACGTGGACAATGATGCCCTTGGCCAAAAAGGGTGTATGCGTTTTTTCCTGAATATATTCAGGAAAAAACGCATACGCCCTTTTTGGCCAACCAAGCAACCTGGAAAGGCAAATCAGCGCTCCAAAGAAGTCTCGCTTCCCAGCGGGCAAAAGGGCCATGCGGAAAAAAGTGTCCAAACCAGAAGTGCAGGACCGGCCATGGAGAAATGGGAGCCTTGCTACGCTGATGGGTGGGATGTAAATTGCCAACAGCCACTCTGGAGAAGTGTACGGTGTGTTCTGAAACATCTAAAAAACACAGCTTGGAGAGCATAGGGCACTTCCACTCATGGGCGTATAAATTGGGAAAACTAAAAATCAGCAAGACACAGGCACCCCAAAGTTTAGGGCTGCTCTGTTGACAAGAACCCCCACTTCATTACACCTTAAATATCCTAGGAAAGAGAAAAATGGATAAAGAAGTTGTGGTCCTCATGTACAATGGAATATCACTCAGCCATGAAATCCACGTCATAAGGCTAGTAGCAGCACGATGAGTGGATTTAGGTACGACGATTCTAAGTGAAATAAGTCACACAGAAAAAGACACTTATCTTAAGATATCACTTCTAGAGGGAATGTAAAAACCGCTACACTTGAACTGAATTACAAAACAGAACAGAGTCACACGTTTAGGAAACACACTATGGCTGCTGAACGGGAAAGGTGAGGTGGGGTGATGCATAAAACAAGGGTTTCAAATTAGCTCAGATACCGTTCCATAAACCCAATATGTAAGAGACAAGACCTATTCCTTTTTCAGTGAACTGGACTCAACACCCCCTATTCACCGCACAAGAATATATCTGACTAGTAAGAATCTTCAAACCTATGTATTGATATCTCTCTGTAAGTGAGTCAAGGGGGTGTAAAGTGGCATAAACACAGCCGTGAAAAGCAGCTAAACCCCATTATAAAAATAAATTACTTTTCAAAACCCGTGAAACAAAGACAGTGAAAGAGAGAGAAATTCTTACAAAATTCGTTCAGGGGCTGTGATGCAACCTGGATTGACCATATCTAGACCCACAGCTGATTGAGACATAAGGGTGGACACTCTTGGGGCTGAGAGGTTCGGTGAGGTTGGGTGAGCCAACGCAGACCCTTTCCAGTAATACTGCATGGTACCCATCCCATGGGTCCCAAATCTCCAGGTTCAAGGGCATCTTCCTACGTCGAAAACAGGCATGAGAAACCCAGAAGCTGGTACACCGTGTGATCGGGAAAGGTTTCTAAAACGCACCTCATTTCTCATCTCCTTTGCTCGGGTTCGCCATTCCAGCCGATTTACTAGCCATCTCCCTCCTTGGAGAATCAGCACCTTTAACCTCCTGTTCCGTACAGGTTGCAATTTGTCCTGAGGATGAACGGGAAGAGGGGGAAGCAATGAGAGACTAGCTCTAGGTGTTGGGACAGGCACAGGTCACTCTATTTTCCCATCAGGAAGAAGAATTAAGCACAAGCTCAGCCTGCCCCCCAGAACCAGAAGAGGGCCTGAAGCAATCCTGTGCTTTTGCGGCCAGCTCCCAAAAAAGCGAGATGAAAAATGGAGCTCAGGGGCACTGCAATTCACAAACCTGCAGAGTTTTAAATGATACCTCTCGTCCACAAATATATTAAGGGGAGGCAACGAAGAGGCTTTGAAAGCAAGGCAGAATTGCAGGAAACAGATTTCAGGAGGTAGATTCAAATCGCCTTGAAAGCACATGAAAAGCGGCAAAACGTGGACAATGATGCCCTTGGCCAAAAAGGGCGTATGCGTTTTTTCCTGAATATATTCAGGAAAAAACGCATACGCCCTTTTTGGCCAACCAAGCAACCTGGAAAGGCCAAACATCGCTCCAAAGAAGTCTCGCTTCCCAGCGGGCAAAAGGGCCATGCGGAAAAAAGTGTCCAAACCAGAAGTGCAGGACCGGCCATGGAGAAATGGGAGCCTTGCTACGCTGATGGGTGGGATGTAAATTGCCAACAGCCACTCTGGAGAAGTGTACGGTGTGTTCTGAAACATCTAAAAAACACAGCTTGGAGAGCATAGGGCACTTCCACTCATGGGCGTATAAATTGGGAAAACTAAAAATCAGCAAGACACAGGCACCCCAAAGTTTAGGGCTGCTCTGTTGACAAGAACCCCCACTTCATTACACCTTAAATATCCTAGGAAAGAGAAAAATGGATAAAGAAGTTGTGGTCCTCATGTACAATGGAATATCACTCAGCCATGAAATCCACGTCATAAGGCTAGTAGCAGCACGATGAGTGGATTTAGGTACGACGATTCTAAGTGAAATAAGTCACACAGAAAAAGACACTTATCATAAGATATCACTTCTAGAGGGAATGTAAAAACCGCTACACTTGAACTGAATTACAAAACAGAACAGAGTCACACGTTTAGGAAACACACTATGGCTGCTGAACGGGAAAGGTGAGGTGGGGTGATGCATAAAACAAGGGTTTCAAATGAGCTCAGATACCGTTCCATAAACCCAATATGTAAGAGACAAGACCTATTCCTTTTTCAGTGAACTGGACTCAACACCCCCTATTCACCGCACAAGAATATATCTGACTAGTAAGAATCTTCAAACCTATGTATTGATATCTCTCTGTAAGTGAGTCAAGGGGGTGTAAAGCGGCATAAACACAGCCGTGAAAAGCAGCTAAACCCCATTATAAAAATAAATTACTTTTCAAAACCCGTGAAACAAAGACAGTGAAAGAGAGAGAAATTCTTACAAAATTCGTTCAGGGGCTGTGATGCAACCTGGATTGACCATATCTAGACCCACAGCTGATTGAGACATAAGGGTGGACACTCTTGGGGCTGAGAGGTTCGGTGAGGTTGGGTGAGCCAACGCAGACCCTTTCAAGTAATACTGCATGGTACCCATCCCATGGGTCCCAATCTCCAGGTTCAAAGGCATCTTCCTACGTCGAAAACAGGCATGAGAAACCCAGAAGATGGTACACCGTGTGATCGGGAAAGGTTTCTAAAACGCACCTCATTTCTCATCTCCTTTGCTCGGGTTCGCCATTCCAGCCGATTTACTAGCCATCTCCCTCCTTGGAGAATCAGCACCTTTAACCTCCTGTTCCGTACAGGTTGCAATTTGTCCTGAGGATGAACGGGAAGAGGGGGAACCAATGAGAGACTAGCTCTAGGTGTTGGGACAGGCACAGGTCACTCTATTTTCCCATCAGGAAGAAGAATTAAGCACAAGCTCAGCCTGCCCCCCAGAACCAGAAGAGGGCCTGAAGCAATCCTGCGCTTTTGCGGCCAGCTCCCAAAAAAGCGAGTTGAAAAATGGAGCTCAGGGGCACTGCAATTCACAAACCTGCAGAGTTTTAAATGATACCTCTCGTCCACAAATATATTAAGGGAAGGCAACGAAGAGGCTTTGAAAGCAAGGCAGAATTGCAGGAAACAGATTTCAGGAGGTAGATTCGAATCGCCTTGAAAGCACATGAAAAGCGGCAAAACGTGGACAATGATGCCCTTGGCCAAAAAGGGCGTATGCGTTTTTTCCTGAATATATTCAGGAAAAAACGCATACGCCCTTTTTGGCCAACCAAGCAACCTGGAAAGGCAAATCAGCGCTCCAAAGAAGTCTCGCTTCCCAGCGGGCAAAAGGGCCATGCGGAAAAAAGTGTCCAAACCAGAAGTGCAGGACCGGCCATGGAGAAATGGGAGCCTTGCTACGCTGATGGGTGGGATGTAAATTGCCAACAGCCACTCTGGAGAAGTGTACGGTGTGTTCTGAAACATCTAAAAAACACAGCTTGGAGAGCATAGGGCACTTCCACTCATGGGCGTATAAATTGGGAAAACTAAAAATCAGCAAGACACAGGCACCCCAAAGTTTAGGGCTGCTCTGTTGACAAGAACCCCCACTTCATTACACCTTAAATATCCTAGGAAAGAGAAAAATGGATAAAGAAGTTGTGGTCCTCATGTACAATGGAATATCACTCAGCCATGAAATCCACGTCATAAGGCTAGTAGCAGCACGATGAGTGGATTTAGGTACGACGATTCTAAGTGAAATAAGTCACACAGAAAAAGACACTTATCTTAAGATATCACTTCTAGAGGGAATGTAAAAACCGCTACACTTGAACTGAATTACAAAACAGAACAGAGTCACACGTTTAGGAAACACACTATGGCTGCTGAACGGGAAAGGTGAGGTGGGGTGATGCATAAAACAAGGGTTTCAAATTAGCTCAGATACCGTTCCATAAACCCAATATGTAAGAGACAAGACCTATTCCTTTTTCAGTGAACTGGACTCAACACCCCCTATTCACCGCACAAGAATATATCTGACTAGTAAGAATCTTCAAACCTATGTATTGATATCTCTCTGTAAGTGAGTCAAGGGGGTGTAAAGTGGCATAAACACAGCCGTGAAAAGCAGCTAAACCCCATTATAAAAATAAATTACTTTTCAAAACCCGTGAAACAAAGACAGTGAAAGAGAGAGAAATTCTTACAAAATTCGTTCAGGGGCTGTGATGCAACCTGGATTGACCATATCTAGACCCACAGCTGATTGAGACATAAGGGTGGACACTCTTGGGGCTGAGAGGTTCGGTGAGGTTGGGTGAGCCAACGCAGACCCTTTCCAGTAATACTGCATGGTACCCATCCCATGGGTCCCAAATCTCCAGGTTCAAGGGCATCTTCCTACGTCGAAAACAGGCATGAGAAACCCAGAAGCTGGTACACCGTGTGATCGGGAAAGGTTTCTAAAACGCACCTCATTTCTCATCTCCTTTGCTCGGGTTCGCCATTCCAGCCGATTTACTAGCCATCTCCCTCCTTGGAGAATCAGCACCTTTAACCTCCTGTTCCGTACAGGTTGCAATTTGTCCTGAGGATGAACGGGAAGAGGGGGAAGCAATGAGAGACTAGCTCTAGGTGTTGGGACAGGCACAGGTCACTCTATTTTCCCATCAGGAAGAAGAATTAAGCACAAGCTCAGCCTGCCCCCCAGAACCAGAAGAGGGCCTGAAGCAATCCTGTGCTTTTGCGGCCAGCTCCCAAAAAAGCGAGATGAAAAATGGAGCTCAGGGGCACTGCAATTCACAAACCTGCAGAGTTTTAAATGATACCTCTCGTCCACAAATATATTAAGGGAAGGCAACGAAGAGGCTTTGAAAGCAAGGCAGAATTGCAGGAAACAGATTTCAGGAGGTAGATTCAAATCGCCTTGAAAGCACATGAAAAGCGGCAAAACGTGGACAATGATGCCCTTGGCCAAAAAGGGCGTATGCGTTTTTTCCTGAATATATTCAGGAAAAAACGCATACGCCCTTTTTGGCCAACCAAGCAACCTGGAAAGGCCAAACATCGCTCCAAAGAAGTCTCGCTTCCCAGGGGGCAAAAGGGCCATGCGGAAAAAAGTGTCCAAACCAGAAGTGCAGGACCGGCCATGGAGAAATGGGAGCCTTGCTACGCTGATGGGTGGGATGTAAATTGCCAACAGCCACTCTGGAGAAGTGTACGGTGTGTTCTGAAACATCTAAAAAACACAGCTTGGAGAGCATAGGGCACTTCCACTCATGGGCGTATAAATTGGGAAAACTAAAAATCAGCAAGACACAGGCACCCCAAAGTTTAGGGCTGCTCTGTTGACAAGAACCCCCACTTCATTACACCTTAAATATCCTAGGAAAGAGAAAAATGGATAAAGAAGTTGTGGTCCTCATGTACAGTGGAATATCACTCAGCCATGAAATCAACGTCATAAAGCTAGTAGCAGCACGATGAGTGGATTTAGGTAAGACGATTCTAAGTGAAATAAGTCACACAGAAAAAGACACTTATCATAAGATATCACTTCTAGAGGGAATGTAAAAACTGCTACACTTGAACTGAATTACAAAACAGAACAGAGTCACACGTTTAGGAAACACACTATGGCTGCTGAACGGGAAAGGTGAGGTGGGGTGATGCATAAAACAAGGGTTTCAAATGAGCTCAGATACCGTTCCATAAACCCAATATGTAAGAGACAAGACCTATTCCTTTTTCAGTGAACTGGACTCAACACCCCCTATTCACCGCACAAGAATATATCTGACTAGTAAGAATCTTCAAACCTATGTATTGATATCTCTCTGTAAGTGAGTCAAGGGGGTGTAAAGCGGCATAAACACAGCCGTGAAAAGCAGCTAAACCCCATTATAAAAATAAATTACTTTTCAAAACCCGTGAAACAAAGACAGTGAAAGAGAGAGAAATTCTTACAAAATTCGTTCAGGGGCTGTGATGCAACCTGGATTGACCATATCTAGACCCACAGCTGATTGAGACATAAGGGTGGACACTCTTGGGGCTGAGAGGTTCGGTGAGGTTGGGTGAGCCAACGCAGACCGTTTCAAGTAATACTGCATGGTACCCATCCCATGGGTCCCAATCTCCAGGTTCAAGGGCATCTTCCTACGTCCAAAACAGGCATGAGAAACCCAGAAGATGGTACACCGTGTGATCGGGAAAGGTTTCTAAAACGCACCTCATTTCTCATCTCCTTGGCTCGGGTTCGCCATTCCAGCCGATTTACTAGCCATCTCCCTCCTTGGAGAATCAGCACCTTTAACCTCCTGTTCCGTACAGGTTGCAATTTGTCCTGAGGATGAACGGGAAGAGGGGGAACCAATGAGAGACTAGCTCTAGGTGTTGGGACAGGCACAGGTCACTCTATTTTCCCATCAGGAAGAAGAATTAAGCACAAGCTCAGCCTGCCCCCCAGAACCAGAAGAGGGCCTGAAGCAATCCTGCGCTTTGGCGGCCAGCTCCCAAAAAAGCGAGTTGAAAAATGGAGCTCAGGGGCACTGCAATTCAGAAACCTGCAGAGTTTTAAATGATACCTCTCGTCCACAAATATATTAAGGGAAGGCAACGAAGAGGCTTTGAAAGCAAGGCAGAATTGCAGGAAACAGATTTCAGGAGGTAGATTCGAATCGCCTTGAAAGCACATGAAAAGCGGCAAAACGTGGACAATGATGCCCTTGGCCAAAAAGGGCGTATGCGTTTTTTCCTGAATATATTCAGGAAAAAACGCATACGCCCTTTTTGGCCAACCAAGCAACCTGGAAAGGCAAATCAGCGCTCCAAAGAAGTCTCGCTTCCCAGCGGGCAAAAGGGCCATGCGGAAAAAAGTGTCCAAACCAGAAGTGCAGGACCGGCCATGGAGAAATGGGAGCCTTGCTACGCTGATGGGTGGGATGTAAATTGCCAACAGCCACTCTGGAGAAGTGTACGGTGTGTTCTGAAACATCTAAAAAACACAGCTTGGAGAGCATAGGGCACTTCCACTCATGGGCGTATAAATTGGGAAAACTAAAAATCAGCAAGACACAGGCACCCCAAAGTTTAGGGCTGCTCTGTTGACAAGAACCCCCACTTCATTACACCTTAAATATCCTAGGAAAGAGAAAAATGGATAAAGAAGTTGTGGTCCTCATGTACAATGGAATATCACTCAGCCATGAAATCCACGTCATAAGGCTAGTAGCAGCACGATGAGTGGATTTAGGTACGACGATTCTAAGTGAAATAAGTCACACAGAAAAAGACACTTATCTTAAGATATCACTTCTAGAGGGAATGTAAAAACCGCTACACTTGAACTGAATTACAAAACAGAACAGAGTCACACGTTTAGGAAACACACTATGGCTGCTGAACGGGAAAGGTGAGGTGAGGTGATGCATAAAACAAGGGTTACAAATTAGCTCAGATACCGTTCCATAAACCCAATATGTAAGAGACAAGACCTATTCCTTTTTCAGTGAACTGGACTCAACACCCCCTATTCACCGCACAAGAATATATCTGACTAGTAAGAATCTTCAAACCTATGTATTGATATCTCTCTGTAAGTGAGTCAAGGGGGTGTAAAGTGGCATAAACACAGCCGTGAAAAGCAGCTAAACCCCATTATAAAAATAAATTACTTTTCAAAACCCGTGAAACAAAGACAGTGAAAGAGAGAGAAATTCTTACAAAATTCGTTCAGGGGCTGTGATGCAACCTGGATTGACCATATCTAGACCCACAGCTGATTGAGACATAAGGGTGGACACTCTTGGGGCTGAGAGGTTCGGTGAGGTTGGGTGAGCCAACGCAGACCCTTTCCAGTAATACTGCATGGTACCCATCCCATGGGTCCCAAATCTCCAGGTTCAAGGGCATCTTCCTACGTCGAAAACAGGCATGAGAAACCCAGAAGCTGGTACACCGTGTGATCGGGAAAGGTTTCTAAAACGCACCTCATTTCTCATCTCCTTTGCTCGGGTTCGCCATTCCAGCCGATTTACTAGCCATCTCCCTCCTTGGAGAATCAGCACCTTTAACCTCCTGTTCCGTACAGGTTGCAATTTGTCCTGAGGATGAACGGGAAAAGGGGGAACCAATGAGAGACTAGCTCTAGGTGTTGGGACAGGCACAGGTCACTCTATTTTCCCATCAGGAAGAAGAATTAAGCACAAGCTCAGCCTGCCCCCCAGAACCAGAAGAGGGCCTGAAGCAATCCTGTGCTTTTGCGGCCAGCTCCCAAAAAAGCGAGATGAAAAATGGAGCTCAGGGGCACTGCAATTCACAAACCTGCAGAGTTTTAAATGATACCTCTCGTCCACAAATATATTAAGGGAAGGCAACGAAGAGGCTTTGAAAGCAAGGCAGAATTGCAGGAAACAGATTTCAGGAGGTAGATTCGAATCGCCTTGAAAGCACATGAAAAGCGGCAAAACGTGGACAATGATGCCCTTGGCCAAAAAGGGCGTATGCGTTTTTTCCTGAATATATTCAGGAAAAAACGCATACGCCCTTTTTGGCCAACCAAGCAACCTGGAAAGGCCAAACATCGCTCCAAAGAAGTCTCGCTTCCCAGCGGGCAAAAGGGCCATGCGGAAAAAAGTGTCCAAACCAGAAGTGCAGGACCGGCCATGGAGAAATGGGAGCCTTGCTACGCTGATGGGTGGGATGTAAATTGCCAACAGCCACTCTGGAGAAGTGTACGGTGTGTTCTGAAACATCTAAAAAACACAGCTTGGAGAGCATAGGGCACTTCCACTCATGGGCGTATAAATTGGGAAAACTAAAAATCAGCAAGACACAGGCACCCCAAAGTTTAGGGCTGCTCTGTTGACAAGAACCCCCACTTCATTACACCTTAAATATCCTAGGAAAGAGAAAAATGGATAAAGAAGTTGTGGTCCTCATGTACAGTGGAATATCACTCAGCCATGAAATCAATGTCATAAAGCTAGTAGCAGCACGATGAGTGGATTTAGGTACGACGATTCTAAGTGAAATAAGTCACACAGAAAAAGACACTTATCATAAGATATCACTTCTAGAGGGAATGTAAAAACCGCTACACTTGAACTGAATTACAAAACAGAACAGAGTCACACGTTTAGGAAACACACTATGGCTGCTGAACGGGAAAGGTGAGGTGGGGTGATGCATAAAACAAGGGTTTCAAATGAGCTCAGATACCGTTCCATAAACCCAATATGTAAGAGACAAGACCTATTCCTTTTTCAGTGAACTGGACTCAACACCCCCTATTCACCGCACAAGAATATATCTGACTAGTAAGAATCTTCAAACCTATGTATTGATATCTCTCTGTAAGTGAGTCAAGGGGGTGTAAAGCGGCATAAACACAGCCGTGAAAAGCAGCTAAACCCCATTATAAAAATAAATTACTTTTCAAAACCCGTGAAACAAAGACAGTGAAAGAGAGAGAAATTCTTACAAAATTCGTTCAGGGGCTGTGATGCAACCTGGATTGACCATATCTAGACCCACAGCTGATTGAGACATAAGGGTGGACACTCTTGGGGCTGAGAGGTTCGGTGAGGTTGGGTGAGCCAACGCAGACCGTTTCAAGTAATACTGCATGGTACCCATCCCATGGGTCCCAATCTCCAGGTTCAAGGGCATCTTCCTACGTCCAAAACAGGCATGAGAAACCCAGAAGATGGTACACCGTGTGATCGGGAAAGGTTTCTAAAACGCACCTCATTTCTCATCTCCTTTGCTCGGGTTCGCCATTCCAGCCGATTTACTAGCCATCTCCCTCCTTGGAGAATCAGCACCTTTAACCTCCTGTTCCGTACAGGTTGCAATTTGTCCTGAGGATGAACGGGAAGAGGGGGAACCAATGAGAGACTAGCTCTAGGTGTTGGGACAGGCACAGGTCACTCTATTTTCCCATCAGGAAGAAGAATTAAGCACAAGCTCAGCCTGCCCCCCAGAACCAGAAGAGGGCCTGAAGCAATCCTGCGCTTTGGCGGCCAGCTCCCAAAAAAGCGAGTTGAAAAATGGAGCTCAGGGGCACTGCAATTCACAAACCTGCAGAGTTTTAAATGATACCTCTCGTCCACAAATATATTAAGGGAAGGCAACGAAGAGGCTTTGAAAGCAAGGCAGAATTGCAGGAAACAGATTTCAGGAGGTAGATTCGAATCGCCTTGAAAGCACATGAAAAGCGGCAAAACGTGGACAATGATGCCCTTGGCCAAAAAGGGCGTATGCGTTTTTTCCTGAATATATTCAGGAAAAAACGCATACGCCCTTTTTGGCCAACCAAGCAACCTGGAAAGGCAAATCAGCGCTCCAAAGAAGTCTCGCTTCCCAGCGGGCAAAAGGGCCATGCGGAAAAAAGTGTCCAAACCAGAAGTGCAGGACCGGCCATGGAGAAATGGGAGCCTTGCTACGCTGATGGGTGGGATGTAAATTGCCAACAGCCACTCTGGAGAAGTGTACGGTGTGTTCTGAAACATCTAAAAAACACAGCTTGGAGAGCATAGGGCACTTCCACTCATGGGCGTATAAATTGGGAAAACTAAAAATCAGCAAGACACAGGCACCCCAAAGTTTAGGGCTGCTCTGTTGACAAGAACCCCCACTTCATTACACCTTAAATATCCTAGGAAAGAGAAAAATGGATAAAGAAGTTGTGGTCCTCATGTACAGTGGAATATCACTCAGCCATGAAATCAACGTCATAAAGGTAGTAGCAGCACGATGAGTGGATTTAGGTACGACGATTCTAAGTGAAATAAGTCACACAGAAAAAGACACTTATCATAAGATATCACTTCTAGAGGGAATGTAAAAACCGCTACACTTGAACTGAATTACAAAACAGAACAGAGTCACACGTTTAGGAAACACACTATGGCTGCTGAACGGGAAAGGTGAGGTGGGGTGATGCATAAAACAAGGGTTTCAAATTAGCTCAGATACCGTTCCATAAACCCAATATGTAAGAGACAAGACCTATTCCTTTTTCAGTGAACTGGACTCAACACCCCCTATTCACCGCACAAGAATATATCTGACTAGTAAGAATCTTCAAACCTATGTATTGATATCTCTCTGTAAGTGAGTCAAGGGGGTGTAAAGCGGCATAAACACAGCCGTGAAAAGCAGCTAAACCCCATTATAAAAATAAATTACTTTTCAAAACCCGTGAAACAAAGACAGTGAAAGAGAGAGAAATTCTTACAAAATTCGTTCAGGGGCTGTGATGCAACCTGGATTGACCATATCTAGACCCACAGCTGATTGAGACATAAGGGTGGACACTCTTGGGGCTGAGAGGTTCGGTGAGGTTGGGTGAGCCAACGCAGACCGTTTCAAGTAATACTGCATGGTACCCATCCCATGGGTCCCAATCTCCAGGTTCAAGGGCATCTTCCTACGTCCAAAACAGGCATGAGAAACCCAGAAGATGGTACACCGTGTGATCGGGAAAGGTTTCTAAAACGCACCTCATTTCTCATCTCCTTTGCTCGGGTTCGCCATTCCAGCCGATTTACTAGCCATCTCCCTCCTTGGAGAATCAGCACCTTTAACCTCCTGTTCCGTACAGGTTGCAATTTGTCCTGAGGATGAACGGGAAGAGGGGGAACCAATGAGAGACTAGCTCTAGGTGTTGGGACAGGCACAGGTCACTCTATTTTCCCATCAGGAAGAAGAATTAAGCACAAGCTCAGCCTGCCCCCCAGAACCAGAAGAGGGCCTGAAGCAATCCTGCGCTTTGGCGGCCAGCTCCCAAAAAAGCGAGTTGAAAAATGGAGCTCAGGGGCACTGCAATTCACAAACCTGCAGAGTTTTAAATGATACCTCTCGTCCACAAATATATTAAGGGAAGGCAACGAAGAGGCTTTGAAAGCAAGGCAGAATTGCAGGAAACAGATTTCAGGAGGTAGATTCGAATCGCCTTGAAAGCACATGAAAAGCGGCAAAACGTGGACAATGATGCCCTTGGCCAAAAAGGGCGTATGCGTTTTTTCCTGAATATATTCAGGAAAAAACGCATACGCCCTTTTTGGCCAACCAAGCAACCTGGAAAGGCAAATCAGCGCTCCAAAGAAGTCTCGCTTCCCAGCGGGCAAAAGGGCCATGCGGAAAAAAGTGTCCAAACCAGAAGTGCAGGACCGGCCATGGAGAAATGGGAGCCTTGCTACGCTGATGGGTGGGATGTAAATTGCCAACAGCCACTCTGGAGAAGTGTACGGTGTGTTCTGAAACATCTAAAAAACACAGCTTGGAGAGCATAGGGCACTTCCACTCATGGGCGTATAAATTGGGAAAACTAAAAATCAGCAAGACACAGGCACCCCAAAGTTTAGGGCTGCTCTGTTGACAAGAACCCCCACTTCATTACACCTTAAATATCCTAGGAAAGAGAAAAATGGATAAAGAAGTTGTGGTCCTCATGTACAGTGGAATATCACTCAGCCATGAAATCAACGTCATAAAGGTAGTAGCAGCACGATGAGTGGATTTAGGTACGACGATTCTAAGTGAAATAAGTCACACAGAAAAAGACACTTATCATAAGATATCACTTCTAGAGGGAATGTAAAAACCGCTACACTTGAACTGAATTACAAAACAGAACAGAGTCACACGTTTAGGAAACACACTATGGCTGCTGAACGGGAAAGGTGAGGTGGGGTGATGCATAAAACAAGGGTTTCAAATGAGCTCAGATACCGTTCCATAAACCCAATATGTAAGAGACAAGACCTATTCCTTTTTCAGTGAACTGGACTCAACACCCCCTATTCACCGCACAAGAATATATCTGACTAGTAAGAATCTTCAAACCTATGTATTGATATCTCTCTGTAAGTGAGTCAAGGGGGTGTAAAGCGGCATAAACACAGCCGTGAAAAGCAGCTAAACCCCATTATAAAAATAAATTACTTTTCAAAACCCGTGAAACAAAGACAGTGAAAGAGAGAGAAATTCTTACAAAATTCGTTCAGGGGCTGTGATGCAACCTGGATTGACCATATCTAGACCCACAGCTGATTGAGACATAAGGGTGGACACTCTTGGGGCTGAGAGGTTCGGTGAGGTTGGGTGAGCCAACGCAGACCGTTTCAAGTAATACTGCATGGTACCCATCCCATGGGTCCCAATCTCCAGGTTCAAGGGCATCTTCCTACGTCCAAAACAGGCATGAGAAACCCAGAAGATGGTACACCGTGTGATCGGGAAAGGTTTCTAAAACGCACCTCATTTCTCATCTCCTTTGCTCGGGTTCGCCATTCCAGCCGATTTACTAGCCATCTCCCTCCTTGGAGAATCAGCACCTTTAACCTCCTGTTCCGTACAGGTTGCAATTTGTCCTGAGGATGAACGGGAAGAGGGGGAACCAATGAGAGACTAGCTCTAGGTGTTGGGACAGGCACAGGTCACTCTATTTTCCCATCAGGAAGAAGAATTAAGCACAAGCTCAGCCTGCCCCCCAGAACCAGAAGAGGGCCTGAAGCAATCCTGCGCTTTGGCGGCCAGCTCCCAAAAAAGCGAGTTGAAAAATGGAGCTCAGGGGCACTGCAATTCACAAACCTGCAGAGTTTTAAATGATACCTCTCGTCCACAAATATATTAAGGGAAGGCAACGAAGAGGCTTTGAAAGCAAGGCAGAATTGCAGGAAACAGATTTCAGGAGGTAGATTCGAATCGCCTTGAAAGCACATGAAAAGCGGCAAAACGTGGACAATGATGCCCTTGGCCAAAAAGGGCGTATGCGTTTTTTCCTGAATATATTCAGGAAAAAACGCATACGCCCTTTTTGGCCAACCAAGCAACCTGGAAAGGCAAATCAGCGCTCCAAAGAAGTCTCGCTTCCCAGCGGGCAAAAGGGCCATGCGGAAAAAAGTGTCCAAACCAGAAGTGCAGGACCGGCCATGGAGAAATGGGAGCCTTGCTACGCTGATGGGTGGGATGTAAATTGCCAACAGCCACTCTGGAGAAGTGTACGGTGTGTTCTGAAACATCTAAAAAACACAGCTTGGAGAGCATAGGGCACTTCCACTCATGGGCGTATAAATTGGGAAAAATAAAAATCAGCAAGACACAGGCACCCCAAAGTTTAGGGCTGCTCTGTTGACAAGAAACCCCACTTCATTACACCTTAAATATCCTAGGAAAGAGAAAAATGGATAAAGAAGTTGTGGTCCTCATGTACAATGGAATATCACTCAGCCATGAAATCCACGTCATAAGGCTAGTAGCAGCACGATGAGTGGATTTAGGTACGACGATTCTAAGTGAAATAAGTCACACAGAAAAAGACACTTATCATAAGATATCACTTCTAGAGGGAATGTAAAAACCGCTACACTTGAACTAAATTACAAAACAGAACAGAGTCACACGTTTAGGAAACACACTATGGCTGCTGAACGGGAAAGGTGAGGTGGGGTGATGCATAAAACAAGGGTTTCAAATTAGCTCAGATACCGTTCCATAAACCCAATATGTAAGAGACAAGACCTATTCCTTTTTCAGTGAACTGGACTCAACACCCCCTATTCACCGCACAAGAATATATCTGACTAGTAAGAATCTTCAAACCTATGTATTGATATCTCTCTGTAAGTGAGTCAAGGGGGTGTAAAGCAGCATAAACACAGCCGTGAAAAGCAGCTAAACCCCATTATAAAAATAAATTACTTTTCAAAACCCGTGAAACAAAGACAGTGAAAGAGAGAGAAATTCTTACAAAATTCGTTCAGGGGCTGTGATGCAACCTGGATTGACCATATCTAGACCCACAGCTGATTGAGACATAAGGGTGGACACTCTTGGGGCTGAGAGGTTCGGTGAGTTTGGGTGAGCCAACGCAGACCCTTTCCAGTAATACTGCATGGTACCCATCCCATGGGTCCCAAATCTCCAGGTTCAAGGGCATCTTCCTACATCGAAAACAGGCATGAGAAACCCACAAGATGGTACACCGTGTAATCGGGAAAGGTTTCTAAAACGCACCGCATTTCTCATCTCCTTTGCTCGGGTTCGCCATTCCAGCCGATTTACTAGCCATCTCCCTCCTTGGAGGATCAGCACCTTTAACCTCCTGTTCCGTACAGGTTGCAATTTGTCCTGAGGATGAACGGGAAGAGGGGGAACCAATGAGAGACTAGCTCTAGGTGTTGGGACAGGCACAGGTCACTCTATTTTCCCATCAGGAAGAAGAATTAAGCACAAGCTCAGCCTGCCCCCCAGAACCAGAAGAGGGCCTGAAGCAATCCTGCGCTTTTGCGGCCAGCTCCCAAAAAAGCGAGTTGAAAAATGGAGCTCAGGGGCACTGCAATTCACAAACCTGCAGAGTTTTAAATGATACCTCTCGTCCACAAATATATTAAGGGAAGGCAACGAAGAGGCTTTGAAAGTAAGGCAGAATTGCAGGAAACAGATTTCAGGAGGTAGATTCGAATCGCCTTTAAAGCACATGAAAAGCGGCAAAACGTGGACAATGATGCCCTTGGCCAAAAAGGGCGTATGCGTTTTTTCCTGAATATATTCAGGAAAAAACGCATACGCCCTTTCTGGCCAACCAAGCAACCTGGAAAGGCAAATCAGCGCTCCAAAGAAGTCTCGCTTCCCAGCGGGCAAAAGGGCCATGCGGAAAAAAGTGTCCAAACCAGAAGTGCAGGACCGGCCATGGAGAAATGGGAGCCTTGCTACGCTGATGGGTGGGATGTAAATTGCCAACAGCCACTCTGGAGAAGTGTACGGTGTGTTCTGAAACATCTAAAAAACACAGCTTGGAGAGCATAGGGCACTTCCACTCATGGGCGTATAAATTGGGAAAACTAAAAATCAGCAAGACACAGGCACACCAAAGTTTAGGGCTGCTCTGTTGACAAGAACCCCCACTTCATTACACCTTAAATATCCTAGGAAAGAGAAAAATGGATAAAGAAGTTGTGGTCCTCATGTACAATGGAATATCACTCAGCCATGAAATCCACGTCATAAGGCTAGTAGCAGCACGATGAGTGGATTTAGGAACGACGATTCTAAGTGAAATAAGTCACACAGAAAAAGACACTTATCATAAGATATCACTTCTAGAGGGAATGTAAAAACCGCTACACTTGAACTGAATTACAAAACAGAACAGAGTCACACGTTTAGGAAACACACTATGGCTGCTGAACGGGAAAGGTGAGGTGGGGTGATGCATAAAACAAGGGTTTCAAATGAGCTCAGATACCGTTCCATAAACCCAATATGTAAGAGACAAGACCTATTCCTTTTTCAGTGAACTGGACTCAACACCCCCTATTCACCGCACAAGAATATATCTGACTAGTAAGAATCTTCAAACCTATGTATTGATATCTCTCTGTAAGTGAGTCAAGGGGGTGTAAAGCGGCATAAACACAGCCGTGAAAAGCAGCTAAACCCCATTATAAAAATAAATTACTTTTCAAAACCCGTGAAACAAAGACAGTGAAAGAGAGAGAAATTCTTACAAAATTCGTTCAGGGGCTGTGATGCAACCTGGATTGACCATATCTAGACCCACAGCTGATTGAGACATAAGGGTGGACACTCTTGGGGCTGAGAGGTTCGGTGAGGTTGGGTGAGCCAACGCAGACCCTTTCAAGTAATACTGCATGGTACCCATCCCATGGGTCCCAATCTCCAGGTTCAAGGGCATCTTCCTACGTCCAAAACAGGCATGAGAAACCCAGAAGATGGTACACCGTGTGATCGGGAAAGGTTTCTAAAACGCACCTCATTTCTCATCTCCTTTGCTCGGGTTCGCCATTCCAGCCGATTTACTAGCCATCTCCCTCCTTGGAGGATCAGCACCTTTAACCTCCTGTTCCGTACAGGTTGCAATTTGTCCTGAGGATGAACGGGAAGAGGGGGAACCAATGAGAGACTAGCTCTAGGTGTTGGGACAGGCACAGGTCACTCTATTTTCCCATCAGGAAGAAGAATTAAGCACAAGCTCAGCCTGCCCCCCAGAACCAGAAGAGGGCCTGAAGCAATCCTGCGCTTTTGCGGCCAGCTCCCAAAAAAGCGAGTTGAAAAATGGAGCTCAGGGGCACTGCAATTCACAAACCTGCACAGTTTTAAATGATACCTCTCGTCCACAAATATATTAAGGGAAGGCAACGAAGAGGCTTTGAAAGCAAGGCAGAATTGCAGGAAACAGATTTCAGGAGGTAGATTCGAATCGCCTTGAAAGCACATGAAAAGCGGCAAAACGTGGACAATGATGCCCTTGGCCAAAAAGGGCGTATGCGTTTTTTCCTGAATATATTCAGGAAAAAACGCATACGCCCTTTCTGGCCAACCAAGCAACCTGGAAAGGCAAATCAGCGCTCCAAAGAAGTCTCGCTTCCCAGCGGGCAAAAGGGCCATGCGGAAAAAAGTGTCCAAACCAGAAGTGCAGGACCGGCCATGGAGAAATGGGAGCCTTGCTACGCTGATGGGTGGGATGTAAATTGCCAACAGCCACTCTGGAGAAGTGTACGGTGTGTTCTGAAACATCTAAAAAACACAGCTTGGAGAGCATAGGGCACTTCCACTCATGGGCGTATAAATTGGGAAAACTAAAAATCAGCAAGACACAGGCACCCCAAAGTTTAGGGCTGCTCTGTTGACAAGAACCCCCACTTCATTACACCTTAAATATCCTAGGAAAGAGAAAAATGGATAAAGAAGTTGTGGTCCTCATGTACAATGGAATATCACTCAGCCATGAAATCCACGTCATAAGGCTAGTAGCAGCACGATGAGTGGATTTAGGTACGACGATTCTAAGTGAAATAAGTCACACAGAAAAAGACACTTATCATAAGTTATCACTTCTAGAGGGAATGTAAAAACCGCTACACTTGAACTGAATTACAAAACAGAACAGAGTCACACGTTTAGGAAACACACTATGGCTGCTGAACGGGAAAGGTGAGGTGGGGTGATGCATAAAACAAGGGTTTCAAATTAGCTCAGATACCGTTCCATAAACCCAATATGTAAGAGACAAGACCTATTCCTTTTTCAGTGAACTGGACTCAACACCCCCTATTCACCGCACAAGAATATATCTGACTAGTAAGAATCTTCAAACCTATGTATTGATATCTCTCTGTAAGTGAGTCAAGGGGGTGTAAAGCGGCATAAACACAGCCGTGAAAAGGAGCTAAACCCCATTATAAAAATAAATTACTTTTCAAAACCCGTGAAACAAAGACAGTGAAAGAGAGAGAAATTCTTACAAAATTCGTTCAGGGGCTGTGATGCAACCTGGATTGACCATATCTAGACCCACAGCTGATTGAGACATAAGGGTGGACACTCTTGGGGCTGAGAGGTTCGGTGAGGTTGGGTGAGCCAACGCAGACCCTTTCAAGTAATACTGCATGGTACCCATCCCATGGGTCCCAATCTCCAGGTTCAAAGGCATCTTCCTACGTCGAAAACAGGCATGAGAAACCCAGAAGATGGTACACCGTGTGATCGGGAAAGGTTTCTAAAACGCACCTCATTTCTCATCTCCTTTGCTCGGGTTCGCCATTCCAGCCGATTTACTAGCCATCTCCCTCCTTGGAGAATCAGCACCTTTAACCTCCTGTTCCGTACAGGTTGCAATTTGTCCTGAGGATGAACGGGAAGAGGGGGAACCAATGAGAGACTAGCTCTAGGTGTTGGGACAGGCACAGGTCACTCTATTTTCCCATCAGGAAGAAGAATTAAGCACAAGCTCAGCCTGCCCCCCAGAACCAGAAGAGGGCCTGAAGCAATCCTGCGCTTTTGCGGCCAGCTCCCAAAATAGCGAGTTGAAAAATGGAGCTCAGGGGCACTGCAATTCACAAACCTGCAGAGTTTTAAATGATACCTCTCGTCCACAAATATATTAAGGGAAGGCAACGAAGAGGCTTTGAAAGCAAGGCAGAATTGCAGGAAACAGATTTCAGGAGGTAGATTCGAATCGCCTTGAAAGCACATGAAAAGCGGCAAAACGTGGACAATGATGCCCTTGGCCAAAAAGGGCGTATGCGTTTTTTCCTGAATATATTCAGGAAAAAACGCATACGCCCTTTTTGGCCAACCAAGCAACCTGGAAAGGCAAATCAGCGCTCCAAAGAAGTCTCGCTTCCCAGCGGGCAAAAGGGCCATGCGGAAAAAAGTGTCCAAACCAGAAGTGCAGGACCGGCCATGGAGAAATGGGAGCCTTGCTACGCTGATGGGTGGGATGTAAATTGCCAACAGCCACTCTGGAGAAGTGTACGGTGTGTTCTGAAACATCTAAAAAACACAACTTGGAGAGCATAGGGCACTTCCACTCATGGGCGTATAAATTGGGAAAACTAAAAATCAGCAAGACACAGGCACCCCAAAGTTGAGGGCTGCTCTGTTGACAAGAACCCCCACTTCATTACACCTTAAATATCCTAGGAAAGAGAAAAATGGATAAAGAAGTTGTGGTCCTCATGTACAATGGAATATCACTCAGCCATGAAATCCACGTCATAAGGCTAGTAGCAGCACGATGAGTGGATTTAGGTACGACGATTCTAAGTGAAATAAGTCACACAGAAAAAGACACTTATCTTAAGATATCACTTCTAGAGGGAATGTAAAAACCGCTACACTTGAACTGAATTACAAAACAGAACAGAGTCACACGTTTAGGAAACACACTATGGCTGCTGAACGGGAAAGGTGAGGTGGGGTGATGCATAAAACAAGGGTTTCAAATTAGCTCAGATACCGTTCCATAAACCCAATATGTAAGAGACAAGACCTATTCCTTTTTCAGTGAACTGGACTCAACACCCCCTATTCACCGCACAAGAATATATCTGACTAGTAAGAATCTTCAAACCTATGTATTGATATCTCTCTGTAAGTGAGTCAAGGGGGTGTAAAGTGGCATAAACACAGCCGTGAAAAGCAGCTAAACCCCATTATAAAAATAAATTACTTTTCAAAACCCGTGAAACAAAGACAGTGAAAGAGAGAGAAATTCTTACAAAATTCGTTCAGGGGCTGTGATGCAACCTGGATTGACCATATCTAGACCCACAGCTGATTGAGACATAAGGGTGGACACTCTTGGGGCTGAGAGGTTCGGTGAGGTTGGGTGAGCCAACGCAGACCCTTTCCAGTAATACTGCATGGTACCCATCCCATGGGTCCCAAATCTCCAGGTTCAAGGGCATCTTCCTACGTCGAAAACAGGCATGAGAAACCCAGAAGCTGGTACACCGTGTGATCGGGAAAGGTTTCTAAAACGCACCTCATTTCTCATCTCCTTTGCTCGGGTTCGCCATTCCAGCCGATTTACTAGCCATCTCCCTCCTTGGAGAATCAGCACCTTTAACCTCCTGTTCCGTACAGGTTGCAATTTGTCCTGAGGATGAACGGGAAGAGGGGGAACCAATGAGAGACTAGCTCTAGGTGTTGGGACAGGCACAGGTCACTCTATTTTCCCATCAGGAAGAAGAATTAAGCACAAGCTCAGCCTGCCCCCCAGAACCAGAAGAGGGCCTGAAGCAATCCTGTGCTTTTGCGGCCAGCTCCCAAAAAAGCGAGATGAAAAATGGAGCTCAGGGGCACTGCAATTCACAAACCTGCAGAGTTTTAAATGATACCTCTCGTCCACAAATATATTAAGGGAAGGCAACGAAGAGGCTTTGAAAGCAAGGCAGAATTGCAGGAAACAGATTTCAGGAGGTAGATTCAAATCGCCTTGAAAGCACATGAAAAGCGGCAAAACGTGGACAATGATGCCCTTGGCCAAAAAGGGCGTATGCGTTTTTTCCTGAATATATTCAGGAAAAAACGCATACGCCCTTTTTGGCCAACCAAGAACCTGGAAAGGCCAATCATCGCTCCAAAGAAGTCTCGCTTCCCAGCGGGCAAAAGGGCCATGCGGAAAAAAGTGTCCAAACCAGAAATGCAGGACCGGCCATGGAGAAATGGGAGCCTTGCTACGCTGATGGGTGGGATGTAAATTGCCAACAGCCACTCTGGAGAAGTGTACGGTGTGTTCTGAAACATCTAAAAAACACAGCTTGGAGAGCATAGGGCACTTCCACTCATGGGCGTATAAATTGGGAAAACTAAAAATCAGCAAGACACAGGCAGCCCAAAGTTTAGGGCTGCTCTGTTGACAAGAACCCCCACTTCATTACACCTTAAATATCCTAGGAAAGAGAAAAATGGATAAAGAAGTTGTGGTCCTCATGTACAATGGAATATCACTCAGCCATGAAATCCACGTCATAAGGCTAGTAGCAGCACGATGAGTGGATTTAGGTACGACGATTCTAAGTGAAATAAGTCACACAGAAAAAGACACTTATCATAAGATATCACTTCTAGAGGGAATGTAAAAACCGCTACACTTGAACTGAATTACAAAACAGAACAGAGTCACACGTTTAGGAAACACACTATGGCTGCTGAACGGGAAAGGTGAGGTGGGGTGATGCATAAAACAAGGGTTTCAAATGAGCTCAGATACCGTTCCATAAACCCAATATGTAAGAGACAAGACCTATTCCTTTTTCAGTGAACTGGACTCAACACCCCCTATTCACCGCACAAGAATATATCTGACTAGTAAGAATCTTCAAACCTATGTATTGATATCTCTCTGTAAGTGAGTCAAGGGGGTGTAAAGCGGCATAAACACAGCCGTGAAAAGCAGCTAAACCCCATTATAAAAATAAATTACTTTTCAAAACCCGTGAAACAAAGACAGTGAAAGAGAGAGAAATTCTTACAAAATTCGTTCAGGGGCTGTGATGCAACCTGGATTGACCATATCTAGACCCACAGCTGATTGAGACATAAGGGTGGACACTCTTGGGGCTGAGAGGTTCGGTGAGGTTGGGTGAGCCAACGCAGACCCTTTCAAGTAATACTGCATGGTACCCATCCCATGTGTCCCAATCTCCAGGTTCAAGGGCATCTTCCTACGTCGAAAACAGGCATGAGAAACCCAGAAGATGGTACACCGTGTGATCGGGAAAGGTTTCTAAAACGCACCTCATTTCTCATCTCCTTTGCTCGGGTTCGCCATTCCAGCCGATTTACTAGCCATCTCCCTCCTTGGAGAATCAGCACCTTTAACCTCCTGTTCCGTACAGGTTGCAATTTGTCCTGAGGATGAACGGGAAGAGGGGGAACCAATGAGAGACTAGCTCTAGGTGTTGGGACAGGCACAGGTCACTCTATTTTCCCATCAGGAAGAAGAATTAAGCACAAGCTCAGCCTGCCCCCCAGAACCAGAAGAGGGCCTGAAGCAATCCTGCGCTTTTGCGGCCAGCTCCCAAAAAAGCGAGATGAAAAATGGAGCTCAGGGGCACTGCAATTCACAAACCTGCAGAGTTTTAAATGTTACCTCTCGTCCACAAATATATTAAGGGAAGGCAACGAAGAGGCTTTGAAAGCAAGGCAGAATTGCAGGAAACAGATTTCAGGAGGTAGATTCGAATCGCCTTGAAAGCACATGAAAAGCGGCAAAACGTGGACAATGATGCCCTTGGCCAAAAAGGGCGTATGCGTTTTTTCCTGAATATATTCAGGAAAAAACGCATACGCCCTTTTTGGCCAACCAAGCAACCTGGAAAGGCCAATCAGCGCTCCAAAAAAGTCTCAGTTCCCAGCGGGCAAAAGGGCCATGCGGAAAAAAGTGTCCAAACCAGAAATGCAGGACCGGCCATGGAGAAATGGGAGCCTTGCTACGCTGATGGGTGGGATGTAAATTGCCAACAGCCACTCTGGAGAAGTGTACGGTGTGTTCTGAAACATCTAAAAAACACAGCTTGGAGAGCATAGGGCACTTCCACTCATGGGCGTATAAATTGGGAAAACTAAAAATCAGCAAGACACAGGCACCCCAAAGTTGAGGGCTGCTCTGTTGACAAGAACCCCCACTTCATTACACCTTAAATATCCTAGGAAAGAGAAAAATGGATAAAGAAGTTGTGGTCCTCATGTACAATGGAATATCACTCAGCCATGAAATCCACGTCATAAGGCTAGTAGCAGCACGATGAGTGGATTTAGGTACGACGATTCTAAGTGAAATAAGTCACACAGAAAAAGACACTTATCTTAAGATATCACTTCTAGAGGGAATGTAAAAACCGCTACACTTGAACTGAATTACAAAACAGAACAGAGTCACACGTTTAGGAAACACACTATGGCTGCTGAACGGGAAAGGTGAGGTGGGGTGATGCATAAAACAAGGGTTTCAAATTAGCTCAGATACCGTTCCATAAACCCAATGTGTAAGAGACAAGACCTATTCCTTTTTCAGTGAACTGGACTCAACACCCTCTATTCACCGCACAAGAATATATCTGACTAGTAAGAATCTTCAAACCTATGTATTGATATCTCTCTGTAAGTGAGTCAAGGGGGTGTAAAGCGGCATAAACACAGCCGTGAAAAGCAGCTAAACCCCATTATAAAAATAAATTACTTTTCAAAACCCGTGAAACAAAGACAGTGAAAGAGAGAGAAATTCTTACAAAATTCGTTCAGGGGCTGTGATGCAACCTGGATTGACCATATCTAGACCCACAGCTGATTGAGACATAAGGGTGGACACTCTTGGGGCTGAGAGGTTCGGTGAGGTTGGGTGAGCCAACGCAGACCCTTTCAAGTAATACTGCATGGTACCCATCCCATGGGTCCCAAATCTCCAGGTTCAAGGGCATCTTCCTACGTCGAAAACAGGCATGAGAAACCCAGAAGATGGTACACCGTGTGATCGGGAAAGGTTTCTAAAACGCACCTCATTTCTCATCTCCTTTGCTCGGGTTCGCCATTCCAGCCGATTTACTAGCCATCTCCCTCCTTGGAGAATCAGCACCTTTAACCTCCTGTTCCGTACAGGTTGCAATTTGTCCTGAGGATGAACGGGAAGAGGGGGAACCAATGAGAGACTAGCTCTAGGTGTTGGGACAGGCACAGGTCACTCTATTTTCCCATCAGGAAGAAGAATTAAGCACAAGCTCAGCCTGCCCCCCAGAACCAGAAGAGGGCCTGAAGCAATCCTGCGCTTTTGGGGCCAGCTCCCAATAAAGCGAGTTGAAAAATGGAGCTCAGGGGCACTGCAATTCACAAACCTGCAGAGTTTTAAATGATAACTCTCGTCCACAAATATATTAAGGGAAGGCAACGAAGAGGCTTTGAAAGCAAGGCAGAATTGCAGGAAACAGATTTCAGGAGGTAGATTCGAATCGCCTTGAAAGCACATGAAAAGCGGCAAAACGTGGACAATGATGCCCTTGGCCAAAAAGGGCGTATGCGTTTTTTTCCTGAATATATTCAGGAAAAAACGCATACGCCCTTTTTGGCCAACCAAGCAACCTGGAAAGGCAAATCAGCGCTCCAAAGAACTCTCGCTTCCCAGCGGGCATAAGGGCCATGCGGAAAAAAGTGTCCAAACCAGAAATGCAGGACCGGCCATGGAGAAATGGGAGCCTTGCTACGCTGATGGGTGGGATGTAAATTGCCAACAGCCACTCTGGAGAAGTGTACGGTGTGTTCTGAAACATCTAAAAAACACAGCTTGGAGAGCATAGGGCACTTCCACTCATGGGCGTATAAATTGGGAAAACTAAAAATCAGCAAGACACAGGCACCCCAAAGTTGAGGGCTGCTCTGTTGACAAGAACCCCCACTTCATTACACCTTAAATATCCTAGGAAAGAGAAAAATGGATAAAGAAGTTGTGGTCCTCATGTACAATGGAATATCACTCAGCCATGAAATCCACGTCATAAGGCTAGTAGCAGCACGATGAGTGGATTTAGGTACGACGATTCTAAGTGAAATAAGTCACACAGAAAAAGACACTTATCATAAGATATCACTTCTAGAGGGAATGTAAAAACCGCTACACTTGAACTGAATTACAAAACAGAACAGAGTCACACGTTTAGGAAACACACTATGGCTGCTGAACGGGAAAGGTGAGGTGGGGTGATGCATAAAACAAGGGTTTCAAATTAGCTCAGATACCGTTCCATAAACCCAATATGTAAGAGACAAGACCTATTCCTTTTTCAGTGAACTGGACTCAACACCCCCTATTCACCACACAAGAATATATCTGACTAGTAAGAATCTTCAAACCTATGTATTGATATCTCTCTGTAAGTGAGTCAAGGGGGTGTAAAGCGGCATAAACACAGCCGTGAAAAGCAGCTAAACCCCATTATAAAAATAAATTACTTTTCAAAACCCGTGAAACAAAGACAGTGAAAGAGAGAGAAATTCTTACAAAATTCGTTCAGGGGCTGTGATGCAACCTGGATTGACCATATCTAGACCCACAGCTGATTGAGACATAAGGGTGGACACTCTTGGGGCTGAGAGGTTCGGTGAGGTTGGGTGAGCCAACGCAGACCCTTTCAAGTAATACTGCATGGTACCCATCCCATGGGTCCCAATCTCCAGGTTCAAGGGCATCTTCCTACGTCGAAAACAGGCATGAGAAACCCAGAAGATGGTACACCGTGTGATCGGGAAAGGTTTCTAAAACGCACCTCATTTCTCATCTCCTTTGCTCGGGTTCGCCATTCCAGCCGATTTACTAGCCATCTCCCTCCTTGGAGAATCAGCACCTTTAACCTCCTGTTCCGTACAGGTTGCAATTTGTCCTGAGGATGAACGGGAAGAGGGGGAACCAATGAGAGACTAGCTCTAGGTGTTGGGACAGGCACAGGTCACTCTATTTTCCCATCAGGAAGAAGAATTAAGCACAAGCTCAGCCTGCCCCCCAGAACCAGAAGAGGGCCTGAAGCAATCCTGCGCTTTAGCGGCCAGCTCCCAAAAATGCGAGATGAAAAATGGAGCTCAGGGGCACTGCAATTCACAAACCTGCAGAGTTTTAAATGATACCTCTCGTCCACAAATATATTAAGGGGAGGCAACGAAGAGGCTTTGAAAGCAAGGCAGAATTGCAGGAAACAGATTTCAGGAGGTAGATTCGAATCGCCTTGAAAGCACATGAAAAGCGGCAAAACGTGGACAATGATGCCCTTGGCCAAAAAGGGCGTATGCGTTTTTTCCTGAATATATTAAGGAAAAAACGCATACGCCCTTTTTGGCCAACCAAGCAACCTGGAAAGGCAAATCAGCGCTCCAAAGAAGTCTCGCTTCCCAGCGGGCAAAAGGGCCATGCGGAAAAAAGTGTCCAAACCAGAAGTGCAGGACCGGCCATGGAGAAATGGGAGCCTTGCTACGCTGATGGGTGGGATGTAAATTGCCAACAGCCACTCTGGAGAAGTGTACGGTGTGTTCTGAAACATCTAAAAAACACAGCTTGGAGAGCATAGGGCACTTCCACTCATGGGCGTATAAATTGGGAAAACTAAAAATCAGCAAGACACAGGCACCCCAAAGTTTAGGGCTGCTCTGTTGACAAGAACCCCCACTTCATTACACCTTAAATATCCTAGGAAAGAGAAAAATGGATAAAGAAGTTGTGGTCCTCATGTACAATGGAATATCACTCAGCCATGAAATCCACGTCATAAGGCTAGTAGCAGCACGATGAGTGGATTTAGGTACGACGATTCTAAGTGAAATAAGTCACACAGAAAAAGACACTTATCATAAGATATCACTTAGAGAGGGAATGTAAAAACCGCTACACTTGAACTGAATTACAAAACAGAACAGAGTCACACGTTTAGGAAACACACTATGGCTGCTGAACGGGAAAGGTGAGGTGGGGTGATGCATAAAACAAGGGTTTCAAATTAGCTCCGATACCGTTCCATAAACCCAATATGTAAGAGACAAGACCTATTCCTTTTTCAGTGAACTGGACTCAACACCCCCTATTCACCGCACAAGAATATATCTGACTAGTAAGAATCTTCAAACCTATGTATTGATATCTCTCTGTAAGTGAGTCAAGGGGGTGTAACGCCGCATAAACACAGCCGTGAAAAGCAGCTAAACCCCATTATAAAAAGAAATTACTTTTCAAAACCCGTGAAACAAAGACAGTGAAAGAGAGAGAAATTCTTACAAAATTCGTTCAGGGGCTGTGATGCAACCTGGATTGACCATATCTAGACACACAGCTGATTGAGACATAAGGGTGGACACTCTTGGGGCTGAGAGGTTCGGTGAGGTTGGGTGAGCCAACGCAGACCCTTTCAAGTAATACTGCATGGTACCCATCCCATGGGTCCCAAATCTCCAGGTTCAAGGGCATCTTCCTACGTCGAAAACAGGCATGAGAAACCCAGAAGATGGTACACCGTGTGATCGGGAAAGGTTTCTAAAACGCACCTCATTTCTCATCGCCTTTGCTCGGGTTCGCCATTCCACCCGATTTACTAGCCATCTCCCTCCTTGGAGAATCAGCACCTTTAACCTCCTGTTCAGTACACGTTGCAAATTGTCCTGATCATGAACGGGAAGTGGGGGAACAAATGAGAGACTAGCTCTAGTGGTTGGGACAGGCACAGGTCCCTCTATTTTCCCATCAGGAAGAAGAATTAACCACAGCCTCAGCCTGCCCCCCAGAACCAGAAGAGGGCCTGAAGCAATCCTGCGCTTTTGCGGCCAGCTCCCAAAAAGCGACTTGAAAAATGGAGCTCATGGGCACTGCAATTCACAAACCTGCAGAGTTATAAATGATAACTCTCGTCCACAAATATATTGAGGGAAGGCAACGAAGAGGCTTTGAAAGCAAGGCAGAATTGCAGGAAACAGATTTCAGGAGGTAGATTCGAATCGCTTTGAAAGCACATGAAAAGTGGCAAAACGTGGACAATGATGCCCTTGGCCAAAAAGGGCGTATGCGTTTTTTCCTGAATATATTCAGGAAAAAACGCATACGCCCTTTCTGGCCAACCAAGCAACCTGGAAAGGCAAATCAGTGCTACAAAGAAGTCTCGCTTCTCAGGGGAAAAAGGGCCATGCGGAAAAAAGTGTCAAAACCAGAAATGCAGGAGCGGCCATGGAGAAATGGGAGCCTTGCTACGCTGATGGGAGGGATGTAAATTGCCAACAGCCACTCTGGAGAAGTGTACGGTGTGTCCTGAAACATCTAAAAAACACAGCTTGGAGCGCATAGGGCACTTCCACTCATGGGCGTATAAATTGGGAAAACTAAAAATCAGCAAGACACAGGCACTCCAAAGTTTAGGGCTTCTCTGTTGACAAGAACCACCACTTCATTACATCTTAAATATCCTAGGAAAGAGAAAAATGGATAAAGAAGTTGGGGTCCTCATGTACAATGGAATATCACTCAGCCATGAAATCAACGTCATAAGGCTAGTAGCAGCACGATGAGTGGATTTAGGTACGACGATTCTAAGTGAAATAAGTCACACAGAAAAAGACACTTATCATAAGATAGCACTTATAGAGGGAATGTAAAAACCGCTACAGTTGAAGTGAATTACAAAACAGAACATAGTCACACGTTTAGAAAACACACTATGGCTGCTGAACGGGAAAGGTGAGGTGGGGTGATGCATAAAACAAGGGTTTCAAATTAGCTCCGATACCGTTCCATAAACCCAATATGTAATAGACAAGACCTACTCCTTGCTCAGTGAACTGGACTCAACACCCCCTATTCACCGCACAAGAATATATCTGACTAGTAAGAATCTTCAAACCTATGTATTGATATCTCTCTGTAAGTGAGTCAAGGGGCTGTAACACGGCATAAACACAGCCGTGAAAAGCAGCTAAACCCCATTATAAAAATAAATTTCTTTTCAAAATCCGTGAAACAAAGACAGTGAAAGAGAGAGAAATTCTTACAAAATTCGTTCAAGGGCTGTGATGCAACCTGGATTGACCATATCTAGACCCACAGCTGATTGAGACATAAGGGTGGACACTCTTGGGGCTGAGAGGTTTGGTGAGGTTGGGTGAGCCAACGCAGACCCTTTCAAGTAATACTGCATGTTACCCGTCCCATGGGTCCCAAATCTCCAGGTTCAAGGGCATCTTCCTACATCGAAAACATGCATGAGAAACCCAGAAGATGGCACACCGTGTGGTCGGGAAAGGATTCTAAAACGCACCTCATTTCTCATCTCCTTGTGCTCGGGTTCGCCATTGCAGCCCCTTTACTAGCCTTCTCCCTCCTTGGAGAATCAGCACCTTTAAACTCCTGTTCCGTAGAGTTTGCAATTTGTCCTGAGGATGAACGGGAAGAGGGGGAACCAAAGAGAGACTAGCTCTAGGTGTTGGGACAGGCACAGGTCACTCTATTTTCCCATCAGGAAGAAGAATTAAGCACAAGCTCAGCCTGCCCCCCAGAACCAGAAGAGGGCCTGAAGCAATCCTGCGCTTTTGCGGCCAGCTCCCAAAAAAGCGAGTTGAAAAATGGAGCTCAGGGGCACTGCAATTCACAAACCTGCAGAGTTTTAAATGATACCTCTCGTCCACAAATATATTGAGGGAAGGCAACGAAGAGGCTTTGAAAGCAAGGCAGAATTGCAGGAAACAGATTTCAGGAGGTAGATTCGAATCGCCTTGAAAGCACATGAAAAGCGGCAAAACGTGGACAATGATGCACTTGGCTAAAAAGGGCGTATGCGTTTTTTCCTGAATATATTCAGGAAAAAACGCATACGCCCTTTTTGGCCAACCAAGCAACCTGGAAAGGCAAATCAGCGCTACAAAGAAGTCTCGCATCCCTGCGGTCAAAAGGGCCATGCAGAAAAAAGTTTCAAAACCAGAAATGCAGGAGCGGCCATGGAGAAATGGGAGACTTGCTACGCTGCTGGGCGGGATGTAAATTGCAAACAGCCACTCTGGAGAAGTGTACGGTGTGTCCTGAAACATCTAAAAAACACAGCTTGGAGCGCTTAGGGCACTTCCACTCATGGGCGTATAAATTGGGAAAAATAAAAATCAGCAAGACACAGGCACCCCAAAGTTTAGGGCTGCTCTGTTGACAAGAAACCCCACTTCATTACACCTTAAATATCCTAGGAAAGAGAAAAATGGATAAAGAAGTTGTGGTCCTCATGTACAATGGAATATCACTCAGCCATGAAATCAACGTCATAAGGCTAGTAGCAGCACGATGAGTGGATTTAGGTACGACGATTCTAAGTGAAATAAGTCACACAGAAAAAGACACTTATCATAAGATATCACTTCTAGAGGGAATGTAAAAACCGCTACACTTGAACTGAATTGCAAAACAGAACAGAGTCACACGTTTAGAAAACACACTATGGCTGCTGAACGGGAAAGGTGAGGTGGGGTGATGCATAAAACAAGGGTTTCAAATTAGCTCCGATACCGTTCCATAAACCCAATATGTAATAGACAAGACCTACTCCTTGCTCAGTGAACTGGACTCAACACCCCCTATTCACCGCACAAGAATATATCTGACTAGTAAGAATCTTCACACCTATGTATTGATATCTCTCTGGAAGTGAGTCAAGGTGATGTAAAGCGGCATAAACACAGCCGTGAAAAGCAGCTAAACCCCATTATAAAAAGAAATTACTTTTCAAAACCCGTGAAACAAAGACAGTGAAAGAGAGAGAAATTCTTACAAAATTCGTTCAGGGGCTGTGATGCAACCTGGATTGACCATATCTAGACCCACAGCTGATTGAGACATAAGGGTGGACACTCTTGGGGCTGAGAGGTTCGGTGAGGTTGGGTGAGCCAACGCAGACCCTTTCAAGTAATACTGCATGGTACCCATCCCATGGGTCCCAAATCTCCAGGTTCAAGGGCATCTTCCTACGTCGAAAACAGGCATGAGAAACCCAGAAGATGGTACACCGTGTGATCGGGAAAGGTTTCTAAAACGCACCTCATTTCTCATCGCCTTTGCTCGGGTTCGCCATTCCACCCGATTTACTAGCCATCTCCCTCCTTGGAGAATCAGCACCTTTAACCTCCTGTTCAGTACACGTTGCAAATTGTCCTGATCATGAACGGGAAGTGGGGGAACAAATGAGAGACTAGCTCTAGTGGTTGGGACAGGCACAGGTCCCTCTATTTTCCCATCAGGAAGAAGAATTAACCACAGCCTCAGCCTGCCCCCCAGAACCAGAAGAGGGCCTGAAGCAATCCTGCGCTTTTGCGGCCAGCTCCCAAAAAGCGACTTGAAAAATGGAGCTCATGGGCACGGCAATTCACAAACCTGCAGAGTTATAAATGATAACTCTCGTCCACAAATATATTGAGGGAAGGCAACGAAGAGGCTTTGAAAGCAAGGCAGAATTGCAGGAAACAGATTTCAGGAGGTAGATTCGAATCGCTTTGAAAGCACATGAAAAGTGGCAAAACGTGGACAATGATGCCCTTGGCCAAAAAGGGCGTATGCGTTTTTTCCTGAATATATTCAGGAAAAAACGCATACGCCCTTTCTGGCCAACCAAGCAACCTGGAAAGGCAAATCAGTGCTACAAAGAAGTCTCGCTTCTCAGGGGAAAAAGGGCCATGCGGAAAAAAGTGTCAAAACCAGAAATGCAGGAGCGGCCATGGAGAAATGGGAGCCTTGCTACGCTGATGGGAGGGATGTAAATTGCCAACAGCCACTCTGGAGAAGGGTACGGTGTGTCCTGAAACATCTAAAAAACACAGCTTGGAGCGCATAGGGCACTTCCACTCATGGGCGTATAAATTGGGAAAACTAAAAATCAGCAAGACACAGGCACTCCAAAGTTTAGGGCTGCTCTGTTGACAAGAACCACCACTTCATTACATCTTAAATATCCTAGGAAAGAGAAAAATGGATAAAGAAGTTGGGGTCCTCATGTACAATGGAATATCACTCAGCCATGAAATCAACGTCATAAGGCTAGTAGCAGCACGATGAGTGGATTTAGGTACGACGATTCTAAGTGAAATAAGTCACACAGAAAAAGACACTTATCATAAGATAGCACTTATAGAGGGAATGTAAAAACCGCTACAGTTGAAGTGAATTACAAAACAGAACATAGTCACACGTTTAGAAAACACACTATGGCTGCTGAACGGGAAAGGTGAGGTGGGGTGATGCATAAAACAAGGATTTCAAATTAGCTCCGATACCGTTCCATAAACCCAATATGTAATAGACAAGACCTACTCCTTGCTCAGTGAACTGGACTCAAAACCCCCTATTCACCGCACAAGAATATATCTGACTAGTAAGAATCTTCAAACCTATGTATTGATATCTCTCTGTAAGTGAGTCAAGGGGCTGTAACACGTCATAAACACAGCCGTGAAAAGCAGCTAAACCCCATTATAAAAATAAATTTCTTTTCAAAACCCGTGAAACAAAGACAGTGAAAGAGAGAGAAATTCTTACAAAATTCGTTCAAGGGCTGTGATGCAACCTGGATTGACCATATCTAGACCCACAGCTGATTGAGACATAAGGGTGGACACTCTTGGGGCTGAGAGGTTTGGTGAGGTTGGGTGAGCCAACGCAGACCCTTTCAAGTAATACTGCATGTTACCCGTCCCATGGGTCCCAAATCTCCAGGTTCAAGGGCATCTTCCTACATCGAAAACATGCATGAGAAACCCACAAGATGGCACACCGTGTGGTCGGGAAAGGATTCTAAAACGCACCTCATTTCTCATCTCCTTGTGCTCGGGTTCGCCATTGCAGCCCCTTTACTAGCCTTCTCCCTCCTTGGAGAATCAGCACCTTTAAACTCCTGTTCCGTAGAGTTTGCAATTTGTCCTGAGGATGAACGGGAAGAGGGGGAACCAAAGAGAGACTAGCTCTAGGTGTTGGGACAGGCACAGGTCACTCTATTTTCCCATCAAGAAGAAGAATTAAGCACAAGCTCAGCCTGCCCCCCAGAACCAGAAGAGGGCCTGAAGCAATCCTGCGCTTTTGCGGCCAGCTCCCAAAAAAGCGAGTTGAAAAATGGAGCTCAGGGGCACTGCAATTCACAAACCTGCAGAGTTTTAAATGATACCTCTCGTCCACAAATATATTGAGGGAAGGCAACGAAGAGGCTTTGAAAGCAAGGCAGAATTGCAGGAAACAGATTTCAGGAGGTAGATTCGAATCGCCTTGAAAGCACATGAAAAGCGGCAAAACGTGGACAATGATGCACTTGGCTAAAAAGGGCGTATGCGTTTTTTCCTGAATATATTCAGGAAAAAACGCATACGCCCTTTTTGGCCAACCAAGCAACCTGGAAAGGCAAATCAGCGCTACAAAGAAGTCTCGCATCCCAGCGGTCAAAAGGGCCATGCAGAAAAAAGTTTCAAAACCAGAAATGCAGGAGCGGCCATGGAGAAATGGGAGACTTGCTACGCTGCTGGGCGGGATGTAAATTGCAAACAGCCACTCTGGAGAAGTGTACGGTGTGTCCTGAAACATCTAAAAAACACAGCTTGGAGCGCTTAGGGCACTTCCACTCATGGGCGTATAAATTGGGAAAAATAAAAATCAGCAAGACACAGGCACCCCAAAGTTTAGGGCTGCTCTGTTGACAAGAAACCCCACTTCATTACACCTTAAATATCCTAGGAAAGAGAAAAATGGATAAAGAAGTTGTGGTCCTCATGTACAATGGAATATCACTCAGCCATGAAATCAACGTCATAAGGCTAGTAGCAGCACGATGAGTGGATTTAGGTACGACGATTCTAAGTGAAATAAGTCACACAGAAAAAGACACTTATCATAAGATATCACTTCTAGAGGGAATGTAAAAACCGCTACACTTGAACTGAATTGCAAAACAGAACAGAGTCACACGTTTAGAAAACACACTATGGCTGCTGAACGGGAAAGGTGAGGTGGGGTGATGCATAAAACAAGGGTTTCAAATTAGCTCCGATACCGTTCCATAAACCCAATATGTAATAGACAAGACCTACTCCTTGCTCAGTGAACTGGACTCAACACCCCCTATTCACCGCACAAGAATATATCTGACTAGTAAGAATCTTCACACCTATGTATTGATATCTCTCTGGAAGTGAGTCAAGGTGATGTAAAGCGGCATAAACACAGCCGTGAAAAGCAGCTAAACCCCATTATAAAAAGAAATTACTTTTCAAAACCCGTGAAACAAAGACAGTGAAAGAGAGAGAAATTCTTACAAAATTCGTTCAGGGGCTGTGATGCAACCTGGATTGACCATATCTAGACCCACAGCTGATTGAGACATAAGGGTGGACACTCTTGGGGCTGAGAGGTTCGGTGAGGTTGGGTGAGCCAACGCAGACCCTTTCAAGTAATACTGCATGGTACCCATCCCATGGGTCCCAAATCTCCAGGTTCAAGGGCATCTTCCTACGTCGAAAACAGGCATGAGAAACCCAGAAGATGGTACACCGTGTGATCGGGAAAGGTTTCTAAAACGCACCTCATTTCTCATCGCCTTTGCTCGGGTTCGCCATTCCACCCGATTTACTAGCCATCTCCCTCCTTGGAGAATCAGCACCTTTAACCTCCTGTTCAGTACACGTTGCAAATTGTCCTGATCATGAACGGGAAGTGGGGGAACAAATGAGAGACTAGCTCTAGTGGTTGGGACAGGCACAGGTCCCTCTATTTTCCCATCAGGAAGAAGAATTAACCACAGCCTCAGCCTGCCCCCCAGAACCAGAAGAGGGCCTGAAGCAATCCTGCGCTTTTGCGGCCAGCTCCCAAAAAGCGACTTGAAAAATGGAGCTCATGGGCACGGCAATTCACAAACCTGCAGAGTTATAAATGATAACTCTCGTCCACAAATATATTGAGGGAAGGCAACGAAGAGGCTTTGAAAGCAAGGCAGAATTGCAGGAAACAGATTTCAGGAGGTAGATTCGAATCGCTTTGAAAGCACATGAAAAGTGGCAAAACGTGGACAATGATGCCCTTGGCCAAAAAGGGCGTATGCGTTTTTTCCTGAATATATTCAGGAAAAAACGCATACGCCCTTTCTGGCCAACCAAGCAACCTGGAAAGGCAAATCAGTGCTACAAAGAAGTCTCGCTTCTCAGGGGAAAAAGGGCCATGCGGAAAAAAGTGTCAAAACCAGAAATGCAGGAGCGGCCATGGAGAAATGGGAGCCTTGCTACGCTGATGGGAGGGATGTAAATTGCCAACAGCCACTCTGGAGAAGGGTACGGTGTGTCCTGAAACATCTAAAAAACACAGCTTGGAGCGCATAGGGCACTTCCACTCATGGGCGTATAAATTGGGAAAACTAAAAATCAGCAAGACACAGGCACTCCAAAGTTTAGGGCTGCTCTGTTGACAAGAACCACCACTTCATTACATCTTAAATATCCTAGGAAAGAGAAAAATGGATAAAGAAGTTGTGGTCCTCATGTACAATGGAATATCACTCAGCCATGAAATCAACGTCATAAGGCTAGTAGCAGCACGATGAGTGGATTTAGGTACGACGATTCTAAGTGAAATAAGTCACACAGAAAAAGACACTTATCATAAGATAGCACTTATAGAGGGAATGTAAAAACCGCTACAGTTGAAGTGAATTACAAAACAGAACATAGTCACACGTTTAGAAAACACACTATGGCT